>NC_080689.1:54811276-55136503 GCF_030445035.2 Dasypus novemcinctus
AAGCATTTTTATTTTCTTTGGCTATGTAAAAGAATTCTTGAAATCCATAAAACCAGCACTGACTATATAAATACTGTTTCCATAGTTCTCTTTTTCAGTTCTCTATAGCCCTGATTTAAAGTTGATTGTCAACTTAGGATGTCAGGAGGAGTTTAAATGTTGAATCTCCAATGAGGTACTTCATCACTGTAGTACTTCAGAGGTCTACACTCAGGCAGTTTATTTCTAAGTTCATTTGTTTAATTATGTAATGCAATAGATTCCATGATCCCTGTTCAGGGGGAGAATTATGTGGTCAGAACCCAGGCTAGAAATCTCTAGGCCTCTATTGAAGCTATGTTCTTCTTTTCCTAACAATTATCAGCACTAATCATAGAGGGATTGATGGGAACTTGGCAGTGGAAACAGGGCAGTGTACACTTTGCTGAAGCTGATGGATTCATGGAATCATCGTTATTAACCCCAGGGACCCTGTAAATTAGTTACTATGTTGTCATTGTGGCCTCTGAACTGGGTCCTAGGAAATGCCTTTGCCATTTTGATTCTGCCCTTTAGTCTCTACTATACCTACCATTTTATAGTTTTCAAGGATGGTTACCAGAACCATAATATCCAGCATTGATGTCTTTGCCCACTTCATTAAGTCTGAGAGATGCCACCAGATGTAATTCTTGGTGTGCCTAAAATCCTAAAGTTTTCCAAAGGCAGAGGATGTGGATCCAAAAGAGGCCAGGAGTGCTATTTTTTGTCTACAAATAGCCAACTCAGAAAGTTATGGCAAGTGGTCCACTTTTATATAAACCTTCCTGCAAGTTTTCTTGGAGGAAGTCCACATTTATTTGTATATTTATTTTTAAAGGAGTTGTACCATTTCCAGGTCTTGTATAATTCTCTTTACATCTTGCCTAGAAGAATCATCTGTGGAATAGCTACTCCAGGCTTGGCTTAGGAAATCTGGGCTTAAATTTTTCCCCCTTTATGACTAGCTTTAGGAGAAAAGATATTTTGCATATATTTACATATAATTATAATTTATGATAAATAAAAAGTTCAGTTCTACTGGCTAGGGAATTAAAGTCACAGGAACTGAGGACTGAAAGGGGGTCTTCAAGATATCTTAGGCAGCCCTGGGTAAAAGGGACTACAAGAACTATGAAACTCAATAGAGTCTAGAGTCAGACCTGGGGTTTGTGGAGATGATGAGATGTATAGTCTGGAGAGGTGTGAGTGTGGGCTTGTGTGTGTGTTTTTTGGTGAGGTTTAGAATGGCGAGGTCTAGAGTATAGATTTGGTTTATTAGTTACCTATTACTGCTGTAACAAATTACCACAAACTTTGTGACTTAAAGTAACACAAATTTATTCTCTTATAGTTCTGGAGGTCAGATGTCTTAAAACCCAGGGATCAACAGGACTGCATTCCTTCTGAAAGCTCTGGGGAGGAATCCGTTTTCTTGCTTTTTCCAGCTTCTAGAGCATACCTGCATTCCTTAACTCATGGCCCTTTCCATCTTCAAAGCCAGCAAGAAGCAATTTCCAAAGATTCTCTGACTCTTTGCCTTTTGCTTCCATCATCACATCTCCATTGACTCTGCTCTCTTCTCCCATCTTATAAGGACTCTTTTGTGATGACATTGGGCCCATTGGATAATCTCCCATCTCAAGATCCTTATCTTAATAACATCGGCAAAGTGCCTTTCACCAAGTAAGGCAACTTATTCCCAGGTCCCAAGGAGTGCCTGGACATCTTTGGGGGGCCATGATTCTCCCTACCACATTCAGTATGACAGATCTGCCCCAATGTTCATTTTACTGCAGAGATCCTCAGGGAGAAACGATGATGATGATGATAAAAATGGTGATAACATTGCTTTATAATACCTTACATTGGGATGGTGTGTTGGTTAATTTTATGTGTCATCTTGGCTTGGTTTTGCTGTCAGTTGTTTGCTCAAACACTTGTCTAGATGTTGCTGTGGAGATGTTTTGTAGATGGGATTAATATTTATAATCAGTTGACTAAGTAAAGGAGATTGTTCTCCATAATGTGGGTGGGTCTTATCCAATCAGTCAGAGACCTTAATTAAGAGTAAAGAATAGAGTTCTAGGAAAAAGAAGAAACTGCTTCAAGACTACACCCTCTATTCTCTCTGAGTTTCCAGCCTGTTGGCTTTCCCTGTAGATTTCAGACTCAAGACTACAACATCACTCTTACTGAAAATTCTAGCCTACCAGCCTGCCTATAAATCTTGGAGTAGCCGGCTCCCACAATTGCATGAGCCAATTCCTTAAAATAAATTATATATATATATACACACACACACACAGATACATACACATTATACACACATATATTTATATACATATATATTATATGTACTAATATGCACATATTCATATATCCTGTTGGTTTTGTTTCTCTGGATAACCCTGACTGATGCAGATTGTGATATACCATTTACAAAACACAATTTATTTCAATTATGCTGAAGTGTAGTTGAAAGAGCACTTGGACTTTGAGTCAGGAGCCTAAGCTCCATCATTTACTAGCTGTATGATCTTTGGTCACTTTATTTACCCCACCTGAAGCTCAGCATTCTCATCTGTACATTGGAGGCAATGTTGTGATCAATGGGAAAGAGTCGCTAGATTCTAGGAAAATTGAGAATCCAGAATGTTACTCATCTTGGGATTGAGAATCCGGGATGTTTTATGTGAGAATATCATTTGAAGAGGGGCTTTCCAACATTTTGTAGTCTGTGATAAATTTACAAACTTGTCCACAGGTTTTTTTGCCACTCTGTATTTGTGTTAGTTCAGATTATTTGAGAAGCAGGAACCAGGATGGGCTAAGACATGTAAGAGATTTATTGTGGAAAGTGCCTGAAGGGAAAACGGGGAAGGAAGTGGAGGAGACTGGGAGACGTGTCAGACTGTGATGCAGGTCTGACCCCTGTGGAGAAGAGAGGGAACGAAGGAATGGTGAGAAGGAAAAGTACTGACCTGTGCTGCAGTTCTAAGGTTGTTTCAGCAAGGCTGCCTGGGAGTCCTGGAGCCAAAGTTGCTCATCTGAGGAGTCCTGTGTCTTGCAGGAATGGGCCAGCCTCAGGACCCTGGCTGTGCTCAGGTGCTGGCTGGGAGCAGCCCATGGGAAGTGTGGCCTTGGTGAGCACAGCAGAAGATTCAGAGTTGGGGCCATGTGTAATTAGGCTCTTTGCAATAGGAGATGTGAAAGGTGCATTTCCATGGCTACCCCCATTCATTTCTCCTGAACCCAGGCATCTGCCTATCTACCCTGGGGGTCCCCAATCACCCTAGTTGACATCTCTCATTCCCCCCATCCCAGGGTCTCGTTTTCTCTCTGTATTGACCATGCCCACGCTTATTTCTTTCTGACCACTGGCTCTAACCTGAGCATGAGCACGTTAAAAAGCCAGACTGTTAGATTGTGTGGAAGAGGTCTTTGGGATGTAGCCTGCCGTTATAGTGCCTGAAGCTGAAACCGGTGTTGGGCAAACCAGCCTTCAACTTTCTGGTTAAAGGTGACTCTCATGCCACGAGTTTAACTTACTGCAGTTTTCTTAAAAAATTTGCAAGTAATTCCCAAGCACTTAACAAACATGTCTTGAGTGCCTATTGTCTAGCACATAGTAGGTATTTAGTAAACATTGTGCTCTGCTAGCCTGGGAGGGGACAAGAGGAGAAGAAATATAGAAAAAAACTGTCTTCTTGACCCCAAGGAGCTAAGAGATCCTGGGGTGATTTGATGGACAGAAGAGAAGGGATGAAAACATTTTTCCTTTGGTGAGTAGCTATTTAAAATATTTAGAGGCAAAAAAAATCCTCCAATAGATTATTCAAAACAAAACAACATGTGAAGACGTTCTTGTGAGTCACTTCACATACTCGTCCTTGGCAAAGGCATCACTTACCACTAGGGTGGTTGAGAGGGGAAGACGATTATTTGAATTTCTAGGCAAACGCCACTTTGCTCTTCACCACCCAAGATATAGTTACCATTTGTTTCTTTCTGATGTAATTGCCAAAAGGTAAAATTCGGGACTATCATATTGTTTACTCTGATTTCCTGAGATCCCAACTGCCACAGAGGTTATCAGAAGGAGAGAGATGCTTTAGGCTCTAGAGGGAAGTGGGAGGAAGGAACTTCAGGCAGGGGAACAGTGGATGGTATGTTTTACTACCCCCAGGAATCTGCATGGGTCCTGTTTTTCAGATGTTATGTATGAAGAAATGAATCAAAAGGTGATTTCCCAGCCTAGCTTCCTGCTCAGAACTCTACTATGGCACCATGGCTCCAGATGCGCCTACTCGATGCAATTTAAGACAGCAAGAGCTCTCTTCCTTCTGATAGGAAATGGTGTTCGAAGCGTTTGCCTTGTCTTTCTAGATAATGAGATTAAGTATGTTCTGCAGCCTTGAACTGTTCGTGGGTTGATGTGCAGTTGAAATGGAGCTGGCTCTGCAAGTTACCATGACAATGGGGGGGATGTTTATAAACTCTGAGGCTGAATGTTTGTTTTCTGGAGAAGTGATTTTCTCTGCCAATTTAGCAGCTTGTTCCATGTGATGGTCTATCTGTCCATCCATACGAAGAAGAGGCTGCCTCAAGCACCTGCTTGGAGTCCACCTTTTCCAAGCCCTTCTTCAAGTTGCCTGCAGAATCCCTCATACAGGTGGCTAGAGGGGGAGATGAGGCAGGTAAGGAGGATGCTGTTACTCGAAACAAACATTGTTATTGTTTTTCCCAGGGCTCTGGCAATATCAGTATATAAAATATTCCCCCTTCCCCTTAACTACTCTCTTACAGGGCAGCTTTTTAAAGACATAGAACCTATACTCTCCTATCCTAATCCTATCTTACTTCCCTTAAGCAGACACATCCTGCTCACTTATTTATTCATCCATTCACTTATTGGACACATATCTGAGTGTCTACACTTCTAGGGATATAAAACTGATGAGACCCCGCGGCCCCTGTCCTCACTGAGCTGACATGCTAGAGGAGGAGAGGACTGCCATCAATGTAGCATATACATTGCCCAAGACTGACTTTGTGGGAAGCAGTCACTAAACAGCTTTTTTTTTGCCCACTCTCTTTTTATAGTAGCTCCTTGCCGCCTGCCCCTATTTGAAAACTTGGGCACTCGTATTGCTTTTCAGGTCACTCTTAGATAAGAAAAATCCCGTGGTCACTTTGCCATAATATACTGTCTCAATTCAGAAATGAGAATGTCCCATCCCCTGTCATAATTAATCTTTCACTCTTCATTCAGGGGTAAGACTTCTCTCTGCTTCTGCGTCTAGGGCCTATTGCAGAGGGGAAGCTTGCCAATGGGAAACAGAGGGTGTGGGCAGTGAAAAGACATGCCAGGCAGATGGAACAGCAAGTGCTAAGGCCCTGAGGCAGGGTCAAGTTTGGAACATTCATGGAACAGTAAGAGACCTAGTGTAAACAGGGCTCACTGAAGGAGGGAGGGAGTGGTAGGAGATGAGATCACCGAGGTAGGCAGAGCATAATGGAAAAAGTCAAGACGTGGAGTCGAGTCTAAGTGGGAGAGGGAAGCCACTGGTGGTTTTTGAGCAATCAGTGACATAAATTTATTGCATTTGGCTCCTGGGTGAAATAAAGGCTTTAGAGGGCCAGCAGTGGGAGCAGGAAGATCAGTTAGGTGTTTGTGCAGTAACCCAGGTGAGGCCAGTTTTCCTTAGTGTAGAGTTATCATCTCTGGGAGGCAGCTGCCTAGTCAGGGACTAATTTGCCAGCCCATCCTTGTATTAGGTGTGGCCACATGACTGTGAACAGAAGCCATCTGCTTCACTTTCAGACCAAGGCTCTTAAGAACTACTTTGTATTCTCTTTGCTACTCCCCCTTCTACTAGTTGGAACTGGGTGCACTCCAGGAAGTGAAAGAACAGGGTGGCTGGAACCAGGTCTTGCTGGCAAAGGTGAGCAGCTGGAGAAGGGATCAGGTGGTTGGGACCAGATTGTGGGGGACCCTGACTAGGGGGCATTGGTGGATTACTGGCAGAGGAGTAACTCAGTCCCAGCCACCCATGAGGAGGCTGTCCTAGGATAGTGTAGGGGGTTAAGTGGGAGAGCACAATGCCAGGGGCACCGACATACCGTAAAGGTTGGCAATGTTAAGGACTGCACCAGGCCAGCAGCAATGAGATTGGAAAGGAAAGGAGAGTGATGTGTAATTGTTCATCCCAAAGAAATAAACGTTTTTCTTTTGCCCCTGCCAGATAAAACCTTAGGACTATGTTAAAAAGGTTTTGATGGTTGAGAGGCCACGGGAGGTTCCTTGTGCTGATGAATGACTCTTATGGAGAATGGCGTTCATTGTACACATGTCAACTTGTTCCCATTGTGGTGTGATCTGATACCTCCAGTCTGCGTGCCAGTCCTCTTCTCTTCTCTTCTTTTCCTCTCAGACCTAAGAATTCAACACAATTTATGTCAAGAACAGGAATGGACAGGACATGTTTCTCCCATTCCATGACAACAGATAATAATTCATCAAAGGTGAATTAGGTAGACTTGCATCTGTTTGAATTTATTATTACATCTGAAATTCCTGCTGTTTCATTGAAAAAAGGGATGGGGAAAGAAATGCAAATTTAAAAGATGATCATTCATGCCACTAATTTAATCTCAGGACGCTTGACCTCGAATGTACCTGTTTGTGAGAAGTGTCTTCATGCAGCTGTAGATTCCAAAGCAGGTTAGACTGGGAACAAGGAAAACAGCTGGAGTTGCCTTCTCATCAGAGGGAAAGTCAACTAAACATGCAGAAGAAGTTTCAAAATTTATAGCAACATGCAATAGACAACTTGAGGTTCTTCAGGGGTGGATAAAATGTAGCACAGGGCATACCTGGAAGTTTGCTGTGGATTTAAAATTTGTTTCTACTCTTTGGGCTGGAAAAAGAAGCCCTTATGCTAGAGAGCTATATGCTAGCAAGGCCTTATGCTAGAGAGAATTTACGTTACCAAGAGAGGGTTCATAAGTAGTAAACCAGACAGAGGCCTGTGACCTGAGCTGAGGTTCAAGGTCAGAGCCACATGAGGAGTGCAGGTGAGTGTCCACCATGTTGGCCTCTTGAGATCCTTG
Source organism: Dasypus novemcinctus (assembly GCF_030445035.2). NCBI lineage: Eukaryota > Metazoa > Chordata > Mammalia > Cingulata > Dasypodidae > Dasypus > Dasypus novemcinctus. Next base: position 54,818,411 of record NC_080689.1, read on the forward strand.
TGTCTACGGTTAGGCTTAAGACTGGGGTACTGAGGTGGGGCTGGCCCTGCAGGTGAGGTTCAAAGGCCTGAACAGGGAGGAAGATGCTGGGATCCAGGCAAGGCCAGGGTCACTCAGGTGGTGGATTCTCATGCCACTATAGGAAACAAAGATGTAGAGTTCAAACTTAAACAAGCATTGGAACCACCTTGAAGGCTAGTTAAAAATGATTGCAGGATATTATCCCCAGAGTTTTTGATTCCAGAATTTACATTTTTTACACGTTCTCAGGTTATTCTGATGCTGCTAGTCCCAGGCCTGCACTTTGAGAACAGTGATTCTCTGTAGTTACTGTTTATTTGAATCACCTGTGTTTTTTTTTTAAACAAGGGATACCTATGTTCTACTGTCAGAAATTCTCATTTAATTGTTCTGTGGACCCCAGGTGGCTACAGACTTTAAAACTACAGTTTTAGACATTGTCAGAGACAAGTTGACTCCATCAAATGAAATATCATTAGCCAATTAAAAAGTTAAGTTGGTTTATACCAACTACTTTAAAAAAGAAACAGAAAAGAACAAGCGTTAGTGAGGATGTGGAGTGATTGGAACTCTCGTGCATTGCCGATAGGGGTGTAAAATGGTGCAACTGCTGTGGAAAAACAGTTTTGTGCGTCCTCAAAAAGTGAAACATAGAATTACTATATGACCCAGCCATTCCATTCCTGGGTATATATCCAAAATAATTGAAAATAGGGCTCAATCAGCTACTTGCACGCAACTGTTCACAATAGCCAAAAGGTGGAAGCAACCCAAGTATCCATCAAATGATGAATGGAAAAACAAAATGTGGTATATTCATACAATGGAATATTATTCAGCCATAAAAAGGAATAAAGTTCTGATACATGCTACAATGTGGATAAAACTTGAAAACATTATGCTAAGTGATACAAGCCAGACATAAAAGGACAGCTGTTGTATGACCCCACTTGTATGAAAGATCTAGAATAGGCAAATTCATAGAGACAGAAAGTAGATTAGTGGTTACCAGGAGCTGGGAGGAGAGGGAAATGGGGAGCTATAGTTTAATTTGGGTGCAGAGTTTCTGTTCGGGTTGATGAAAAGTTTTGGTAATGGATGGTGGTGATGGTAGTACAACACTGTAAATGTAATTGGTGCCCCTAAATTGTATGTTTATAAATAGTTAAAATGGCAAATTTTATGTTATATATATTATTACAATAAAAGTTCTAAAAAGTTAAGTTGAAATTAAGAAATTTGGAAGAGATAGAAAACTAACTTTTTTTTCCCATATGGTTTCCCATTCCCTATCAGACATGAGAAAAAAGAAGTTAAGGGCTTGTGTTACAAAGGTTTGTTCTTAGCACCTGTGATAGTTACAGGTGTATTTACCCATATGCTTTTCTCTTCCTTCTGGAAATACCACTTGAGACAGGATAGCCCTATGACTTGATTAAGCTACATTAATGTGAGCAGAAGTTATGTTTCATTTAGAGAAATATTTAAGAACCTGTGCTTGATTTGTCATATTCCGTACCCTTACCACAGTTACCTGTGCTCTTTTAAATCGTAGATGCTTCATCAACCTGCATCCCTGAGTGAGGGCGATACGGAGCAGAGAGCTCAGGCAACCTGTGATAGGTAAGTAGCATAAGCAAGAGCTATGCTTTTCTAGTTTAAAGACTTGGAGATGTTTGGGATGTTTGTTACTGCAGTATTATCAAGCCTATTCTGACTGAAATAACACCAACCTATTTCTTGAAACTCCATCTTTAGCATCTTTCTGAAAGGCTATTTATCTCTGGTACTAAAGGAATGCTTAACAGCAATAGTTCTCAAATTTTTTTGGTCTCAACCGCCATTGACAGTCTTAAAAACTGTTGAGGACTCCAAAATCCTTTGTTTGTATGAGTTATATCTTTTTTTTTTTTTAAAGATTTATTTATTTATTTCTCTCCCCTTCCTCCCTCCCTTTCCCAGTTTGTCTGTTCTCTGTGCCTATTTGCTGCGTCTTCTTCTTTGTCCACTTTTGTTGTTGTCAGTGGCACGGGAATCTGTGTTTCTTTTTGTTGCGTCATCTTGCTGCGTCAGCCCTCCATGTGTGCGGCACCATTCCTGGGCAGGCTGAAATTTCTTTCGCGCTGGGCAGCTCTCCTTACGGGGTGCACTCCTTGTGCGTGGGGCTCCCCTATGTGGGGGACAGCCCTGCGTGGCAGGGCACTCCTTGCATGCATCAGCACTGCACATGGGCCAGCTCAACATGGGGCAAGGAGGCCCGGGGTTTGAACCGCGGACCTCCCATGTGGTAGACAGGTACCCTAACCACTGGGCCATGTATGAGTTATATCTTTTAATATTTACCATATTAGAAATTCAAATTGAGAAGTTAAAAATAGGAATAAACTGATTACATGTTAATATAACATATTTTTGATGAAAAATAACTATTTTCCAAAACAAAAATTACCAGAGAAGAGTGACATTGTTTTACATTTTTGAAAATCTCATGTCTGCTTCTAAATTAAATCTGTTGTGATAAATTGTTTTGGTTAAAATATATAAAGAATGTTTAACTTCACAGATATTTAATTGGAAAAGGGAGTATTTTACTAGCCTTTTAGGATATTTATGGACATTCCTCTTTGACACTGTATTCAAATTCAACATGTGAAAGTTTTGTTGCACTGTGGAATCTGAAACTACATCAATGAAATTTCTACTCCATTACATTATAATTCATCTATCTTCCATACTGAATATTTTGCTTATGAATGATTTAGTAACATCACTCAGAGGTCATTTAGAAAATATTTGTTCACTGAGTAAGAAGATCTTCCTAGTGTTGACACATTTCATTATCCAATATAAAAAATCACATTTGTTAATATCACCACTAATTTCCTCAGAAAAATCTGTGTTAGAAAGCTGTCAAACTCATGGCGGTAGGCATAGATTTTCTAAAATTCTAATTTTTGCTTGAAAACTTCAATGTTATCATTGGCAGAAATACTGCCACTTGTTTTTCTTAAAAGGACATACTCATTTAATTTACTTTTGAGGAAATATCTGTTAAATATCCTGGTTTGAATAACTATGGTGTGTCAGGTATTCTTTCCTAAAAATTGTATTCCATGAAAAAAATGGCTAGTTCAGCTGGTGACTCCAACGATCACACAAATGCTTTTCCTTGAGACAATCACCTTGTTTTGGTATGTAGAAGATGTACATTGGGTATACATCCAATTTTTCACGTAGAATAGTAAGTGCTTTTTACTGCTTCACCACAGAAGTCAAGTGAAATCAGCCTTATCTTTTACTGTGAGTGCATAGTGGTGTTATGCTACTGGCTTGATTAATGCTAAGTAGGATGTCAGCAGTTTTATTCATCATTGCGTTTGCATCATTAATGCAAAACCAACACAGTGAAAAAGACAAATCACATCTTGATATTATTCTGAAGATAGTTTTGACCTTGTTGACCCTTTTAAATTCACTGGGTTCCATGGCATACACTTTACAGACATCCTCCATCTTGCCTCCAAAACCAAGGGAAATCCACTTGAGAGAATAAAAAACTTTGGGGCTGAATTCTTCAAGCCACCAGCCTCTATCTGTAGGTCCCTGGGAGGTTTCTCTGCAACTAATGCTTGTGAGTTGTCATGGATTCTTTTTTTTTTTAAAACTTTTAATTTTGAAATAATTTCAAACTTACAGGAAAGTTACAAAAATAATACAGAAACAATACATAAAACTACACCATACCCCTCATAGATACCCAGATTTACCAACTATTAGCATTTTGCCACATGTGTTATATCATTCTATCATCTATTATCTATCTACCTATTCATCTGTCTATCTATCTATCTATCTATCTATCTATCTATCTATCTATCTATCTATCTATCTCTCTATCTCTCTATCTATCTATCATCTATCTTCTTTTTCTAAACATTTGAGAGTAGGTTGCATACATCAACTCCTATAACATTTCATTCTTCCATGTTCATTTCCTGAGAACAAGGATATTCACTTACATAACAACCTTAAGTACAGCTATCAAGATCAAGAAATTAATTTTTTTAATTAAAAAAATTTTAAGACACTTTAGATTACATAAATGTTACATAAAAATACAAGGGATTCCCATATGTCCCATCCCCCCCATACTTTCCCACATTAACAACATCTTTCCTTAATTTAGTACATTTGTTACAATTGATGAACACATATTGAAGCATTGCTACTAACCATGGACTATACGTTATAGGTTACACTCTGCCCCACACAACTTTATAGGTTATAACAAAATGTAAAATGACCTGTGTCCATCATTGCCGTGTCAAGCAGGATAATTCCAATGTCCCAAAAATGACCTCATGTTACCCCTATTCTTCCCTCTCCTTCCCCTCAGAACCTCTGGTGGCCACTGCCTTTATATCAATGAAAAAAGTTATTCCATTGCTAGAATAATAATAAATCTATAATAGAATAATAGTATGTCTACTTTAGTCCTTTGTCCATTCCCCAATCTTGAGGATTTTGGGATGGCGATGCCCACTCTGTTTCTAATTGAAAGGGGGCTTAGATCCCATGGGGCAGATGGATGGAACTATCTTGCTTGTTACAGACACTCTCTGTTCCTTGGGATGGCTGTTGTCCATCATCATTTCCTTGTTAGTAGTCCTGCGTGAGTCCTTTGAACTGGAGAATAGGTGTTGCAACTCTGCTGAGATTCAGGGCTCAAATGGCACATGAACAGACCATGTATTTCATGAGTATAGTGCTAATTATATGTTCAAATAATAGGGGCAGAAGAGCCATGTGTAGGGAAACTATAAACGAGTCTAACTCTTTTATACTGGAGAGCATAAATTTCAAAGTAAGGCCCACTGACAGGGTGCCAAATTCCTGAACTTGTCTGTCCTGATTATAGTATCTAGATGTCTCTAGAGCTCTCAGAGGCCCCACTGTTTGAGGCAATGTTTACAGTGGCAGTCAATGAGATCCTGCTGAGATGTGCACAAGCGAAACCTCTGAAATGACCTCCTGACTCACTTTGAAATCTCTTAGCCATAAAAACTCATTTGTAGTTAGTATTTCCTCCTTTTGGTCAAGGTCTATTTCCAGATGCATTGCTAGTTGGCACCTGGTAAAAATCCCTCAGTGCCAGGGAGGCTTGTCCCTGGGAGTCATGTCCCATGTTCGCAGGGAAAGTAGTGCATTTACATGCTGAGTTAAGATGAAGAAATTTAACATGACATAAAGCATACGGCCCATATTCCAAGTTTTTCAATTGTTTCAATAATATTCTTTTGGGCATTTTTTCCTTTATTATTAGATACAGTCCAGGATCATGTATGGCATTTAATTGTTGTTGTCCCTTTAGTTTCTCTCTCTTTATTTTGGTAACATATATACAACATAAAATTTCCTATTTCAACCATTCTAAAGCATACAATTCAGTGACATGAATGAATCACAATCACAATGTTGTGCTATCATCACCACTGTCTATTACCAAATCCTTTCCTTCACCTAAACAGAAACCCTGTCCCCTTTATACAACACTTCCCTTCAACTCTGCTCTTTGTACTTCACATGATGCCTTCAAGATTCATCCATGTTATAGCATGTATCAGAACATCATTCCTTTTTATGGCTAATAGTGTTCCATTATGTATATACCACATTTTGTTTATGTAGTCATGGGGTGGGAATTGGGTTGCTTCCATCTTTTAGTTGTTGTGAATAATGTTGCTATGAACATTGGTGTGCCAATATCTGTCTGAGTCCCAACTTTCAGTTCTTTTGGGTATACCCTAGAAGTGGGATTGTTGGGTCATATGGTAATTCTATACTTCAATTTCAGAAGAACTGCTTCTTCCAGGAGCCCAATGTAGCAATTGTTAGATTTTTGATATTCTTCCATAGGTCCTCGAGTCTTCTTTCACGTTGTTTTCAATCTTTTTTCCCCTCCATTCTTCAGATTGGACAATTTCTATTGATCTGACTAAAAGTTCACCAACTCTTCCCTATGACATCTCCATACTACTATTGCACATATTTAGTGAAACTAAAAAAAATTTTCTATATTGTAGTTTTCAGACAAAATTCCCACTTGATCCTTTTAAATAAGAATTCCTATTTTTCTGCTGATAAATCCTATCTTTTTATTCATTTTAATAATGTTTACCTTTATGGTATTGAGAATGGTTGTAGTAGCTATTTTAAAGTCATTATGTGATAATTCTAGTATCTGGGTTATCTTGGGGTTCGCATCTATTGATTGTCTTTTCCCTTGAGAATTGTCATTTTCCCTGTTTTATGCATGTTAAGTAATTCTGGATTGTACTCTGGATATTTTGAATATTATGTTGTAAGATGTTGAATTCTGTTGAAATCCTTTGGAGAATATTGATTACTTTTGTTTCTTTTAGCAGGCAATTCCATTAAGTTCAGATTGGAAGTTCTACTGGTCTGTGTGTTTATATGTGTGTGTCTTGATTGATTTTAATGTCTAGCTCTCTAACAATAAACTCCCAAATCAGCTAGGTCTAAGGGGACTCAGAGGCCTTTATGTAAATGGGATTCTGGAGATCTACTTGGAAACTCTTTTAGTTCCTGAGGTGAGCATGGGTATACCCTTGTGATAATTATATGGATAGTGTGATGTTTGAGCTATGTATCCCAGAAAAACATATTCTTAAATTTAATTCATTCTTGTGGGTATGAACCCATGTAAATAGGCCCTTTCAATGAGGTTAATTCAGATAAGATATGAATTAATTAAAGGCCTTATAGAGAAGGTCACACAGAGAGAAAGAAGACAAGAGGATGCAGCCAGAATCTGAAAGTCAGTGGAATCTGGAAGAGAAGGGAGAGATCAGGAGAGGCTGCCATGTGCATCGCTAGCTGACAGAGAGGCCAAGGACCAAGGATCGCCGACAGACAGCCCAGAACACTAGTCTTTGGGAAGAAAGCATTGCCTTGATGACACCTTGGATTGAAGTTCTCTGTGTTTAAGCCAACCCCTTGTGTGGTATTTGCTTTAGCAACAAGGAAACTAGAACAGATTGTGTCATGTAGAGCTTTATCTTCCTTTTTTCCCCACTACCATTGCTTATAAAAGGCTATTTTTGACCTGATTTTATTTCCTCTGTGTGGACCCTAGTCTTCCCAGGGGATGTGGAGTTATTTTTAAATTACTCTGATGTTTAGAATCCATGTAGATGGGGTGCTCTAAGTATATCCCACTGTTGAAGTGACAGTTTTGAGTTAAGAAGGATGGGACTCTCCATTAGCATTCTCCTTCAATCCAGTTCACATGAATTGTCTAGGAGAGATAAGTGTGGGGACTGCAACAAGCTTGGAGAGGACAAGCTTGTGATGATCCCCACACTTTTAAACCTCCTCTTTGTTTGGCTTTTGCTGATAGCTCTGCCATTGGTTATTCTTCAAGGAGGAAGAGGTTTCTGTTCAGGAAGGAGGAAAAGGTATGGAAAAACGGCACTTTTTTGTTGTTTCTGAGCCTAAAGCTCAAAGAGGGGAGCATCTGTATGCTGGTCACAGGCCCAGGCAGATGGCAACTTTCTGAGGCACCTGTTTTCCAGCTGTTTGCAACCCCCATGGAGGCCAGAATGGATTTGAGTAGATATGGAAAATTCCACAAACTCTGCTTAGGTTGCTAGTACGTAGCCAAGTAGAATACTTGTTTAAACAAGATCAGTGCCCAGAGATATTTATATATATGTCATGTTTTGCCCCGTGTGCATGTTTTAAACTTGCAGCTGAAGGAATGAGTTGGTATTAACCGGATATGTTGCCGCACTCAGAGTTCCCTGGGCCTATTTCCATTTGGAATGAAATCAAGAAGATTAGGATGTGAGCCCTGATCCTTTTTTGGTCTCTATCTAATAAAAGACAAACCCCATGTGTTTTGGAGTGATGTCATTTTCATTTTGGGAGAAGAGTATGAGATTAGTACTTGTACCCCACCTTCAAGTCTGGCCTTTGATTTGATTATCCTATAGAAGTTATCTTTTAGTAGGATGTTCTATTATAGCTTTAATGCCATTTCTGATTTTGCCTCTTTGGACAGAGCCCGAGTCTCCTCCAAGTGTTCAATTAGAAGAACTGATGAGAACAAAGTGGGGGAAATGGCATTGGATATCATACCAAAGTCATTTATGCTATCAAATAATGACGTCTCTTTTCTAGAAACACATAATTATATTTGGAATTCATGATAACATTCTTCGGTATTTCAAACTCCGGACCACAAACAGATAAAATTTCAGAGGAAAGAAAATGCTTTTGATGTGTCAGAATCCATTTATTTTCCAACTTGTAATACTTTGTCTTACAGTATGTGAATGAGCACTTATCAAAACATAAGAAGGTTATAACTCAAATGTTCCTTTCTGAACATTTGTCCAGATTCAGTTTAAGATGTCCTATTAACATGAATAATGTTGAGAAAGGATACCAAAGAGACTTTATAGGATTAAAAAAACTAAATTAGATTTTATTTCTAAATAAGAAAATTGTTATAAAAGTAATACTTGAAAAGTTACTTAATGTAAAAAAACAATACATGGAGTGAAAAATTGGGACTCTATCTTTACATGGCTAGTACCCTTAATAAAAATCCCTTTTTTACAGGAAACATCTAACTTTTCATAGCCAGTGTCCTAATTTTACAATAAAAATAATTTTGTAACTGCCCATTAAAATTTTGAATTGTCTTTAAGATATTTTGCATTTTGGTTTTAGGAAGAAGGAGATTTATTATACAGTCTTCTAAAATGTAGTGCTTATTTTCTGCCATTAATTTGTCTGTTTTTACATTTTGCCTTGTTGAGTCAGTCATTGTTATGTTTTATTATTATTTCCACATGTGTCTTATCTCCCCAGCTAACTTATAATTTCCTTCAGGAGTGTAAGTCTATATCCAGTATTTTTTGTTCTATAGATCTTTGTATCACATAAAGGGCATTGTACACAGTGGGTGCTCAATAAATGCGTTTTCTTATTAGGAGTGCAAGACAGCCATTCAAATCTGTTACACAGGAACATAGCCCCAATTTTGTTTTTGGGGGGGTTGATGGTGGTAGTATAAATCTTTACTATCTCCTGATTCGCTTGTGATTTGACCATTTTTAAGAAAAAATTTAAAAAGTTTGGGTTAATTGAATGTGCCAGATTGCTAGGTTTCATTTTACAAAGATTTCATCTGGAAAAGGGGAAACTAAATCAAAGTGTGAATGAGGGGGTGAAAGACAAGGTCGCTATTTCTCCTATATTCCTCTCGCCTTTCCCGTTCTCCCTTATACACAATCATGTCTGTGGGATGGCTCTATCGATTCCTCTTTCCTGATGATGAGCACTGCTTATGGATTGCTGGCTGCATGGGGAGCCAGCCTGGGCTCTTCTCAGTTATTCTCAGGTATTCATCTACTCATTCTTTCAACAAATATGTATCAGTCCCCTGTTATATGGCAGACATTGTGCCAGCCCCAGATTTACAGTGGGAACAAGACCAAGTACTCTGGCCCTCAAGGGACTTGTGTGGTTGGACTCTCTCAGGTTCTTAAATACAACCCTTTGCAGGGAGAGGATGGTGAACTGCTTAAAGTCTGGTGGTGTCGGGGGTAGAATTAGACTTCTTCAGACTGATTTACAGGGTAACTGTTTTGCTCATCGCTCAACTTACAGAGGTTTAACTTGGATTTGATAAATAAATATAAAATCAAATGAACTTTTCCATTTAATGAGAAAATATATTATTTAAAATAAATTCTAATATAGAGAATTACATATAAATGAGAACTTCTTGTGTAGCATTATATAGTCCCCTACAACTACAAACTAACCTAAAAAAACTCAAGTTTTTCCCCTTTTCAGTGGAAGTTGAAACTGTGTTGAGGGTATTCTGTGGAATGAATGAGTAAAATCAAGACATTTGACGTGTTAGAAACAGAAGAAAATGTGACCACACTTTAAAGGATGATCCAATATAGCTTGGCAACAGCCCCTGATAGCTCTCCTGCTGAGGATTTTTGGGTAACATGGATAGAGAAAACAATGCAGATAAAATTTCCAGGAAATAACCCAATCAGGTGTTGCTTAATGGAGACTACTGTCATTAAAATCCAATTCGATTCATTTGGAGAGTGAAATATCGCAATTGTGACTATACCATAATGGCTTTTGGAAGATGAAATTTGTATAAGCTGGGTTAATCCCTTGATCACCAATTCAAATAAAAATAGATAAAACATGAGGAAGTTGGCAGGGGTGAAGGTTTGGAATAGGCATGGTAATGCCAGAAGGTATCTTTCCTGCCAAAGGGATTTGGCATAGGGAACAGTCTCTGAGCCCCAATTCCAGAAACCACAAGCTGGTGGAGATGGAAGACAGACTGCTCTTGTTCACCCGGGAGCTGGAACTGTGCTGGCTCAGGAGGCCCACCAGTGAACTGCCCTACTGACCGGAACACGTGGCCTTGCGAGCAGGAATTTGCATTTCTGTTAGTTCAGAGTTTTGCCTTCTGTCAGGCAGCAAGAAGTTTAATGGCTTGTCATTAACAAGTTATGTCTTTGGAAAACACAGCAGAAACAGTCTCTCTGGAGTGAGCTACTCATGTCTGTAGAAGAGGCAGTTTTAATGGAGTTGTTAGGGAATTGTTCAGCAAATGCCAGTTTTATACCAAGAAATGGTACTCTGAAGGCCGGAGAGAATTAATGTCCTAGTAGACTTGCAGAGCACAGCTTAGGACAGGCTGGTTCAGTGATACTGGGGAGACAGCACTAGTAAACTTTAATGAAGGGAGGCTGTTACCTTAGATTTGAAGTACTTTGACAGTCAACAATGGTTAGTAGGAATTGGAATGAAATTTGTTTCTGCTTGGTAAATCCTAAGATACTACCAGATGGGATTTCAAAGTTTGTTTTAAAATGCTTTTGATGATGAACTTTTAATTACCCCATATACAAGAAACTGACATGGCATTTGACATTTTAATGTATTCATTTAAAAAGACCCTACAAGAACCACTACTAGGCTATGGTTGATTTGCTTGTGCATTGGGTAAGATGATTTTGTCTGCGAGTTATGGAAAGTCCAGGCCAGAATGGTTTAAAACAACACAGAAAACTTGCCATTTTGCATAACAAGAAGACCTGAAGTAGGGTAACTTCAGGATTGCTTCCAAAATCAGCATCTCAGAAACATCATCTGGGTCTCATATTCTATTTTTGTATTTTGTCCTTCGCAAAGAGCTCAATGCTTTCTGCTGGTACCAAGATGTCCTCCTGAGCTCCAAGGATCAAAATGAAATGTCTGTGTCCAGCAGAAGAAATTCTTCCTGCATGTTGCTGTCTGTTATTGAGGAAACATTTCCAGGAAAGCACTCAGCAGGCTCCCTGCCATATCTCATTGGCCAGGATTGGATCACATTCCCTTTCTAAATCAGTCAGTAGCAAGGTGATTGGGTTAAACTGACTGCTTAGGTCTACAGACTAATCAGGAGTTTTCACTGGGTAAAGTAGGGGTATAAGTGGGTCCCTGAGTAAAATCTCTCTCTCACACCTACATACATGACCATCCACTAAGAGTCAGTGCTTGCAGTGTGTGCTCTCCAGAAGCAGGTACTGAGACCAAGTTTGAGGTGCAACATATTTATTGGGGATTCATTCCTATGAAGGGAAGGGGGAAGGAAGCAGGATTGAGCAAAGGAAGAAGTTGAACTGCAATGCAATAAGTCCTTGGCCAACCCACGGAGAGTTCTGGAGGAATCGTGGTTCATCAGCATCCTGCACTGGGCTGAAATGGCCAGGCCTTCACACCCATCAGATCCCTCCTCAGATGTGGGCTGCTGCTGGGCAGTCCTCTGCAGCTGAGATAGACTTGGGAGGGTGCTCTCCCCATAGCTGGGCAGAAAGTTCTTCCCTGACAGGGAACCCTGGTGGTGCGTCCCCATGTGTCCCATACCAGCCAGCATCTATTATAGTCCAGTTTGCATAAGTGCATCAATGTGAAAATACAATTAAATGTCTTTGAAACGATCTTATAGTCTCTTTTGGACCCTACACACCACCATTCCTCTTCTTTCCTCAGCCTGAATTATTCTGGAGCAGCAGAGCTTCATTATACCATTTCACTATCTGAGCATCGTAGATGTTTAGAACTCAACCAGCTCTTGGGGCTCCCTGGTTCACTAAGAGAGTTGGGCTAGAGGAGGAAACTGAAGCCCAGAAATCTGTACCTACCCTGAAATCTTGCAATCTTGCATAGAGTAGGCATTCAAAGAATGTTTGTTGAATTGAATTACTCAAGGTCACAGTCTCAAGATAGAACCTTGCTCTCCTATTTTCTAGTCCACGTTTTTTTTCTTTCTTGTGAATGACGATGCCCCGTCTGTGTCTGTGTGTGTTTCTGTCGGAAAGGAAGAGGGACAGAGACAAAAAGAATGAGAGTGAGAGAAAGCGCTTCAGCCAGGCAGATTAGGATTCCACATTATCATGTACACCTATAGAAACAGGCAAATCAGAATTATTTTACTTGAAAAATTTGAGGCAGCTTTGACTGGCATTCAAATAGGTTTTGTTTTATGGGCCATATTAATGTCACTAACTCAGACTTGGGGGGGCAGTGGTCCACTCAGCTCAGCGATCGTTGCCATGCAGCAATGAAGACCCAAGATGGCCTGATCCTCTGCTTTGTCAAGAAAAGTGGCAAATCTGGAATTTTAGTTCATAGCTCCAAAGTTTTTTAATGTTCCTCAAAATGTTTAAATTAATGTGTTGGCCATCTAAAACATGGTAGCTTCAACCTCTGGTCCAGTGGCTCTCAACTGGGGGTTGGATTTTGACCATAGATGACAGTTGCCAGTGTCTGCATACATTTTTGGTTGTCAAACTGGGATAACGGGTGCTCCTGGCATCTATTGGGTAGCAACTGGGGATAAGGTTAAACATCCGGCAATGCACAGGACAGCTCCCTACAACAAAGAATTAGCTGATTCAAAATGTCAATAGTCTGGAGGTTGAGAAACCCTGCTCCAGTCATGTGTGGAAGTCAAAAGCAGAAACTGCCTCTTTTTCACTGGGACAGCCTATGTGAAAGGTGGCAATTTGGACCTGCCCAAGAACAGAGAAGCTAAATAGATTTCCGGGTTTCAAAAAAAAAAAAAGTCTTAAAAAATGGATACTGGGCTGAAAAATATAGTCCACCAAAAAGTTCTAATCTCATTGTATTTGAAATCAGGTATACCAAGGCATTTTTGAAAAACAAACACAAAGACCAAAATATGCATCCTTTGTAAAACCCCAAATCACATTTTTCTCTGCATTTGAGGAGAGACAAATCTAACATGTGGTTGCTGTGACTGAGGGACACGTGGTCAACATTATGTGGGCTGCATCTCAGGTTCTCCCACACCCCTCAGGGCTCAGCGTTTTTTCAGGAACTAATTCGATCATATCACCAGGGAGTCTCCTCTGAACAGCTGGTGAAACAAGCCCCACCTTTTCTAAAGGAAAGCTAGAATTCTTGTGCCTTCTTTCCCACTCTATGGGGTATGACATGAACCCTATGCTCAGAGATGTCCATGTTCTTTTTTTTTTTTTCAGGAGGTACTGGGGATTGAACCCAGGACCTCGTACATGCACAGCAGGCGCTCAACCACTGAGCTACAATCCGCTCCCCCAGAAATTGTTTTTTTCAAAAGATTTATTAATTTATTTATCCCCTCCCCCAACTCACACACACATCCTCCACTGCTCGTGCTCGCTGTCTGCTCTCTGTGTCCATTCTCTGCGTGTTCCTCTGTGTCTGCTTATCTTCTCTTCTCGTCATCTCTTTAGGGGGCATCGGGCACCTAGGGACCTTCCAATGGGGACGAGAGGAACTTAATCACTGGAGTCACCTTAGCTCCCTGGTTTATTGTGTCTTTCACTGTCTCTCCTGTGTCTCTTTTTTGTTGCGTCATCTTGTTGCGCCAGCTCTCCGCGCTGGCCAGCTTGCTTTTCCCCAGGAGGCCCCCCCGGGAACCGAACTCGGGACCCTCCATGTGGTAGATGGGAGCCCAATCGCTTGAGCCACATCCGCTTCCCAGAAGTTGGCTTTGATATGAAAATCGAGATTTTAGAATTCCAAAAACCCCTTTCTCTCTCTCTCAAAAAAAACCTCTGCTCTGTGTTGAAAATATCCACTCTGAAATCAATGACATCATTTGTCTGGCTGTCTAGGCCTCTCTCCATGGACGGTGAGGTTAGATCATCCCTGTTGTTTCAAGGGAGGGAAAAGGAAAAGGAACTCAGGAAGGTGGGGGGGTGGTCCATGGGACCTGCAGATCACCTCCTTCACCTCACTGCTAGCTCCTGGGGGGCAGGGTCTGTCTTCACCTGTACTACTAAGGCTTGGCCGGTTTAATACAAGCTACTAGAAAACGTTTGCATCAACCAATGAATCAAAGAATGAGTGGATGCATTGACTTGACCTCTTTGTGTTTTCCTACCTATAAAATGGAGTTAATTCTTAGGGAGGACCACAGACAAAATCACGACCTTCTATTTCCCTTCCCATTATGCTTTCATTTCCTTTCGATGCCCCATTTCCTCCCCTATTACAAACTGCTCTCAGGCAGGCTCACCTGTGGCTCGACCCCACATTACACAAAGCCGATGGGTTAGCTCCCCCCAAAGGTGTTTGCTTCTTAAGCCTTCTCTTAGTTGTGAAATGCAAGGGTTGTCTTTGTTAAAGGAATTTTTAGGTGCAATTTGTTGGGAGGGATCCTTTGAGGCAGCTCCTTCCTGGCCTCCAGCTCCGCTGAGCACGTGACCTGCTTTTTGCTTACACTACAAGCTGGCCCTGGTAATCCCTGCTGCACCTGCATCGCCGGGCTGTCAGGAGGATAAAGCGGGGTGATGGATGGAGAAGTACTTTGAAAAGTTAAAAGTGCCTCACAAATGTGAGCTGTTATTGCTATTAATCCGCAGCCGTCAGGGAGGCCTGCCTCTTGAAAGGGGCCCCATCTCGGAGGAGACTGGGGGCAATTTGGAAAGAGGTATAATTTATTGGTTTCTTGTGCTTAGAGCAACAGAATCTCCACCCGAGCACACTGTGAGTGAAGAGGGTGAAATGTGGTTCTTAAAATCAGAATGGATAAGGGATCCCCCCCCCCCCAGAGGGAGCCCCCCATCGCCCTGAAGCCTCTGAAAACTGCAAACTCTGTTTGTTTTGGCAGGTTCATTTCCAAATGACGGGGAGCCGATAGCCTTAATTTTTCTCTCTGTTCCCACATCTCCTTCTCTACCATCCCACCCCCAGAATTATTTTAAAACAAGTCTCAACCTGGAGCCCATCCTCCACTTCTGGAAAGCTCAGTTGGTACTGTGCGTGTTTGGCTTGGCTGAGTGAGGGGAGAAGGGCTCGCTTCTGCGGGAAGAGGAGAGGGGTGCAAGCGGGGGCGAATCTGGGGAACTGGGTGGGGAGAGGAGGCCTCAGCCCGAGTTTGAGCCCTCTCGCCCTGGCCTGCTCTTTCACATTCTTCTCCAAGTGGCCCTGGCCTGCTCTTTCACATTCTTCTCCAAGTGCCGTCGGCCCTTCCTGGGGGTGGGTGGGGGAGGATGGTTGGGGCAGGAGCGTGGGTTTGAGGCAGCTGGGTCGTCGGTCTGATTAGGATTCTTATTGCTGGTCAGATTTCATCAAACCTGGGCCAATTGCTGGAAAATAAATGATGACGTGGCTGAGCGGCGGCGGTGGGTGTTTATGGGAGGTGCCTTGCTGTCCTCCGGGGAAGGACCCATTTCCACAGCTCTTTTGAAGTGGAATGGAGAAGTCCCTGCTGCGGTCATTCCCTCATCACTGGCTATTTGCATCCTTTTCTCAGGGGAGGCTTGTATGTGTTGGAATACTAACTAGGAGCCACGTGTTGGCCGGGATTCCAGGGCCTGGAAAGGCAGCAGAGAAAGACTCCTGCGCTGGGGAGTTGAAATTCCATCCTTGGTCCTGCTCAACAGCTGGCAAATTGGGCCCTGCTGTTTTCTGAGAGCGCGAAGGGCCCCCCTGGCAGCCGCTGGGGGAAGGGGGCGGGCGAGGAAACATGTCTTCGTTTCGGTGTGGGGTGTAGGGGAAACAATTTTCCGTACTTTAGAACCCTGGAGGGCTTCGCGGAGCCTCTCCCAGCCAGGCTGCTCTCCCCTTGTTCCCCGCCCCCCCCAGAGGAGAGCCCTTCCTCCCGCGCCCCCTCTCCTCTGCAGCTCGCCCCCAGCGTGCTGCCCCAACGCCCCTCCCCCCTGCCCTTTTAGAGCAGACTCCTCTTTACTTGGCTAAGGCCCAGAGCCCTGGTGATAGACCCCACCCCGCGGGCACTTGCTCACCTGGTTTGCACACACGTGGCACCCGGGAACGCGCTTTTATTTCGCCGGGGCACTATGCGTGTCTTAAGAATGGCTCTGCGTCTGCATGCCTTATGTTCTCCTTGGGATTGCTGATTTCTTGAGGACAGACACCATGCCCTCTTTCTTTAATAGCCTTTTCAATTCCAGCTTGGTCCTGAACCTTGTAAGCACCCTTTTCAGTCTGACGACCCTTTTCAACGAAGCCACTAGAAATCAATCCATCGGAGCTGGCTCCTGCTCTGAAGCCCTGCCGGGGAGCGTGCTGGCGTCTCTGCCATCTGGGCCCTTCATTTCTCTTACTTCCCTGAGAGGCCAAAGTAGGTAAGATCGCTGGTGCGGGAGGCCGGTCGGAGGGCGGGAGGGTGTCCCTTAACATTTCGCCACCCTGGGGGAGTTGGAGAACTATGCCTGCATGAAACGGTCCTTGACGGTGCCGCGGGTGCTTGGGACATGGCGCTCTGCTGCACAAGGTGTCCACATCGCCCGCCTGTCTGACTCCCTGGTCCAGGTGTCACACCTGATAAGCAGCCTTTACATTTTGGTGTTCTCGTGGGGTAGGTTCAGTCGGTTATGTGATAGTTTCCCTCTCTCCCAGGGTGTCCAAAATTTTCAAATTAAGAATTATTTTAAGAAGGCAAGCAATAGTGGTAAAGGTGGCACAACATTGTGAAAGTAATTAACACCAGTGAAATATATATCTGGATTACAACAAAGAGTGAACTCTAGTGTAAACTATGGATCATAGCTAATAGTATAATGATAATAATATGGTTTCATCATTTGTAACGAGAGTACCACACTAGTGCAACATGTAAATAATAGGGAAAACTGTGTGTGTGTGGGTATATACGGGAACTTTGTACTTCTGCATGATTTTTCTGCAAACCTACAGCTGCTCTAATAAAAAACAAATTGTATAAGAGAGAGAAAGAGAGAGGGAGAAGAGAATTGTTTTAATGAATTAATGTCAAAATGCTACCATGCTGGCTTCTCTGGGGGTGGAATAGACCCTCCTGGTGCTCCACCAGGCCCTGGGGTCCCTTTTGCCAGTTCCACGTGTTCTTCATTGAGCTTCAATTGGCTTTGCTTCCATGCTGCACTGACAGCCTTCCTCAGAGGACAGCCCGAGGGCCCCTAGAGCTGCTGGGGTCAGAGCACAGAGAGCCGGAAGTGCCCAGGGGGTTACATCTGCCCCGAGGAAGCCCGTAGCAAATGACTGATCTTGCAGGAACAAGAAAGGCCAGCTCCTCTGTGGCCACTTGGGGCAACTGATGCTCCAGAACACCCCATGGCATCAGCTGGAGACTGGGACTTTGTCTAGAGTGGCACCGCACTGAGCTCTTTCCCAGTTTCTGTCCTGCTTCCCTTACTCCTTTCCTGGTTTCTCCTGGGAACACTTCATTCTTCGATGTGTTCTGGCAAGGGAATCGTCATTTCAGAGTCTGCTTCTGGGGGACTTGTGTTAAGATGGGATAACCAAGGAGTGATGGTGATGGCAACAAGAAGGGTGAGAATCATGGATAGTACCAATCGTGGTTAAAACACAGCTGTGCTGAGTCTTCAAGACCCAAGACAGGTGCCACATGCTCAGGTGATTCTCAGTGGCCTGGCCAGGGCTGCCAGTGGTGCACAGAGGAAGATTCCGCATTAAGGCTGAGAGTCTTGGTGGGCAGCAATCACGACAGGGGGTGGTTGCAGTTTATTTTCTCAGTTTCTGATGTCAGCAGTTGGCATCACCTCTGAAGCAGGCGTGATGGCCTCCCAGGTGGAGAAGAGGCTCTAAGTGTGGCCTGATCCCTGATCTGCTGCTCTCCCTGGACCTCAGGGTGAAAGGATTCAGCTTTCGAGGAGAAACATTTCCTTCATTTATGGAAATTCGCTCCTTATCATTATGGCCAAAATGCCATAGACTTCTGTGTGCATGAAGAGAGCACAAAAGCATACATGATTTTCCAGAAATTCTCAGTCGTGGTGAAGAGCTTACCTGCCTTGGCTTAGCAGTGTGTTCACTCTACTGCCCCACCCCCACTCCTCCTCCCACCACCCTACTTGGACTTTTTTTTTTTTTTTTAACACTATCGCTGGAGTCAGAATGGGTGTATCACTTGTAATTATTGTTGATTACCATTCATGTTGGAACAGCTATCTTGTAATGCCACCTCCTATCAGGAAATAAATACCGACTTACTGACCTGTGTGAGATAGCTGGTGACCCATCCCCCTGGAGAGAGGGCAGGCAGCCGCCGGGCGCGGGTTGAATTAAGAAGTGTGACTACAGTAATTAGCAGCGAGTTTCCAGCACAGGATAGAGGAGATTCAGGGCAGAACACGGTCGTCATACAGGTTGACCTCGGTGAGGGAGAAATGGGGGATTTGGGATTGAGGCCTGGAGGGTTGGGAAAGGGGTCACGAGGAAGAAGGGTGAATTGCAGAAACCAATTTGACATCCCTGAGCTTGTAATAGGATTTACCCTGCGCTTGTGGCCCTTGGAGGTGCCGTCTTTGCAAAAGCTGGTTGACAATTCTGCGGCCTTGGAGTGTGTATTTGGGATGAGAAGAGTTAAGTCTTGCCCGCTCTGCTTCTAGTATGCGCTGAATGGAAAACAAACAAAAAGGAAGAGACACAGTGTTAAAATAGAACTGGGGCACAGATCGAAATGATACGTGATTACTAGCAGTTGTACGATTTATGGAAAAAATGTGCACGCAGGTCTTTTAGGAAGTGTAAATAAAACAGATGGATTTATGGAGGGAGTTCCTATGCTTTACACACCCAGCTCCTATGTCAACAAATGTTGCCCTCAAGGTAAAAGCTTTTTTTTTAAAATGTTCTAAGCTTGTATTAGTCACACCCATTTATTTTTGGCATAATTTGTGTACTATTTGGAACTTGGCAAGAATGGGAATGTTAAGGCCAACATTTGGTCTTGCTTCAGGAGTTTCTATGAATATGAATGCTTGAAGTTTACATAGCCTTATTCTGTCTCTATAGCAACACATATTTGTTTTGAAAACCTAACCTTTGAGAGTCAAGAAGCCTTATGTTAACCTCAAATTCAACACATTTAATTCTGGAGTTTCAAAACACTTTTTTTTTTTGCTGTGCTGTCCATATTGGATTGGCCTGGACTGGAGCATGAGGGGAAGAGTGTCCTTAGCCCCCTACCTGTCCCCCTCACTTCTGCAAGGGGAAGCCCTCGTTTATGGAAGGTAACCTTAATGTGTCTCCAAATGGGTCCAGATGAGCCCACCTTCAGATCATGGAGCAGCTTAGGGCATCTGAGAGTGGTGGTTGAAATCCAAGGAAGAAAATGGCCTGTTAGATTGTTTGAAACTTGGGAAGACCTCGAGGGTCCCCGTCAGGCTGTCTCTGAGCCTTCTGAACCTGGAGAGCAGAAAGGGGGCTTGGATCACACGCACAGCGGAGCAGCCCGTGGAGTGCAGCAGCCTGAGGTGTGGAGACTCAACCAGTACAGCCCAAACCCTGTCAGCTTTCCTTGATGTTAATGGGATGATTTTTGATGGAATTCCAGTTAGATACCAGTTGTGGTTGGGAACCTGAGTACATACATGTACTTTCCCCCCAGGAAAAAGAACTGGGTCTTGGCAAAATTGTGTGAGCCTTTATGGCTCTCATCTCTGGGTTCTGAATACTTACATCTCTTTGGGGATGTTCTTTCCTGATTCTTGGTGCCTTCCAAGGCTCTCAAACTCTCCCTTCCTCAACCTGGCTCTCAGAATAGATAGTGTCAACTTCAACTCTTTTATACCAATTTATAAAAAAGGAGTGTTTTGGGAAAGAGCAGTGGACTTGGAATGAGATTTGGATTCCACATGAGGATCTGGGCCTTGCCTTTTCAGAGTGATAGGTATATGAAAAGTGTGAGGAAACTCTTATATCCTTCATTTTGGCATAAAGAAAAAAAAATAGCGTCTGCTCCAATGAGATCATCGATGTGATAGAGCTTTGTCGAATTCTCAACTATTTCTCAAATGTAAGAGTGATTTCTGCTGTTACCATCACTTTTAATAAAGAATGGCAAATAGTTTCCCACTCACACCCTAACTTTGCCGGTTGGTGGTGTGCTGAGAAGGATTCTAGATTATCTCATAAGGCAGAAGAGCCGAGATTGATTAGTGATGTCTGTCATTGGCACAGGGAAGTTAGAAGGAGGCCATCCAATATAAAGGGCTGGCAGGCACTGCTCAGTCCATCTATTTTTTAAGAGGGATAGAGAATATGAAATAAAGGGATAAACTTTAACAGTAAAATTTCAGATACCAGTGAGTGGAGAGGTATTATTTGGAGGAAGTGGACCTCCTGATACAGACTTGTGAGCCTGTCTATGTAAAGGCAAATTCCCAGATCATCACCTGAGGCTGTGTCCCTTCTTGTTGTCTGGGGAAACACTAATAATCAGAACCAGCATTGCTTTTTCCCCTTCCGTTGTCCTATTGATCGTATTGTTTGTTCTATACATTTTGGCATTTGATAATATTTAATTAAGCACTTGGCTACCTGTTGTGCCCCCTTGGTCTCCAATGGCTTTAATTATATGTACAGATTCATCAATACAACTATAAATTACCTGAGGGAGGAGACTGGGGCCTACATTTTCTGTCCTCTTGGTTCCTAGTCTGTGTGGGACCCATAATAATTTGCTAAGCAAATTCCAAATTGATGGTTATGGTTTTTTTCCCCGATTATATATTACTTTTCTAAACTTTGAAAAATAAAAAAATACAAAGGGGCAAATAAAAATAAATTATAACATTATTACCAGTGCTAATTACCATTACCATTTTGGTGTGTTTTCTGTCAGCATTTTTTTCTATGCACCTATTTAGATATATATTTTTAAAGAATTGAGGACAGACTATCTATATAATTATGTAATTTGCTCATTTCTTTTATACTACATGATGATTCCTTCCCTGAAGTTTTAAAAATGACTTGAAGGAGCCAGTATGGGTCAGTGGTTGAGTGCTGGCTTCCTATATGCAAGGTCCTGGGTTCAATCCTTGACGCTGGTACCTCAAAACAAACAAACAAACAAACAAAAAAACCCCAAAAAACAAAAACAAAAACTGGACGAATATTAAGATGTTTACATTTTTAATTTTAAAACTTCAGCTGGTTTAATTGGTTTGTGATTTAAACAATAATACATGTTCATTGTAAAAAAATTTGAAAGTTACTACAAGGATGTGGAATGAAGAGTAAACTTTTATACTCCCTCTCATCTGATTTCCCTCTTTCTCCTCACTGGATATAACCCCCTTTTTTTTTTTTTTTTTTTTAATTTTTTTATTTTTTATTGACTTTGTAATAATATTACATTAAAAATATATATGTGAGGTCCCATTCAACCCCACCCCCCCACCCCCCCTCTCCCCCCCCCCAACAACACTCGTTCCCATCATCATGACACATCCATTGGATTTGGTAAGTACATCTTTGGGCACCTCTGCACCTCATATACATTGGATATAACCCCTTTTAACAATGTCTTGTGTTTCTTTCCAATCATTTGCACATAGGCAAATAGAATATGGGTTCATATTATTTATACAGTTTTTCAATACAATTTTTGCCCTTATAGCATTTCGGATATCTTTTACAGTACTGCATCTCACTCTTAAACTGCTGCAAGGTACTCTGTTCCATGGAAATCTCATCTTTAACCACATTCCTGTTCATAGCCATTTAAGTGGTTTCCATTTTTTGATATTTTAAATAATGCTGCATGGAACATCTCTGCACAAATATTTCTGTGCACAGGTGTGTTTATAAAGGATTAATTCCTGGAAGTGGAACTGCTGGGCTAAGAGGAGGGGGGTTCGCATTTAAAATTTTGAAGGATACAGGCAAATTGCTCTCCGAAAACGTCTATCCATTTACATTTTTACCAGCTGGATATGAGCTTTTAGTTTCTCATGCTCTCATTAATACTGGGGTAAAAAAAAAAAAGAAAGAAAAATGAAAAAAAGACTTTTACTGTTGTCTTATTTGCATGTCGTTCATTATCAGGAGGCTGTGTCATGTCTATTGACCACTTGTTTTTCTTAGTCTAAAAACTGCTGTTTGTGTACTTTGCACATTTTTCTATCATACTGTTGGAATGTTTCTCATCGATATGTTGTCTATCTTTAGATATTGAGGCAATTAGCTCTTCGTCATATGTGTTGGATTTAGCCCACAATTTTTTTTGTTTCTCTTTGACTTTGTTGGCAGTGCTTTTAGTGACAGTAATTTAAAATGTTTATGAAATCGAATTTATTCATCTTTAAAAAATTATTTTTTTCCACATTAAGAAGTCTAACTTATTCCAAGGTAATTCGGCAGTTAAAAAATGTTTTTATTTCATGTTACCATCATGTTATTCTCATGTTAAAGCCAAAAGATACACATTTCCAGTTTAAGATTTAGCCCAAACATTTAACTAGCTATCCATTTGCCCTTTATTAAATTATCTTTTTCCTTCTGATTTGAAATGCCACCTTGATCATATATTAAATTCTTTGGTCTCCTCTGAATTTTCTGTTCTGTTCTATTGGACAGTCTAGTCCCACATTTGTACCATATTGTTTTAATTATTGTGGCTTCATGATGTATTTTCATAACTGGGAGGTCTAGACTACCCATGCTACTCTTTCTTTTAAAAAAATATTTCTTGGCTTTTTTCACATGAATTATTTCTCCAGATGACTTTGAAATCATTTTGTTATGTTTCTACTCTCCAACAAAACAAACAAAATCCTTTTTGTGATTTTGTGAAGATCAGTTTGCGTTGATAGAATAAGATGAAGAGAATTGACATTTTTACACTACTGAGACTTTCTATCCAAGAACACAATTCTTATTTCCATTTGTTCAAATCTTATTTCATGTGTTTCAGTAGATGTAAAATGCCTTTTTCAATGCATTCCAAGACTTTCTCTGTGGATTTACCACAACTTACGTGACTTTTCCCTTACTGTTGAACAGTCAGGTCATTTCCCAACTCTTTCAGTATTAACAGTGCTGCAGGGAGCATCAGTGGGCTTTGCTTTTTGACCACATTTGGTGAGTTCCTTAGACTTCATTTCTAGAAGCGGATCAAAGGATCTGAACATTTTAAATGCTCTTGGTGGTTATTAGGAGAATGCTTTTTAGAGGCTCAAACAATTCGCTCTCCCTCACCCCCGGCTGTGTGCGAATACCTGTCTGCCTGAACCCTCACCAGCATTTTGAGTATTAACTTTAAAAGAAACTTTGCTAAGTTGCTGTTAATGAGTTGTATGGTAGAACGTAGCATTTATGGCCACCCCTTCTCTGAGTAGGTTTTGTTTTTCTTTTCTCCATCCCTGCCTACAGCTTTTTTCAGTATGCTCAAGGGAAAGTGTTCTCACTGCTGAAAGATCTGCATTGAGTAGAATTTGGAAGTGTTTAGTTTCGTAAATTCTTAGATCTTTTGGAAATTTCATGTGTCCATTGACATCAAAGAAGGGAGAGTAAATTTTGAGAGATGTCTTTCCATTTTGCAGTGATAAAATAACAGATAAGAAAAAAGAGTATTTCCCCTTCCATACCAGCCCACTGTAAAACACACACACACAACACACACACACACGAGTGACAGAGACCCTGTAGATTTTGGAAGGGTAACTGGGAGTTGAGGTGGACTAAGGTTAAGAGAAGGATTCCAAATTCTGTGCCCCTAGTAGGTCTCTGGAACAAAAGGAGTCCTGCTTTTTGGCTGAAAACACCATTCAGATTTCCCAAGCTTCGAACCTGTACATGTTCACTTGTAATGAGCAGATGCCAGATTTACTATGAAAGCCTGAAGTGGACGTCCAGGCAACACTCCTCGATAATGCCTCATTGCTGTGGGGTTATTATTCATTCATGTTCAGTTTGACAGGCTTTGAGTTAAAAGTGTGGGAAATAGGCTCTTAAAATGTTCCCCATCCACCTGAAAACCCCTTTTGCTGTTGCCACCTTGACGTAGAACCCCCTCCGTCAGAATTTTTTGGTAGGGTGGGTCATGCTTTTAGAGGGCGGTTTCTTTCAGGGTGAGTCTATTAGCTTCTAGGATGCTTTAATTGGGGCTGTGTCATTGTGGGATGCCACGAGGGCCCTGGCAAGGGGTACTTCATAAATCATATTATTACGCTTAGTGGTGTTAATGGGCATTTATATGCCCTAAATCCTTCATATAGAATGGGATAATAGCCCTTAAGGCCATCGTAACTTTTTGGGTTGGGCTCACTTGTAAAACTGGATCTTTTTATTGTGAAGCTGTTTTCAGTTAAAGAAGTACATAAAACCTCTTGAAAGACGAATTTCAATTGTGTGGTTGCCGTCATATATTTTAAATTATAAAACCATTATATTGTTATATGTATGGTTATTCATGTGTGTGTGTATTTTTTAAAAGCTTAGAACCAAACAGTTAAAATTATACTCCTGAACCAGGATTTCTTAATGAAGACTACAGAACCTAGATAAATTTGCATAAATATACATCTCTTTCCCCATGCAATTTTGGGAGTTGTTTTGTAATTTTATTTTTCAGCGTTTGTGGGTTCCAAATGAAGATCAAGACGCTGCCCTCTGAGACTGGCAGCCTGATGGGGATGCAGGCTGAAGCGGGGCATTGCAGACGCTGGTGCGCATGTGCAAGTGTTGCCGAGCACTTTACACTCCTAGGCTGGAGACAGACTTAGGAGCTGTGGGACTCAGCAGGAAGTCAGGGGCTCCTGAGCCTGGCTCCTCCGTTTGGAGAGTGCCGAATGGCTTGTGGCCATCTCGTCATGCTAGTGTGTGGTGTGTAGACATGCTGGGATCAAATAACACTGAAAACTGCACGGCTCCAGGGACCCGGCCATTTCCCTGGAGGAGGGGACCCGGTTTATGCGGAGATCCCCCACTGACTGCAGACTCCCCTTGCCACTGAGTCCCTTCTTCTGAATCCTATTTTCCTTCTTCCCACTTGACTCTGAGGGAGGTGACTGGGAATATCTAGAGGAAGCCGCTCAGGGGATAGAAACTTTGCTCCAAATACCCGAGAACTGAACAATCAAATTATGGGACAAATTTCTTAGGCATTTTCGAAGATAACTCTGGAGTCCTTTCTTCTTTTCTCTTCTTCCTTGCCACCTGTCTTCCTGTTTCTGGTGCTGAATGTGTCTGCCTGTGGTGGCACTGTCCCTGAGCCTCCAATCTCCCGGCTCCCCCACCTGAACCCTGTGCCCTCTGACCTTCTCAGGCTTATTTCCACATTCGCTCCCAAAACTTCTCTTCTGTGTTATCCCACATCTCTCTTGTTCTCTCTAAGCCTGCCTCAGTTTTGTCTCTTTGAAGCTTTTTCTCACGTGTCCGGATCATGGCTGGCATTTGGAGTATCAGTTGTTTGGGGTTTAGATCCTTTTTTGGGATCTATCTTTCCTTGGGATCTATCAGGCACAGAAGCACTATATGCTGTAAGTTTAGTGCCTAGGGTCAGACAGACCTGATTTGAGTCTCCTGGATGTGCATCCCTGGCTGGATGTTTGACCCTGGGCAAGATGATCCACTCGTCTGAGCCTCAGTTTCCCATGGAAGAGTGGAACCTTCATTAGGCAGTGGTGAGAATGAAATGATATTGCAGATGGCAAGTGCTTCTCAAGGTGCTCCTGCCTAGAAAGCCCTTCAGAAGGGTTTGCTGATATTGTCGTTGCATTTATTATTATAATACCAATAGGCACATCACGTCTCTGGCTCGATTTCAGGTCCTAGGCCTGTGCTTATAGGTGATTGCCTTCCAGGGGATGATGAGGATGGCACATGCCCCCTCTCCTCCCACCGCTGCCCCTTTGGCTCCTAGATGGAGTTGTCTGGCAGGACCAAGGTCCTGCTGAAGTTCATGGCAAATGAACAATACTGTGGTTTTGAGCAATAAGGTGACTTCCCATGATCTGTAGTTTCCTGTGTGTGGGGGTAGGGGAAGGTGAGTGTGGCAGGAGAAATGAGGGCTTGCAGAGGTGGGAAGAATAATTAGAGGCCAGCTTCCCCTTTGTCTAGTTTTAATAACTTTCTGTTTCTGGGGACCACGTGGTTTATGGGAAAGAGGATGGTGTTGGAGTCAGAAGGCCATGGTTTTGGGGCCCAGATCTGTCACTTGCCAGCTTTGTTTGAGGGAGGTTCACAATCTCTTGGGAGCAGCTGAGTTCCCAGGTCTGTGAAGCTGGGTCAATGTAGTCCTCAGGACTCTTGGGGAACCCAATGAGATTGTCCCTGTGAAAGTGCAGTGTGAAAAACTACACAAATACTAGTGGTCATAATGAGACATGTCCCGTGTTAATAGCTTTGAGTTTGCTAGTATAGTGAAATTTCTCCCCCTCTTCTTTGCCCTTCTATCCTGTTCTTTCCTCCTATTCACTTATCCACTCTCCTTTCCCCCTCCTCTGTTGCCACAGTGATCTTTTGCCTACAAAGAAACAGCAGAGGGGAGTAGAGTTCCAGATTTCTGGCCAGGACCTCTCCGCACTGCTCTCACTTTGACCCATTTCCCTCCACGCCTTTCTGACTGGTGTCAGAGTTCTGAGCAGAAGCACTACTCAGAATTCCTTCTCGCATGGACTCTCGGGTGTTAATCTTGTCTCCCCAGAGAGAGTGTATACTGGTTTAGGGTAAAGACTGTGGTTTGTATTGCTTTGTACAAAGGCAGGCTCGCAGTAGGTAGTCCATAATTGCTTACTCGGTAACTGCTTGCTAGGGGATGGACAAAAAAAAGGGACAAATGCCCTTGCAGCCTGTTTGTCAGTAGCCCCTGGAGGGCTCTTGACTGGAGGCCCTGTGGGGTCAAGCTCCTGGCCTCTCTTTTGTATCAAGAAGTACAGGCTTGAAAGGAGGTCTCCAGGGTGGGAGATGGCGGGGCCTGGTTGCCCAGGTGTTCTGGGCTGAGGATTATTCCTGTGCCTCACCCAGCAGGGGAGAATGTGGGCAGTCGTCATGGTCTGCAGCCTCATGGGCAATGGCAGCTCCTCTGGAAACTGAGCCATGTGGTATCACGGTCCTGAACGGCCTCCTTTCCCACGTGTGATCTCTGGAAAAGTCCCCTCCTGGACAGTGGGTGTAGCTCAGTGGCTGAGCACCTGCTTCCCATATACAAGGTCCCAGGTTCAATCCCTAGTACCTCCTAAAAATAAAAAATAAAAAAATCCACCCTATGGCTTGGAACAGTGAAAATTTAGACAGTTGCTAAAAGGAACCTTAGTTATATTCAGACAGCAGATGAGAGCTGGCTAGCAGGAAGAGAAGGAACAGATAGGAAGTAGAGGAGGACTCTTCAGGAAGCCCTTTTTGACTCTCCCATAGGAAGTTAAGTGCCCCTCTCTTTCTCTGGCAGCAAGGTATCTTATGATCGCACCGACCACACTTTTTTGTGATTACTTGTTGAACTGTCTTTCCTGTTAGACTATCCTTATGAGGACAGGAAGTGTATCTATTTTGCTTACCGTTGTGTCCCCAGTACTTGGCTCAGTGTAGAGCATCTAGTAGGATAATAATAATGAATTGCTGGATTAGAGAATCAAATGGAAACATCTTGGCATTTCTGTGTAGAGAATATGTTGAGGTGGACACCTACCGTATTATCTGGACAGCTTCTATCCTGGGAATTCCCTTCTTGCCCAGTCTAGTGCCCCTCTCTTCCACCTCCATTCCTGCCCCTATTGCCATGGTTACTATGGGATAGCCATGGTGATACCACATGTAACTGCTTCCCCAGTCTCAGATGAGGGTCAGGTGGCCTGACCTAAGCAGGGCCAATCCAAGTTCCCCAGGAATTTAAACCTGACACTAATAATTTCCACCTTCATTTAGAACATCTCCTGAATAGAAAAGAAGTAAACTCTTGGGCTGTTGATGGCTCCTTCCTCCATATATGTATAAGGCAGACAGAGAAAGCCTGTCAATTAAGAGAAGGAAGAATAAGTCAGAGGCACAGAGAGAAGCAGAGGTAAGAGACAGATTATCTGTGGTCCCAGCCCTTGGGATTGGTGATGTTCTCCCTGGGCCTTATAACACATTCTCCTTTGGGTTTTAATCTAGCTTGCAACCAAAGGATCTTAATCAATATCCTTGCCAAAGGTTATCTCAGTTGAGAGGTCTGACACTCTGGGGTTGGGGTTGCCAGTTAAATGATTAGGATTCAAGACGAGCAGGGAAAAGAGACTAAAGGTGATGACATAAGAACTATTCAGTTGGTGTGACAGTTTGAATTTAGTGAATCCCCCCAAAAGATTATGTTTTTGAAATAATCCATTCCTGTGGGTATGAGATCCTTTGATTGCATTAGATTTGGACAAGGGACCTTGATTAGCTCACTTTATTTGATCCTTTTTGCTTGGATTACGTCAGTGAGGTATGATTCAGGTTGGGTCTCTGCCCTCTTACTGGAGCCTTACATAAATGGAGATACAGAGAGAAGGAAGACATACACAGAAAAGGGAGCTCTGCTATTTTGATCCTGCCATGTAAGAGAAGACTGAAGGAAGACATAGAAACCCTGAGAGGCTGAGAGAGGTCCTGGAGTCTGGAATCAGCAGAACACAGAGGCATGGAAAGAGACCCCACGGGACTGGACCCAGCTCAAGCTCAAGGCTGAAGAGTGAGCAATATGCTTGGTCACCCACCACTGGGCTCAGGAAGAAAGTGGAACAGCCAAGGTTGAGAGAGGAGGCCTGGAAGGAGACAAGCTAAATGTCTGATTGCCCACTGCTGGGCTCCAGGAGAAGGTGAACCCAGAGAGGAAGGCAAGGACCTTGACAGAGACTGGTAGCCCCATCATCTTGCCTTGCCACATGGCAGGATGCCAGGATCACCAGTAGCTGAATTTGGTGAGAAAACATTTCTGATTGTGCCTTAATTTAGATGTTTTCCCAGACTTGAGACTGTAAGCTGTAATTTACTCTGATAAATTTCCCATTATAAAAGCCAACCCGTTTCTGGTATTTTGCATCAGCAGCCTTTGGCAAATTAAGACAATTGGCTAAGAGTCAGTCATTTATAATTCTGGAAGTTTTTCATTTACGGATCCAGTGGCAATACATATGTAAGTCAAGTGGCCTTTTTGCTAGCAGAAAATTCTAAGCTGCACATACTTCTTAGGTAGGGAATTTCTGCACATGGATTCACCAGCTATAGCAAATAAAATAATTTTATTTTCTTCTCATTTTTTATCATTGCTCTAGGAACAATTATTTTCACCCTTTGAATGAGAGGTTTTGCCTATTTAAAAGGAGATGGGATCAACATATCAGAGACTGGAAGATGGAAGGGAATTTATGCTTCTATTATAGACATGAATTTAGAGCTTTTTAAAAAAATTACACTGATTTTTTTGTGGAAAGTAACAAGTGTATTTTCTCTTCCCCTCCCTTCCCTCCCTCCCCCACCCTGCTGTTTTTTGCTATTTGTGTCCATTTGCTGTGTGATCTTCTGTATCTATTTCTCTTGTTGTCTTCTTGTCTTCCTCCTCTAGGATTCACTGGGATTCGATCCTGGGGACCGATGATGTGGAGAGAGGTTCCCTGTCAATTGTGGCACCTCAGTTCCTGCTCTCTGCTGTGCTTCACCTTGACTCTCCCCTTCATCTCTCTTTAATTGCATCATCATCTTGCTGCGTGACTCACTTGCGTGGGCACTGAATCACCACGTGGGCACTTGGCTTGATGCATGGGCACTAGACTCACTACGTGGGCACTGGCTCGTTGCGTGGGCACTGTCTCACCACATGGGTACTCGCACAGGCACTTGGCTCACCTCGTGGGCACTCGGCTTGCCACGCAGGCACTTGGCTCACTGCACAGGCACTTGGTTCACCATGTGGGCACTTGGTCCCCTGTGCAGGCTCTTGGCTCGCCACATGGGCACTGGCTTGCCACTCAGGCATGCTTTCTCTTCTTCTTTTTCACCAGGAGGACCCAGGGATCAAACCTGGGTCCTTGTATATGGTAGGCGGAGGCCTTATCACCTGAGCCACATTTGCTTCCCGAATTTGTTGTTTTAAGCAGGGCATTTCCTTAGTTCTCCATTGAGGTTTCTCACCCTTTTCTTAAAGAGAAACTGAACTCCACAAACTTGTTGACAGGCCAGTACCCTGATGAGTCAGGGATAGACTTTTGCTAAACAATAAATTCAGGAGAGACATTTTGAATTGGAAAGAGATTTGGGGATCTTTCTTCGGAGATCAGTACTAGGCTTATTCCTTTTATGTTTAATAATCCCCTTGAGAATATTGAGGAGTAGAGCACTAGTTTGGGATGGCCTGGTTCAACTCTCAGGTTTTCCATTTATTAACTTGGATTTTCAGCAAGTTAATTAACTTTTCTGAACCTTAGGTCTTTTTTTTTTTAATTTGTAGAATGAAGTGGTTGTGATGATTAAGTGAGATAATATACATAAAACTTAGAACAGGTTCTGACAACTAGTATGAGCTCAAGACAAATTAGCCATTATTTCTACTCATCTCAGTTTTAAGGCTCTCTGCATTCAAGAAACACATGAGCACTCTGAATACCCAACAGTGTTATTTACTTGCTTTCAAGAGAAGCCCATGTAGTTTATTCACTCCTTTATGCATTTGTCACTTCTCAGATGAGTATACTCTCTATATAGGTTCAGGGAGGTATGGGCCAGAAATCCTTGCCATTCTCTGGAAGCTTATAGTCCATCAGAAGACAGAGACACACCACAAATAATTGCACAAACATATATATAATATAACTGTGGTAAGTGCCATGAAGGCAAAGTGTGGAGGTGTAGTTGAAAGTGACTGATG
This sequence comes from Dasypus novemcinctus, assembly GCF_030445035.2. Classification (NCBI taxonomy): domain Eukaryota; kingdom Metazoa; phylum Chordata; class Mammalia; order Cingulata; family Dasypodidae; genus Dasypus; species Dasypus novemcinctus. The sequence goes on from NC_080689.1 coordinate 54,849,627, forward strand.
CGGAGACCTAACCTGGTTTGGCATGTCCGGGAAGGCTTCTTACTCCAAATGACACTTAAGATCACCAAAGGTTGGCAGGGAAAGGGTGTTTCAGATAGCCCTGATGCTGGTGGATATGATGACTCTTGGCTAATTAGGAAAAGCAGGACTAGAATGGGCTGAAGAGTGGATGGGAAATGAGGAAGTGGAGAGAGTAAGTGTGGGAAACTCTGGAGACATTTCTAAAGGAGAGAAGAAAGAATGGATATACTTAAACAGAATGTAGTTTTGGGGGTCAGGTAGGGAAGACAAGGGAGAGAATAAGTTGGAATAATCTGGTAGAGAGAAAGAAATAGGGAGATAAAAAGTAAGAAGAGGATAACGAAGGTAACTAATAATGGAAGCTTCTGGAGAAGGCAGGAAGGAATGGAATCTAGCTGTCCAGGGTAAGATTGACTTTACAGAGGGGGAAGAGCTATCTCCATGGAAACAGGAGTGAAGGGGGAGAGAATGAAGCAAATTGGTGGGAGAAAGCTGGTAAAATTCCTTTCTTTTTAAAAAATTTTTTATTATTCTCTCTCTCTCTTTTTTTAAAGATTCATGGATCATACAAAATGTTACAGAATTCCTTTCATGTGGATTTTATTAACACTGAGAAGTAAGAAGAAAGGTCATCTTCCGGGAGACTGAAGTGGAAGGTGGGATTTGGTGACAGAGCAGCACCAGATGGAGATTAAGAAGAAGTGGGCCGAAGGAATGAAGGAGTGAGTGGAATCGTGGACATCTGTATAGCACTTTATAATTTATCAATCACCCACACATGTATCATCTCATTTAATTCTTATTTCAACCACACGAGTAGGGTGATATTATTCTTCTCCTTTCAGATAAGAAAAGGGTCCAGATTGATTCAAATTATTCTGGGTCCCACACCTTCCCAGAAGGACTCTAGGAAGTCTGGTCAGGATCCAAACTAAGCGGCTTAGTGGCTTTTGTGTTTTTAGGCATGTATTCTATCAGAATATCTTTGCTATTTTGATGACTCTTGGCACAAGCAGAGCTAGCCTCTCAGTAGAGAAACTGGACAGGCCAGATACCTGCTCTCCAAGCACCGCTGGTGTCTGGGATGCAGGTTAGCACCTCATGCTCTGGTGCTCAGATGACTCTGCCTGAGGTTCTGAAATGAGAGCTGGTGAGGCTGAGAAGTGGGGACAGTGCAGAATCCTGAATGGGAGTGGCAGGAGCAGTGTCCATGTCCTGTGCCAAAAATGAAGTTATTTTCAATGGCACCATAGGCTGAGGTGAGCTCTCCAAACTGTGTCTGCAGAGAGCCTGAGGTGGTGGTTCTAGGAGTTTGACTTTCTTTTGTGATGGCCTGTTTTCTGAGCCTCATTCTCCAGTGATTCTAAAGAGTCTGAGCTGCTCAGAGTCCTCTCAGTGAAGTTCTTTTCTGCTATTTATGGCCCACCATCCATTCTGGTGGACCGGCTTAAACCAAAACTAATAACAGCTAAGAAAAGAACCTATAGCGCACCTTGGTATATTTAAATTCTCAACATTCAAGCCATGTAGAAGACTCCAGGTTGACAGTTACTCTCCTTCTCATCTGAGGAGTACAGGAGTGTTCTGGGAATTCTCACAATTCACATTTAGGTGTTCTCAGTTGATTGGAGGAGTTGGGAGTGGAGTGACCCATGCTTCTGGGGCTTTGGTGTAAATTCAGGAAGCAAGGTTGAGTCGTTGAGGTTGATTTTTGCCATCCTGAAGGATTGAGGGCTACCTGAAGAGTGCCTTGATTGATTGGTGATGTCTGCCACGGGTGCATGGATGGGGGCCGATCCCTGATTTAAATGCATACCTTGGAGGTGGAAAGTTTCTGAAGGGCACATTAGAATCAGTCCCACCTTCACACAATTAAATGTATGGTTTCCTCTTTGGCAGACCCAGAGACCCTCTTGGAGGCAGCTGTCAAAGCTGAGATAGAGTAGGGGCCTTGAATTTTCATTAAGTGCCTAGCATGGAATCCCTAAGTGACTTCAAGAGATCTGCCAAACTGTTCTCTGCTACCTATGTTGTTCGTCTACAAAGTACCCTTTTTTGGAGAAAATTATAAACCAATAACTGTAGTTATTTTTAACACACTTGTGTAGAAACTGTTTTTCAACTGAAACAAAAGCAGAGATATAGATAACTTGAAAAATAAAAAAAAGCTCAATCTATTAGATATATGTAGAACTCTATACCCAGTCACAAAGAATACGCATACTTTTTTGAACACACAAGAAACATTTGTAAAAACTGACCATATACTAGGCCACAAAGTTAGCTTCCCTAAATTTTAATAAATGTTTTTTATGCAGATTGGTTTTTGACCACAATGTTAAAAGTAAAAACAAAGTTACTTAGAAAAATCCCATTTGTCTAGAAATGAAATAATATTACTTATAAACTCTTAGATTAAAAGAGTGATTTACTTGATTTCCTAATGAGTTTAAGGGAAATTAATAAAAATAATAATTCTGAATGATAATAAGAACCTTAGTGTCCAAATAAGTGGCACATAGATAAAAGCATTGCCAGGGGGGAAATCTACAGTATTGTTTAAAATGTATTTTTCAGGAAGGAAAAAATGTTAATATCAAATGAGTTAAGAATTCAGTCCAAGAAGTTGGACAAAGAGCAAGAGAAAAATTTAAGAAAGAAAGAAAGAATAAATATAAAGATAGGAACCAATGGAATGGAGAGCAAACAAAAAAAATAGAGAAGCTTGTTTTTCTTTTTGGAAATATAAATTACATGAACAGTCCTATTGATATTTAATAATTTGTGAAGATGTGAATTAATAAACACAAATAAAAAAAGACAATAAACAAAATACAGGTTGACAAGGGGAACACAAACAGCTATAGCTGCATCTATATAAAATAATAACTAAATTATGAAAAACTCTATCATACTAAATATATAAATCCTACATGAAATAAAAAATTATAGAACACTATTAAATGCCTACATTGGTACAAGAAGAAATAGAAAAACTTGGATGAACCAATAAAAACTATAAAATTAAGTACTAATCAAAGACGTCCTCTCCAAAAAAGCCCCAGGCACAGACAGTTTTATAGTCAAATTCTAGAAACAGTTTGAAATAGAAAATAGAAATAACAAAAGCTATGCAACTCATTTTTGAGCTGAACATAATCTTTATTATAAAATTAGATAATGACAATACAAGAAAAGAAAGTTATTGAACTCTTTTGCTTATCACAGATACAGAATCCTAAATAAAACATAATTTAATAATTTAAAAGCCATATTAATATATTGTTATAGTTAGGTTTATTCAGGAATAAAAGAATGGTTCAACAAAGTAATATAATTCACCTCATTAACAGACTGAAAGTGAAAAATATCATAGAATTAGCTCAGTAAATGAAGTTAAGCATTTAATGATGTTCAATTCCTGTTGATGAAATACTAGCAGCACCAATGCTATTTAATGGAGAAAGACGCCTTACATTTAAGATCAGGAACAAGCCCAAAGTAGCACAATACTGGGCTTCTTAGCCAAAACTATAAATAAAGAAAAAGAAATGAAGTGTAGATTATTTGTAGAAAAAAATAAATTAGACCTCCTTGGAATAAATTCTTAAAATCTGTAAAAGGAAGTCTGAATAAATAGCTGCAGTAATTTCTGTGTACTTGAGTGGAATGACAATATGAAAAATATGATAATTCTTCCCAAATTAATCTATAAAGTCAGGGCAATCTCAACAAAATTCCAGTAGAATTTTTTTTGGGAGCTTGATAGATGCATTCTAAAATTTGTATGGAATAATAAGAGTTCATGAATAACTGACAACTTTGGAAAAGAAGAATGAAGATGGAGAACTTGCCCTATCAGATATTAAGACATATTACTAGCCTTATTGCTGTAAAAACCCAGACAAATAGCACAGTGTAACAGAGTAAAGAGCTCAGCAGCAGACTCATGTGTATAAGAGAATTTAATAAATGATAAGGATGATCTACTAACAAAATTGGATCCTGAGACAGATTGTATTTCCAAAGATGATTCATGGCATTATCTCTCCTCCTTTGTGTGCTTCTTAAAATGTGACTTTGACACTCCTCCCTTTGAGAAGTGGGGTATATGTCTGCTTCCCTTGAATCTGGGCGGGCTTGGGACTAGGATGGAAGTAATGCTAAAGGATTTCTGAAGCTAGATTGTATAAGGTGAGATAGCCTTTGCCTTTTTTTTGTGGAACTCAGCCTTCATGATGTGAGGAAGCCCAAACAGCCTGTGAAGGGTCCCAAGTGGAAAGGAACTCAGGCCTCTAGGTACCAGTCTTAGCTGAGCTTCCAGCCAACAGCCACCACCAACTTGCCAGGCATAGCAATGAGCCATCCTGAAAGTGGATTCTTCAGCCAGTCAAGCCATCCCAGCTGCCATTTCATGGCACAAAGGTGAACCATCTGTGCTGACTCCTGCCAAAATTTCAGATTTGTAAACAAAGAAATGTTCTTTGTTTTAAGACACTAAGTTTTGGAGTGGTTCATTATATGGTGGTTTGTCAAACAGATCTCCATCTAATGCCATATACACATATTGACTCTAAATGTTAATGATAAAACTAGGCAGTTCACAGAACATTATGTAGGTGAATATCTTTGTAATATAAGGTGGGGAAGGACTTCCTGAACCAAATCCCAAATGCATAAATCTTAAAAGAAAAATTGATGAATTTGATTAAATAGAAATTCAGCAGTTCTGTCCAATGAGATAGTTTGGGAGTTGTTCGTAAAGTATCAAACTATAAGGGACTTATATTTGTGATTTACAAGGAGTTGTTGCAAATCAAGAAGAAAAAAACAGGAAGCTGGGTGGAAAATTGGGCAAAGGGTAGATATTGGCAGTTCATAAAGAAACCATATCACTAAAAATCATATGAAGATGTTCAAACTCAACTAGTGATTAGGAAAATAGAAAAAAAAAAAAAAACCCAAATAACAAGGTAGTATGTTACAGCTTTCAGGTCAGCAAAACTTGGAAAGCCGAATATGACTCAGTGTTGGTGCAATGTGTGTCTCAGGAAGCTTGGGCACTGCTGGTGGAAGAGTGGACCCAAGTAGCCTCTTTAGAGAGTACTCTGGCAGTACTTATTCAAATCTCGTACACATCCACCTCATGACTCAACTTTTCTGTTCCTGGGCATATATGCCAGAGAATATCCCACCTAGATCTGTAAGGGACATCTGTGAGGGTGTTCACTGATGAATTGTTTATGGTAATGGGATGTTGGAAGGACACTAGTTGTCTCTCCTTGGCGGCCTAGACATGTAAATTGTTGTGGACACAGACTATGGAATAGCATGCAGCATTTAGGAGAAATGGACTAAATATCTACTTGGTGTGGTAGATCGAATCATGCTTCCCTGCAAAAGACATGTTCTTAATCACTGTTCCTGTAGATGTGCACCCATTTGTAAATATTACCCTCTGAAGACATGTTATCAGTTAAGGAACGGACACATTTGTGAATAGGCTCTTCTAAGATCCTATTTAGGTGTGACCAAACTGAATCAGGGTGGCCTTAATCCATGGTAGTGGAGGCTTTATATAAAGAACGAGAAGATGGAGAAACCAGAAAGCAGAGAAACCCACAGGAGGAGTCCAGGGGCATCGCTATGTGATGGAGGCAGAGATATAAGCCAGGGAACCCCAAAGATTGCCATAATCCAGAACCAGAATGCCTCTTACTACGGAAGAAAGCATGGCCTTGCTGACACCTCGATTTGGGATTTCTGGTTTCTAAAACCAATACAATTCTTGTTTAAGCTAATCTATTGTGTGATATATGTTGTAGCGGACCTGGAAAACTAAAACCCTTGACTATATGGATAGATCTTAAAAATGTGTGCCTAGGTGAAAAAGGAAGAAACAGAATGATGTCTACAGCATGGTAACACACCATTTCTGTACGTTAAAATATAAGCACACAAGACAATATTCAAGGAACACATGCATATAAGCACATTAAAGTGGTTTTCTATTATCGGGGGAAAATTGGGCTGGGGAGTGGAGATGAAAAGGAAAGATAAAAAAGGAGGTTATGCCCGGGCCAAAGACAAAAGCCCCAAATGAACTGAGGAATACGACCAACTCAACCTTCAGCACTGAATACTCTACAGCACTGAATACCTCCTCACTAAATACTCTACATCCACTAATTTCATTTTCGCCATGGAAGATGTTTAATTACGTTATTACTCTTATTCTTATAAGTTTGAAAATGCATTCATCCTATGGCAAATCTTAGAATCTTAGGGTTGGAAGAGATGTTCCTTTCTTTTTTTAATTTTTTTAAATTTATTTTTTATTGATTTTGTAAAAATATTACATTAAAAAAATATGAGGTCCCATTCAACCCTACCACCTCCACCCCACCACTCCCCCCCCAGCAACCCTCACTCCCATCATCATGACACATCCATTGCACCTGGTAAGTACATCTCTGGGCATCTCTGCACCCCATGGTCAATGGTCCACATCATGGCCCATACTCTCCCACATTCCATCCAGTAGGCCCTGGGAGGATTTACAATGTCCGGTGATTTAGCACTTCCAGGCCTTGTGCTGCTTGTTGAGGGGGACACAGAGAAATGGAGTTTGATACATTTCTTGTCCTCATGACAATTAATCTAGATGGGGAGAAAACATGCCCAAGAAACAACTAGATAAAGACGCAATACAGTATGTAATTAAGTGTTAAATTAACTCAGCGAAGAGGTGCTGGAGAACAGGATGTCCTCTCAAGACAAAAATAGATAAAAGGATTTTATGGACTTCAGAAGGATTTGGTAAAGTGGATCCACTACTGGCACCCATTGCCAGCAGCTGTGGATTTCCAACTGTGCTGCCATGAGGCCCAGAGGGCACCCAACCTGCCCTGGGGGCTGTTTTGGAAAGGCTGAGCCCAGGTGGTGGAGAAGGGGATTACAGGGGGCCAGTGCCCTGGGCTTGCCTCTCCAGCTTCAGACAGGTAAGTTTTATACACACAGTTTCAGGTTGTTATTTTGTCTGAGGTTAAGTTTCTCAGGCAAAACTTTGAAAACCAGAAGCCTACAGGGTGAAGTCCCAATGCTTTAGTGGGTGTGCTGAGTCCTCTTTCTCTTTCTGGCTCTCCAGACACTTAAGCTTTTTGAATACCTCCTTGCTCTCTTATGCCTCTGCTGGGTGAACTCCTTGCCTCCTTCAAGGTGAAGTTTAAGTGACTTTTCTTTCTTGGATCCTCTTCTCATCAGTCACTTTCTCCTAACTAGAGCTGGCTCCTTCCTCCTTTATCCCAGCGCTTACCACACACAGTGCCACGGCTGGCTCAGCATTGGGCGACGAGCATCCCAGGGGCCATGTGGGCACTTCCTCGTCTTGTAGCTTCAGCATCCAGCATGGTGCCTGGAATACCACAAGTGATAAGCGAGTATTTGCTGAGGGAATGTGTGAATTGAGCTATGCATGCCTTCCCTGTGTTAACGTACTTGGTTACATAAAAACAAGTGGCGTTCACTATGGAGTACTTTATCTTGGTCTGTCATAGGGGTCAGCAAACTATAGCCCATGGACCAAATTTGTGAGCCAAGAATGACTTTTACATTTTTAAAGTCTTTTTTTAATAAACTACCCATATAAGACCTGCAAAAATCTAAAATATTTACATCTGACCCTTTATAGAAAAAAATTTTTGGCTCCTGGGACTCTAGAAGAAGACATTATGAAAAAGTCATGGAAATTAGTATGCTGTGAGTGAGAAACTGATTAGTGCTAATTCACACTTCTCAGCTAATATAAGCTGCGACGGTTTGCTCGGTCGGTAGAGGTGGGGTCTGGCTGCGGACGAGGGGTCGGTCCAGCTCTGGACGAGGGGTTGGTCCCGCTTGGGACGAGGGGTCGGTCCGGCAGCAGACGAGGGATCGGTCTCACAAGGGGTTGCGCGGTTCAGCTGACGGGGTCGCCCGGTGAAGCCGGCGACGAAGGGGTCGCCTGGAGAAGCAGGCGACGAACTGGGGACAAGGGAGGCCAGGCCCTTGTCGGGGGCTCTCAGGACTGGAGGGCGCACGGCAGAAGAACTACCGCGGAGACAAGGTAAACACGCAAGTCCACTTTATTGAGGGAGAGGCAACAGTTTTATAGGGGCTGGGGAAGGCTGATTGGTCGAAGCCACGCCCTGTTCTGATTGGTTGCCGGAGAAAGGTCAGTGGGAGGTACTGGATGGGGGAGGGGTGGTGGTTAGGGATTGGCTGTTGCTGTTGCTGGGGGAAGGGGCAGGGTTTAGGGATTGGTGGCTGCTGTTGCTGGGGTGGAGGGCAGACTTGAGTTTCCCGCCCACGCCTGGCTGTTGCTGCTGTCGGGGGGAGGGAAAAGGGCAGACTGGATTTTTCCGCCCTGCGCCTGCACAGGGAGAAAGAAGAAGAAGGGTGCCACCCCACAAGGCATCGTGTGGCGCCATCCGGGAGGAGGGGCGGCCGCGGAAGCATGGCTGCCGAGAAGGGGAGACCCGAGGGCACTCTGCGCCCATGCCGAGCTTCCTTCAGGGGTGGCAGTGGGCCCGACCAACCACCCTATTATGGGGGCAGTGGAATTAGGCCTACTGTAGCCGCTCCCCCGCGGGGCCAGCAAACCACACTTCAGCCCGAGGGGTGACCGCAATAAGCTCTTATTATATTCCAGGCACTGTTCTAAGCATTTTGCTCCTTTAATTCTCTTCCAAACCCTATAAGGTATTTACTATTGCTAGTATCATTTTGCAAATGAAGACACTGAGGCACAGTGCCTCAACTAAGACACTGACTTCGCTAAGTGACTCAGCTAAGTTTCCACAGTGGTTTTCCTCCAGATGGGCCTGAGAGTTGGGGGGAAGCCTAATGGACTCTTGTGCCATCAACCTGGTTTGTTTCCTGGTTCCACCACTTAAATGAGTCTCTAGGTATAAAGTGCTTACTTGGCACCAGCACTGGGTGAGGCTCTGCTATTGTTATTACGGCGATGCTACAGAAGTGACATTGACCAATACATCCAAATTACTGTACACAATGGAAAATATCATTTACCAGAATTGGAGAAGAGCCATCAGAATGGGAGACGAACTATACTTCCGGTCATAACCAACAAAAGTTTTGTGTGCTGCCATGGTATCATTTTGGCTAAGCCTCTTGCCTCAGCACTGACCTTTGGCTTAGTAAATAAAGTTTCCTGTACCTGGGGCTTCCACTTCCCCGTGCGCAAACCTGCATTTGCGGCCACTACCCACATCCCCCACCTCACCCAGAGCCCACAGCTGGTCCCAGACGATCAGCTCACCATCGCTACTGCCCGTGGGCCCCCAGTTCCTTCTCCTTTTGTGGGCATGATTGAAACCAACTAACCCTTGACTCCCATGGGAAATCTGCTACACTTCTCCCTGGCCACAATAAAGCCCAAGGGGTCCCTCTCACTCTGTCTGTGCTCCCCACCTGTTGGTTGAGCTTCCTGAGCCATCACCCTTCCCGTAGACCGTTCATGGTACCCCTCTCTCCCTGGACCTGTGAGTAAAACCTATCTTTTCTCATGCATTAAGATCTCGGGTTTCCATTGTGTCACACCTGACCTCCTCCCAGACCCACATTTAAAATCCAACTTAATTAATTGGAAACACTTCCCAGGGCACTGCACATTGGGGGGCAGTCGTGGATAGAGGGTGTGGTATACAAATTAAGGTGGTATGGATTGAATGGAGGGAACAGGATAGTGTTGTAGGGGTTGTGTGTGTGTGAGAGAGAGACAGAGAGAGACAGGGAGGGAGGGAAAGAGAGTTTTTAGCTGTTAGCATAACTATAAAACTTTTGAGACAGATGAGATGTATAAGAAAGGTTGTTTGGGAAGATTTCTGGGTGCAGCACTTTATAAGAAACCCCAAGTAAAGATTGTAACTGTTTTTCAAGGCTTTCAACGGCTTCTGGAGCCATTTCTGTGTTTTCTTTCTGTATTTATGTTGAGGTCCCAGGGAGCTGGTATTTACGTGGGTTATGCTCAGATGGGAAAAACATGGAGGTCACCGTTGACCTCTCCCCTTACGTTCCTGTACGGATACAGCACGTTTTACAGCCCAGGAAATTGTGAGGAATGCCTGGAAACCATTCTAGAAACAGACAGGGTGAAAGCAAACTACAAAGAGTCATCTTTAAAACTGCTGCCAGATTTCAAAGGCACTGGGAGCGTTTTTAAATCTCCAAGAGGAGTCACAGGCATCCAGCCGTGTGCTGGCGTCAGCTTGTACCAGCTCTTGAGAGCCAAATGTGTATAGATATCCCCAACTCTGCCATTCAGTGAAGTTGCTTTGGTAAAATTCAGCAGTGATGGGGGTATTTACGTTATGTAACTCAATAAATGCTACATGTCAGAGTTTTTTTCCCTCACCTGGAGTTGGTTGTTAAATATTTACCAGCACACCATTGCAGACAGATTTATCTCTCAATCAGTGCCAAAATCTAATGAGGGCAGAAACATAGGAGAGAGAAATTTTATTTCATTGGTGAATAAAAAAAAAATTGGTTGATTAGCAGGTTTTAGTTCTGACAGGGCTATTGCAATTTTTCAGTGCTGTTTGATCTAACTTTGACCTGTTTTGCCATCACACATTCTGGGAAAATGCAGTGGATATAAAATGATTGGTCTTTATGTTCAAATGGTGTGTGTGTGTGTTTGTGGGTGTGAAAGAGTTTTGAGCAGGAAAGAGCTAGTGTGTAGTTGGCATTGTTAAATAAAAAGGGAAAATATTTTGACCAAGTATTTATTTATGTTTCATTAAAGTTTATTTATTGATTGATTGATTGCCTTTATCATTGTGCATTGACTTATTGTCTTTCCAGTAAGATATTGCAGGGAAAGAGTGGATTTTTAAAAGTATATTTAATGCAAGCAATGCTCTGGGAGGAAGAAAGATTACTGATTTGTCCATGCAAGCTTGAATATTATGTTGAGACTTGGTTTTTCAACAATAGCTAATTTTCAATAAAGAGATTATCCTATAAAATTGAGATGATTTGGAAAGGAGTCAATTAAAGTTTCATGCAGTTAAGTTGTAGAAGTTTGTTATTACCAGTGGTTAGCTCTAATTAACACAAGAATGTGATTTCAGATGATGTTGAGGGGCAGTGTAAGTGCCTTTTTTTTGTATGACTATTTTACTGTTTGTTGTGGAAGAATCAACTCTTGTGGAAAATGTAGACTTGCAGCCATTGGAATATAATTATGTGTTTTTTTGTTTGTTTCTATAGAACAGATGCACGACAAAGAATATAGTATGAGATATTGGAATGTAATTTTGAAACATATGTTTTCAAAATTATGGAAACATTCTGGATGATAAATAAATCCTTTCAGCCTCAGAGGGTACAGGCTGCAAGGCTGAGGGGGAGCTTGGTATTGGACGGCAGCAGGGGTGGGTTGGGGGGAGCGTGGTTTAAGTAACAGGCTGAATAGTAAGCACATCAAAGCCATTAAAGCATAAACCCCCAGATTTAAAAACGTGAGAGGCGAAAGATTATGTAGCGTGGTTTGGCGGCTTTATAGAACCCATTTCAAATGAGGGATAGAACAAAAGAATGTGCAGTTGAAGCTCTTGAAGAGATTTATTTCAGTAGAAAGGCAAACATTTTGCTCTGATACCAATTAACCAGCAAAAAGCACCATGTCATAAATGCCAATATTAAAAATGTAAATCCCATACTCTAGGTTGTACTGAAGGCAGATCACAATGTTTGGAAGATGGAATGCATAAAGAGATAACAGGAAGAAAGCTCACCAGCCGCTCAGCCCACCTGCTTATTCAGCGTCTTGCCTGCTGGAGAGATTTTCAATGGGGAAGTAGGCTTTTATTTGGGGTGGTTGGCCACTTGACCTGTTATAATGTGGGATTTAGATCTTGTCCAAGAGAAGTTATTATGGAATTCCAGAAGATCCTCATTTGTAACACTATTTCATCTGTAACAGCTCAGAGATACTCCAGACTTTTCTATTATTTTGGAAAGCATAGCTCATATAAAAGATGTGCAAAGGTATTTACAAAACTCAGGAAAAGCCATCAAGTGCTACATATTGCACTTGTAGTGGATTGAATTGTGTATCCCATGAGGACATGTTCTTGGTCTTAGTCTGCATTCTGGTGGGTGTGGGCATGTTATAAATAAGATCTCTTCAAGATGCTGCTCCAGTTAAGGCATTGCCCCAACTGAATCAAATTGGGCTTTAATCTGCATAACTGGAGTCCTTTATAAGCAGAGTGAAAGTCAGACAGAAGGAAAAGCCACAGGGATCAGCCAGAAGCTAGAAGTCAACAGAACCTGCAGGAGGAAGGAGAAGATGCTGCCATATCCATTGCAATGTGACCAAAAAGCCAAGGAACCTCCGAAATTACTAGCTGGCCAGAAGATACTGACTTTGGGAGGAAGCAAGTGTTTTAGCCTCTGAAACCGTGAGCCAATAAATTCCTGTTGTTAAGCCAACCCATTGTATAGTATTTGTTTTAGCAGCTAAGAAACTACAACAGGTTTTGGTACCAGAAGTGGGGTGCTGCTATGACAAATATCTGAAAATGTGGAAATGGCTTTGAAATTGGATAATGGGTAGAGGCTGAAAGAATTGTGAGGTGCTTGATAGGAAAAGCCTAGACTTTTGGTAGAAATATGAATGTTAAATGTACTTCTGATGAGATCTTAGAAGGAAATGATGAATGTGTTATTAGAAATAGGAGGAAAGGCAATCCTTATTTTAAAGTGGCAGGGAACTTTGCAAATTGTGTTCTGATGTCAGATTGAAAGTGATACTTGTAAGTGATGAAATTGGATATTTAACGGAGATTTCCAAGTTAAGTATGGAAGGTACAACCTGGTAATTTCTTATAGGAAAATGTGAGAGGAAAGGGGTAAACTAAGACCTGAACTCTTAAACATAAAGAAACTAGAAATTAATGGTTTGGAAAATTCTGAGCCTATCCAATAGTGTGCTCTGAGACTAAGGCCAGAAATGGCTCTATCAGGAACCTCCCTGAGCTTCTCAGAATGAGTTCCCAGAGACCAGGGCACCAAGTGAGGGTTTATTTAAACAACCTTTTGCTAAAGAAAGTGTGGCTGAACATATACCCAATCAACCATTTCAGTGGAATTCAGGATTAGAAACGCAGGTTATCCGGAAAGGCTCCAGGGAAAGTTCTATGTCTGATGGTTGGGATCAGCTGCAATTGCACTGCATGTAAAGCGACAAGGTTATCACAAAAATTTGTACAAGCAGAAACACTGACAGCCTGGACTGAAAAGGACAGAGAAGGGACAAATTTAAGGAAGAATGAATTCAAAGGCAGAACCATGGAAGCAAAGGTTTGAACTGAGAAGATCTCCTTGGGCCAAAAGAGCGGACCCGCCCATGGGTGTGGAAAGAGCGGGCGTGTCCCTGCATTGAGCATCCACGCTCTTGGAGGGGATAGCCTTGCATGCCGTTCATTGTTCAAGGAGGGTGCCCCCACCACAATGCTTGGAGATGGGAGGGCTGGCACGCTTGCTTTCCCGGAGGGTCTGATTATTATCCCATACTTGGAGAGGATCAGGCCTGTGCCTTGATGTTTGTAGAAAGCTGTCATTCTGATGCTGAGAAAGGGTGGGGTCTCCAGGCCGCTGTTGGGGGAGGGCGCCGCTGCTGTGCGGGTGCTTGGAAGCCGCAGGGCTGCTGCTCCATCAGGCCCAGAGAATGAATGAGATCAGAGTGAGTTCACAGATCACTCTCAAGTCTTGAAATCCAGCAGAGTTTCTCCTGCTGAGTTTCGGACTTATGTGGGACCTGTGACAACTCACTCTTTCCCTTTCAATTTCTCCCTTCTGGACTGGGAATGTTTATCCTATGCCTGCCTCTCCATTGCATATTGGAGACAGAAAATTTGTATTTTAGGTTTCACAGGTCCATCAGATGAAGAGAAAATTTTCCCTGGAATGGATTACACCCCTAACTGATTTTGATGAGACTTTGTACTTAGCATTCGTACTGAAATGACTTAAGGGTTTTGGGATGTTGTGATGGAATGAATGTATTTTGCATGTGGGAAGAATGTGTCTTTTTTGGGGTCAGAGGGCAGACTGTGGTGGATTGAATTGTTTACCCCAGTTGGGACATTAGTTGGTGGGAGTAGATTCATTGTAAATCAGATCCCTTCAAGATGTTGCTTCTGTTAAAACGTGGCTCAGCTGAATCAGGTTGGGCTTTATTCTGGATAACTGGGGCCCTTTATAAGCAGAGTGAAAGTAAAACAGACACAAAAGCCCCAGAGATCGGCCAGAAGCCAGAAGTCAACGGAACCTGGAGAAGAAAGGACAAGATGTCGCCATGTGCACTGCGACATGATGGAAAATCCAAGGAGCCCTAAAGATCACCAGCCAGCCAGAAGATACCGACCCCGGTGGGAAGCAAGGCTAACCTCTGCAACTGTGAGCCAATAAATTCCTTTTCTTAAGCCAGCTTGTTGTATGGTATTTGTTTCAGCAGTTAGAGAACTAAAACAGCACTTTCATGTCCTAGAAAGCATATTCACATCCAATAACTTAGTTGTTCCTCATCATAATTCTGTGCAGAAGGAAAGGCATACAGAGCCATAGCTATAGAGCTTGGGGCGAATTTGGAATCATTCAGCCCAGAAGAAAGGCCAAGGCGAGTAGAAGTATTTTTATACCCATTAGCCTAATAGGGAAACTGACAAGGAGAGATTTGAGCTCCTCATTCACCAACAGCACTGCGTGTTGTGTCTTGGATTCTTTCATTGATAATAAGGCACCTCAGTCTTCTGGGAAAGGAAATACACCAAAAAGTCAAATAAAAAATGTTGTCTGGAATAGAGATGTCTGTTGCTACAAAAATATTCAACTCATTGTCTCTGAACTAGGATAGTAAATCTCTTTACCTTTTGTATTTTGGTGCATTGAAACATTATCTTTTATGATCATAGGTGTTGCTTCATTATTTAAAGCATACTTGTTATTGCAGGAAAGACAAGCTCACATTTGATTTATAATGGAACGATTGTGCTTTGAGTTAAATGAAAGTTCAAAGGAAAATGAATTCTAAATAAGAATAATTGAAGAGATTCAAGGTTCATTTGAGTTTATATTCATCAAGGCAATTGTCTCCAGAAATCCTCTTATTTAAAGCAACAGGACAGGTCGTAACTTACAAACTTCCCCCTTATGACATCACTTTATTCTATATATCATCATCAGAAATGTTAAGCCTCAGCAGTAATTTATACAAAACGTATTGTTACAGAGTTATAAATGTCATTAAGTGGTAGACTTATGCATCAGTGTCATGCAAGTTGAACCTGGATTTAAAAAAATTACCCATAATGCCAGTATTCTATAAAAATATTCTTAGTACTTTCTCCTTCAGAGCAGCTTAATATTAAAAGTTCAGTTTCATTTCACACCTGTACTCTACTCTGGGAAGTGCAACCTTTATATCTCCTTCATGTTTTTAAAGTCACCTTCTTAATTCTGTTCGAACATAACTCAAACAACTGAAAATGTTAGGAATGGATTTACAGTCCCTCTGGCTACTCTCTATCTGGGATGGAAAGGAAAGTGAAGCTGGAGATAACTTTTCCTGCCATCAAGGGACATTTAGAGAGAAGAGGCGATTAATTGTAATGTGCCAACTAGTTTTGATTATTCAGGGACTGGTGGTAGAATTTGTGGATTTTTCAGATACCCAATTTTCTGTTTTGGCTTATTTCACTGCTCAGTAGTGCCTCTGGTGGTCAGGGACAATGTCCACCCATGGTGGGTCCCCCAAGAGATAGTGGAAAAGGAATTGTCCCCCTCTGAGCACTTGTTCTGTGTCAGACACAGGGAGGAAATATCACAAATGTATTGTCTCATTTAATCTTTACACCAAACCTACAAAGAAGGGCATTATCGTCCAGTTTTCCCCCCAACAATAAAGGCTCAATGTAATTCATTCATTTTTCAAATTGTGATTGAGTATCTTTTCTGTGCTAGGTCTGGGAGAAGATGGCGACTGAAGGAGCTATCGTTCCTGCCGTCTTTGAGTTTAGAGTCCAGTAGGAAAAAACAGATCAGACAAGGCATCTCCCAAACACAATATGAAATGACAAACTGTGATGAAGTGCTGTAAATAAAAATTACAAGAGATTAGGAGATTTGTAAGCAGAGGATCTGATCTAGTTTGTGGGGTGAGAGAGGACTTCCCTGAGGTGTAGCTTTTGATCTGACAACAGAAGGACGGAGGAGAAGTTGTCCAAGATTGCCTAGCTAGCTGGTGGCAGAGCTGGGATTCAAATTCAGGTCTGCCTGACATCAAATTCTATCCTTATCACACTGCTACAAACCATTGAAACTATGAATTAAAACCAGAACTTTGACCCCTCTGCCACCAGCCACATTCCACCAGCTTCTACCCTCTTGGACCTTTGTGTCTATGGGAGCTGGGATGCGAGATGGGAAGGTGCAGCACTTCTCAGCAGGTTGTACCAGCAAAATAAAGTACCCTTTGCTCTCTCTCTCTTCTTTCCATTTCCTTCATGGTTCTGTCTCGATTGGACATGGGTACACGTGGCAGGGGCATCTCCCTGGCATTATTCCTTGAGGGGTGGGGTTGGAGCAATTTCAAACATAGGAGGGGCTCAATTACTGATCAGCCCCGCCAGAGCTCAGAAACACTGCCTGGGTCTTCTGTAAATCGTCTCAGATCCTGCCTCCTTGTCTGACTCCCTTTGCTCAACCCTGCCTCCCCCAGTCTAGAGCCATCTTGGGGATTGGCTACCTGCCTGAAAAACTCCCTGACCGCCGGGGAAGTGCATCAGGCAGTCCTGTTGGCAGCTGTGGGAGGGTGGTTGGAATTCGACCAGAACATTCCTTGCTCCTGTTTCCACTCATTCCTGGTCTGTGTGGTGAGATGCCCTGCTGGACATGTGGCCACCCAAGAGCCATACTTTCCTGCCTGGCATAGGGAGGGGAGCAGCTGAGCATGAGGCAAGAAGTCTGGGAAATGAAACATTTTCTTGAGTCCTCTGCTAGTTTCCCTGCCTTAGCCTGATTATAGCAAAGACAATGATTTAGTAAAGAAATTGAGGCAGATTTGCTGTTTCTTCAAAGGCACCTATTTAAAGAACAGGGAAAAAAATCTTTCTCCTAAATTTCCATGATTGGTGGTTCTTTTGGGTTAAGCAGCATTGCCTTCTCATTTCAGTGCTTTTGTTAAAATGCATCTACTCTGGGAGAAGGGACATTTTAAATCCCAGCCATCTTAACCCAAATGAGTGTATCATATCCCTGTTTGGTGCCTGGTTAAAGGGCACTGGGCGGCCGGGTGTATGGTGGCGAACATTGCTGGGGGGTGGGGGGGTGTTCAGCCCCTTTTCAGTGTTCCCAGCTCTCCAGTCTCCCTTTTGCAAAAGCAACAATAGTTATGGACACTAGGGGGCGGAAGTAGGCTGGTAATTGATCCCTGGTACTTGTTATCAAGTCTAAAAACCAAAGTTGGCAAATATGCATTATTCGTGTTCTCTTTTTCTTAGGAATCTGGATTCACTACGAGATGGTTTGAAAGCGAGGGTTAGGCCACCTGAGTGCAATGGAGTAACTACCGGGAAAATAAAACTGTTCTGTAGGTAAAGCAGAAACTCAGCAGATTCTTACCGATGGAATTCCTGGATATGATTCTCCCATTGTTTTTATCATTAAAATATACTGAAATTTTCTCAGGGCTGAAACTCGAACAAGAATGTTTGAACCAGCACTGCTTGGTCAAATACATAGCGGTGCATTCGATTTCACAAAAGGGCGAAAGCTTACATACGTACATATATTTTTGATTACTGAGAACAAACTCTCTTGAAGAATGGTGAAAAAACCCACCTTCCCAGTCACACATATATCATACTGTTATGGATGGCTCTGTTCTCATGGAATAAATCTTGCTTAGCAACTTACCTCCAGAGTAAATAATAAATCACTGACGAGAGCTCCAGGCATTTAGCTCTGTCTGGGCAGTAAAACTTTGTGATGGTCTTGACAGCGTTTTGTAAAATCATAATTGCTTAGGGGAAGTGATTCTGGATGTCTTAAAATGCTCAGAATTAAAGAGTAGCTGTTCCTTTGAGGAAAATTATCCTAATGCCAAGTGTGTGTGTTTTATTTTTATGTGAATTCTAGATTATAATCTACAGACACTCATCATTTATTAAAATGAGCAAGAATTTGACTAAAAGCATAACCGTATATATCATACCCAGGTTTCATAGGAAAACCTTGTGACAATTTGGTCAAAGATTCTTAGTTATCTGTGCATAACATCCTTAATACAGGTCTACCTAAAACATGTCTATACAGACATGTGTATGTATGTATGCATGTATATAAAAATGCACTGAAACATATACATATTGCCATGCGTTTTACAAACTGGTTTTGTTTCAAATGCTCTCTTTCGAATTTCAGCTCTGATGCATATATTTGCTTTTGAAAGTCAATGTATTAAAATAGTATCTCTAGATATTTAGAATAGAGGTAATGGCTTGGATTTCTTTGAAAAGTTTTATTATCAATCATTTTTAAGAAGAATTGTTTAAAATGAAATAGTCTTCAAAGAAACATTCTTGAACTGATTATTCCTCTGTAAGTTGCTGATGAACTTAGTCAACTGTACTTGTGCCTGGATTCAATGTAACTACTTGACTATTTTAATTTCTCATCCTTGGGAAGCAAGAAGGTACATTTAGATATTGCTCTTTTGTATCTCTTCCTGAAATTGTCATGGTACATTTAGCCTCCAGTATTTTTTTTTTTTTTTAAATATTTATTTATTTATTTATTTTTTAAATTACATTAAAAAAAATATATGAGGTCCTATTCAACCCCACCGCCCCCGCCCCCCACTCCCCCCACAGCAACACTCTCTCCCATCATCGTGATACATCCATTGCACCTGGTAAGTTCATCTCTGAGCATCACTGCACCCCATAGTCAATGGTCCACATCATAGCCCAGACTCTCTCACATTCCATCCAGTGGGCCCTGGGGGGATCTACAGTGTCCCGTAATTGTCCGTGAAGCACTATCCAGGACAACTCCACGTCCTGAAAACGCCTCCACATCTCATCTCTTCCTCCCGTTCCCCACACCCAGCAGCCCCCATGGCTACCGTTCCCACACCCATTTCACATTTTCTCTGTGGACATTGGATTGGTTGTGTCCATTGCACATCTATGTCAAGTGAGGGCTTAGATTCCACATGGGTACTGGATGCACTCTTCCCGCTTCTAGTTGTAGACACTCTAGGCTCCATGTTGTGGTGGTTGACCTTCTTCAACTCCATGTTAGCTGAGTGGAGTAAATCCAATAAGTCAAAGTGTAGGAGCTGAAGTCTGTTGAGGCTCTGGGCCTGGGTGTCATATTATCAGTCCAGAGATTCAAATCCCCTACATATATCTTAAACTCAGCACCAACTACAATTCCAATAAAGTAGCATGCAAGTCTTGTGAAAAGAGATCCCCTCTGAGTCCATTTCCATCACGCAGAAACACCAGCTCCAAAGAAGGGCCATCTGTCATGGCAGTGAACCCCTTCTGCCATGACCATAGAACCCGTGGGTCTCTATATCCCTCAAAAGAACCAATACCTGGGGTTGTATCTACCTTATCTGTCTCTTAGGCTCTGTTCAGTTGTATATAGGGGTATTCCTTCTGACAACCTCCAGACTCTTTTTTAGAGACTCACAGCCTTATAATCTCATTTCTCCTTTCCATTTCCCCCTTACATTAGGTCAAACCGCTTCCCGAAGTCATGTTATTATATGTAGACAGGTATATTCTGCTGTTCCGCATTGAATCTTTAATTCAAGGTCATTTTCTAGTTGCTTCTTCAGCTGGTATGTGGTAGTGATCCCTTGGTGCCAGGGAGGCTCATCCCCGTAGCCTCCAGTATTGAAGGATAAGTGAAGTCTGTTACTTTGTCTTATTTTATCCAGCAAAACAATGGTGTATTGTTTCGAGGTTGTCTAGGGGATCCTGCCTTTGGCAACACTCTGAAAAGTGCTAAGGATATTAAATCAAAAACCCAGAGGGGAGAAATGTAGCTAAGTGGTTAAAACCTTTTAGAGCATGGAATTGAGCTAGTTTTCAAAATGGAGAACGTGGTAAAGAATTTTGAGGCTCGTTTCATTTATCTGCCTTCTGTCACCTGGTTTGCTGAAGGGTCATTGGATAAAGCACTAGGACCAGAAGTCAGAAGCCTGGGATCTAGCCCATCCTGAATTTTGCTAACCTACAATCTGTGTCTTCCTGTAACGTGCAGGTGCTTTCTCTGTGTTTCCTTATGGCATTAACATTCTCTCAAGTGACCAAGTTTTTGAGGCCACTGGGCGAGTGCTGGGCCCACACCAACCCTGGGCAAACACCGACAAGCTCGACGCTCCTGTCCTGGCCCAGTGGCCCGGCGTCTCCTTTCCAGGGCTGTCTTTCCATCCATGTGAACCTCCCACTTCACCTATGGGTACCAGAGGCTGGTTCTCTGGTGGTGTCTTCCTTTCCCCCTCTCCCTCTAACATAATTGGCTTTCCAGAGTATTGAATATGGGTCATTTGCAACTTAATGAAAATTCATTAACAGGTTACCTTGTCCCATGGTGAGGACATTTGAAATCGTACCCCTTATCCCATCTTCAGGACCCTCCTCGGCAGAGCAGTTTCAAGCCTATAGGAGCAGGTGGGCAGGAGCATCTTCCTATGCAACTCGTCAAGAAGCCCCGACTCTGCTGGTGGAGAAGGTCGGGTGTGAATAAAATGGACATTGTATGTCCTCCCATGGCCCACTGGGTGGACTGTGGGAGAGTGTGGGCTATGGTGTGGACCACTGACCATGAGGTGCAGCGGTGCTCAGAGATGTAGTCACCAAATGCGAGGAATGTCTCATGATGATGGAGGAGGATGTTGTTATGGGGGAGGAGTGGGGTGAGGGGGTGCGGGGTATATGGGGACCTCATATTTTTTGAATGTAACATTAAAAAATCAAATAAAGACCAAAAAGAAAAAGAAAAAAAAAAAAGAAAAAAAAAGGCCATGTTAAGTAGTTGCTATGAGCTCACAGGGAGCAGAAAAATGCTTGGGCCTGGACCAGGATCAGGAGCCTGGGGTAGGGTCTTTCATGTACATCCTCTTAGGAGGATGTGTATTTGCTGGAAGATGCCATGGTACCTCCTGGCAGCCTGAGTCCTGTAGGCTGTGGGACAGCTCAGGACATGACCAGCCTCCGGGGGATGCCAGCTTTGCTGCCTCTGTCTGATACAGTTTGAGTAACAGAGCATGGTGCCCATGAGAACAGTAAATATATTTTTGGATGGATGGATGGATGATTGAGTGAATGAATGAATGAGTCCTAGGAACTCATCGGGGAGAACCCACTCTGAGTCTCTCATTTGGTTTCCCTGCTGTCCATTCCTGCAAGGCGTGAGCAGGTGCTGTAGTGCCATATACTCCTGTGCTACCATGCTACATACCTACACGGTATGTTATCCTGGGTGGTACATGCTACATAAACATATACATAGTGCATATGTTAGATCCATCATAAAATGCATAGAAACATTTAGAAATTTTAAAGGATGAGAAAAAAGTATAAATAAATTTCTACTATTTTTTCCTACACCCGGGTAGATTCAAATGCACACCTCGGGGGTGAGGGGTGGGGCTTGTGCTTGGACCTCACTTTGGAGACCACTTGCTGTGTGCAGTGAGTCTGATGTGTGAGATTGGCCAGACTCTAAATTACATCCACTAGATGAAGGGAAACCAGAATTCAATTCAATACGTATTCCCCGAGGGCCTGTCTCGGGGCGGTGTCAGCCTGCTGAATGCTCTGGGGATTGTGACTCTGCCCTGGATGAATCTGGGTAGACCTGACTTAAAGTAGCCTGTCCCATTTTCTCACAAGTGCACTCATACTGGCTGGTTACATGCCCAGATATTTAGGACAGGAAGTACTGTGATACCAGCTGTGGAAGAAACAGAAGATGTAGAAGACTGCTCTTGATCCTCAGGTTTTATTTTGAGTTCTCTAGTTGAGAGAGGACTCAGTAGAACACATGAGGCCACCAGGAGCTTCAGAGATCTTGGCAACATCTTTTGCTTAACTTAAGTGGCGGATATGCAGATTTCCTTTTTATTACTATCCTTACTTAACCCATACATAAGTGGTGTAGGCACAGTTCTGAAGGATGAGCGATTTTATTAAGAGCAAAAGGAAATAAAAGGAGGCATTATGAAGCATCAGGCCTCTGGGATTAAGGACAAATAGAATGAAGCAGACAGGACATTACACAGATCAGTGGGGCTGGAGCAGTCTGGGGAAGCTTAGCCAAGGAGGTTGTCGTCTGCTGCACCTGAAAGCAAGAGTGGGACGTGGGCAGGTGGAGAGGAGCCAGGTGGACACCCAGGTAGGAAGAGCTGAGTGTGCTAAGCATCGAGATGGGCCTGAGCCCGGAAGGCAGAACAGCAGGAGGCAGCAGACAGGCTTTCAGGTCGAGTTACAGAGGGGAGCCCGTGGGCAGGTGGGCTGAAACAGCGTGGCATGTTCTGAAAGCCAGGTAGAGTTTCAAAATTACATTGAGGGCATTGACGAGCTACTGAACGAAACAAACTGAGTTTGGGAAAGATTAATTTGAAGCTGTGGAGAAACGACGGCTTCCCAAGGCCTCTTGGAGGCGTCTCCTCGATGCCTCTTGCTATCTCCGGGCTCCCCCCGGCTCTGTAAAGCAGCCAGAGCCTCCTCACTGGCCTCACTGCCTCTGGTCTTAAGCCCTGTTGGTCCATCTCCTGCTCTTTTGGCTGCGAGATCTTTAAAAAATGCCCCCATAACCGCATTACATCCCAGCTGAAAAGGCTCCTCATGGCCCCTCGGTCTTTTCAAAACGCCACCGCAGGACATGAAAGGCTGTGTGCCCCCCTCTCCCGTCTTACCTCCCACCAGGCCACATGGCAGCACCCTGGAGTCTCCCCACCCCTCAGCTTTGCACCTTGCCCCCCAGGCTGCCCCTCCCCTCCTCCCCACTGACCCTCCTTGCTCCTCAAGGCTCGGCTGAGTCACAGTCTGCTTTGACGAGATCCGCGGGTGGTTCGTGTGCAGCGTGTGGGCCCGGCTGCCCCAGCCGGCCTGGTCTGCGCCTCCCCACCACCCCGGGGCCGGGTGACAGCGGCCTCCCCACGCCCTCCTGGAAGCCCTCCTGGTGAGGCCCTGCTGCCTTCTGTTTACTCCCCTGTCCTCTCTGAAGGCCAGGGCGCCCGCTTCAGCATTGGCAACCCAGTGCCTACCCCGGCACACAGCAGGTGCTCAAAAAAGTGCTCTTGTTAATGGGTGAACGGTCAGCGATGGCCTCAAATTGAGACTAAATGGTGGGTGTTGCTTATGCACCTGGCTAAGGGAAAGGCTGTTTCAGACCCTTTGCTGGGACTTGGCATCACTTCCTCTTTTCAAGTCTTTGTTTATCTTTAAATGAGCTGCAAGGCCAGCCAGGCCCTTGGTACCTGCTGGAGCCCATAGCAGGTAATCGTGATGCCAACACTGAAACCCAAGAGACCCCGCCATTCCTGGGACTACTTCAAAGCGGCTGCCCCTTGGGGAAACGCCGACTGTTCCTGAAATGCAGCCATTCAATTAAACATTTTCAAAGATCCACTTTGAAGACTTAAATTGGGTTTAAAGTGGGGGTTTAGGGACGAAGTGGCAAGGGACATCACCTTTGACTCACTACCCCAGAGAGCTCTCATCAGTACTTTCTTTTTTTAGGCAGTATAAAACAACACCCATTTATTAGCCCATGCTTCTGTGGGTCAGAAATCCTGGGGAAGTGGATTCGGTTCAACTGATAGAGCATCCGCCTACCACATGGGAGGTCCAGGATTCAAACCCAGGGCCTTCTGACCCATGTGGTGAGCTGGCCTACGTGCAGAGCTGATGCATGCAAGGAGTGCCGTGCCATGCAGGGGTGTCCCCCGTGTAAGGGAGCCCCATGTGTAAGGAGTGTGCCCTGTAAGGAGAGCCGCCCCATGCAAAAAAAGTGCAGCCTGCCCAGGAGTGGTGCCGTACATATGGAGAGGTGACGCAGCAAGATGACGCAACAAAAAAGAGACACAGATTCCCGGTGCTGCTGACAAGAATACAAGCGGACACAGAACACACAGCGAATGGACACAGAGAGCAGACAACCGGGGGCAGGTAGGGAAGGGGAGAGAAATTAAAAAAAAATAAATAAATGTAGTTAGCAGTAAAAAAAAAAGAAGCCCTGGCACAGTGTGGCCCAGCTGGATCCAGCTCATAGTCCCCCCAGGGGTGTCCAAATTCCCTCCTGGAGGCTCTGGGAGAAAATCCTTTTCCTGACCCATTCGGGTTGTTGGTAGAATGCAGTTGTAGAACTGAGGCCTCTGGTTCCTTCTCGGCTGTTCTCAGCTTCTAGGTGTCATTCTCATTCCTTGTTGTATGGCCCTGTTGGAAGCAAGAGCTTCAGTGAAGAGAAACCCTCCATTTGGCACCGGATTCCAAGGAACACATGCTGAGCCGCCTCAGGTCTTTCACGGCCCGTGTAAGAGCTGAGAGCACCTTGCAGAATGGAAGGTACCGGAAGGGCGAGGTCTGACCCAGACCTCCTCGGAAGCTTTACTCTGCCACAAACAGGTTTTTGACTTTTTCCTTCCACCATACCCCCTGACTTTTCCCTTCTAGCTTACTTAGATTCGGAAAAGTGTCTTCTATTTGTGATGAAAATAATGCCTTGTCTTTCCAGAGGACTTAACTCTTTTTGAAGCACTTTCCAATCTTTGCTCCCACTTGACCTTCCTGAGAGATGGCAGAACAGTCTACAAATGGGGGAGTCAAGGCTCAGCTGTGGACCTCCCAGGCTCTGCCAAGCCAACCTCATCTCCTACAAGTCCCGGCCCAAATGTGATTCTTGGGATTCTTTACCCTGATTTTCCAGGCAGGTGTGGTTGCTCCTTCTTTGCTCTTCCTTTGAACTTGTTTGTCTCTCCACTACTGTATCCATCCTATGGGATGGCAATTATTTGGTCTATGAATTGTATGAGGGTATCATTTTTTTTTTTTTAAACAGAATGTGATTCTGTGTCTTTGCAATTTTCCTTTCCTTTGCAATTTCATCTAAAGTTTTGTTTCTCTGGAGTAAAAGAAAGTGTATTAGATATCAGGGCACATTTGACAGATGCGAGTGATTATACTAATAGTGGGATTATTTCCTTATGTGTCTAATGTATTCAGGCTTATGTCAAGTGAAATGAGTTTAAAACTCATCCCTAAAAGTGAAATGAGATATTTAAGTTTTTCCTATTTACCTCCTCCTTTTTTTTCTGGGGTTTTAAGCCTATTTGTTTTTTATTTTGAATGATGGGGGTATTGTGTTGCCTATAATTTACTTTAAAATACTTCAGCATGCACAGCCTGATTTTAAATATATGGCTATATATATACTTATACGTTTATGCACGTGTGCCCTCATCTATATATGATGTGTATGTGCTTTGTATTTCTGTGTTAATCTTTTTTTTTTTGTATAGTTTACTGAGAAATGGGGGGAAAGAACAGAATTATGCATCTAAGGTGTAGATGCGGGCTCCTCTAGGCAGAGAGAGCTGTTTATCTATTTTGACCTATTCCCTATGGCCAGTTACCCTAAGAGGACACCTACAACTTAGGGCTGGTTAATTAGTTAGTTAGTTAGGCTTCTAGTTAGGAGCCCGCACTCCAAAAGTGGGCTTCAGCTATCTTTATATCTAACTCACATTAGAGGCTTTATTATTTTCTAAAGATGAAAGAAAAAGTGGTTTTCAAGACCTGTGGATTGGCCAGAAATTTTGGCAAGGCCTCCAGCCTTGTATAGCGAGGCATAAGAATCCAGTATGGCTAGGAGTCCATAGTGCCAGCCACTGATCAGAGAATTCTGGTCTCATGAATCTGATTATAAGGTTAGCTGAAACCTGCTACTATATAGATTATTGTTATCTTTGCCTTTGGTGAACCTAAACATTCCTAAAAGGGCAGAAAGCTGGGACTTCTCCAAGCTTACAACTAGGTTGTATGACTATTTTGGGGCCTGCTTGCTAAATGAATGAATGGCAGAATTTCATCTGAGATTTAATTTCATTGTAATCAAATGGCAAGAGAAAGATCTATAGACAGTACTCTCCCCTAAGTAGAAGATGCCACTTCGTTTATTAGAAAGAACCTTGTAATTGCTTATGTAAGATTACAAAAGAGGATAATGGAGTGACCAAGGGCCATCTCCTAGTGGCCTTCACCCCATTAAAATACTTTATTTCCATTTTTATGATATTCAGGGATCAGCCTTCTCAATTTTGCAAGGGAGGCTAATAAAGTAGCCTCCCAAAAAACAATGGTAAGAACATTCCACCACTAATGGTATCTTAGCTTCATCTCACCGTATCCCCTAAATTTAGTTTTAAATGTACAATGGGGTTGTGGATGAAATGGATATCCATGTGACAAGTATTGTTTTGTGAAGGGAGGCGGGACAGCCTGACAGTATGCAAGAGGACAGTAAATACGATGGCCCTGCTATCAAGCCAGGGCCACCAAGGAGAGATTCTTCCATTTCCTTGCCCCATGGGGCCTTTTAGGATTGAAGGGGGCAGATTGCTGCAGATTTTGTAAGGATCGTAACTTAAGATCCATGGAGGTTCAGGATGGAACAGCTGGTTGGGCAAATCCCAGCTTGCCAGGATGAGGTTCTCTCTTATTTTGGGGTTGGGGAATCCAGTGTTTTTAAACAGTAATAACTCTGCAAAAAAAAAAAAAAAAAAAAAAGTCCGTACGTAGAAGAGAAGCCTGGAATAAAATATAGCAACTGTTAATTATGGTTGTCTTGGATAGTGGAACTATGGATAATACTTTTCTTTCAATTTTTGTTTTTTCCCAAACAATGTTGGAACCTGACGGTATTGTTCTGGGCCACCCTGAAAGGAGACTTCCAGCTTTGAGTGGGCTGGGATGAGATGCTCGAGCACCAACATGGCAAAGGGTATGTGGGGAGGATGTCGTGTGTGGCTTTGCAGGCTTATTACAGGAGGATAAGAGCCCAGAAGGTGAAGAGAATTTCTCAATAGAGAGATAGAGGCTTGGATCCTATTAATTTGGCATTAGAAGGACATGGTGGGAAGCAGATGTGGCTCATCTGATAGAGTGTCCACCTACCATATGGAGGGTCCAGGGTTCGAACCCAGGGTCTCCTGGCCCATGTGATGAGCTGGCCCACGCACAGTGCTACTATGTGCAAGGAGTGCCATGCCACGCAGGGGCGCCCCTCATGTAGGGGAGCCCCATGTGCAAGGAGTGTGCCCCATGAGAAAAAAAGTGCAGCCTGCCCAGGAGTGGCGCCACACACACGGAGAGTTGATACAGCAAGATGATGCTACAAAAAGAGACACAGATTCCTGGTACCACTGAGAATGCAAGTGGACACAGAAGAACACACAGTGAATGGACACAAGAGAGCAGACAACATGGGGTGGGGGTGGGGGGGTTGAGGAAGGAGGGGAGAGAAATAAGTAAAAAAAATAAATCTTAAAAAAAAAAGGACATGGCCTTATTTTGTGTCTCATGCTTGTGAAACAGGTCATGTTCATTATTACAGAAGCACTTTTCCATATTATTATATACTTGTCATAAACATATATATATATATATATTTAAAGCCCCACTTTTCAAACACAATCACTAAATTTAAAAGTAACATACTATGTCATTGAATGGCTATGTTATTGTTCAATTAACTATACTACTACACTTGGAAACTCAGGTTCTCTCCTTTAAAAATAAATATGATGAATATAATTGTGCGTAAAGCTTTTTTATCTCTGATGATAATAATGTTGGTTAGTACTTATCGAGCCTTTTCTGTATGTTCAGCTTTATGCTAAGCTTTTTACAAACATTCTTATAACCACCCTATGACTAGATACTATTATTATATCTATTTAAAAAATTTATTATGGTAACAAATGTAACAAAATCTCCCTTCTTAACTATCTTAAAATGTATAATTCAGGGTGTTAATTACATTCAGAATGTTGTGCTACCATCACTACCATCCAGTACCAAAACTTTGTAATCACCTCAAACAGAACACTACCTATTAAGCAGTAAATCCTCATTCCACTCTCCTTCCGGGCTTCGTAGCTATAATTTACCTTCTGTCTCTATAAACTTGCTTATTCTAGATATTTCATATAAGTAAAAACATATATTTGTCCTTTAGTAATTGGCTTATTCACCTAGCATAATGTTTTCAAGGTTCATCCATGTTGTCATTTCCTTTTTAACCACTGAATAATATTCCATTGTATGTATATACCACATTTTGTTTACCCATTTATCTGTTGATGGACATTTAGGTTATTTCCACCTGTAGCACTTGCGAATAATGCTGCTATGAACACTGGTACACCAGTATTGGTTTGGGTCCCTGTTTTTAATTCTTTTGGGTATATATCTAGAAGTGGAATAGCCAGGTTGTGTGCTAATTCTATGTTTAACTTTTT
Organism: Dasypus novemcinctus; assembly: GCF_030445035.2. Classification (NCBI taxonomy): domain Eukaryota; kingdom Metazoa; phylum Chordata; class Mammalia; order Cingulata; family Dasypodidae; genus Dasypus; species Dasypus novemcinctus. The sequence continues at coordinate 54,878,254 of NC_080689.1, forward strand.
GAAGAACTGCCAACCTGCTTTCTGAAGCAGCATTGCCATTTGACATCCCTGCTAACAATGCACAAGGATTCCCGTTTCTCTGCTTTGTTGTCAACACATTTTCCATTAAAAAAATTGTGCTTATCCTAGTGGTGTATTATATTCATGTTGCAGATAAGAAAACGAAGACTCACAGGGGTTAGTGTCTTGCCCAATCAACTATGAAATGATATACTTAGAATTTGAATCCAGGTGCATCTGATTCTACAAAATCTATGCTCCTGTTCACTAATTATACTCTCTCTTCTATGCTTGGAATTAATTCCTAAGCATAGGTTTATAGGAGCAGAATTACTGAACTAAAGGTCACATGTTTATTAGGCTCTTAATATCTATTGTCACCAGCATATCTCATCCTCAGGAACACTGAGTGTTATTATTAAAATAATAGTTAAATTTTTGGTTAGAATTGCTTCAAAAAATAGCATCTTATTGCTCTTGTTTACATATATCTAATTACTGTAAAGGCTATACAATTCCCCACATAAAAATTAGTTGTAATCTCTTTTCTGAATTTTCTGCTTATGCCTTTTGTTCATTTATCTACTGGGGACTTGGTGTCTTTCTTATTGACTTGTATGAGCTCTTTATATAATAAAGATTTTAACAATGAAGAAATTTTTTTCCTTCTCTGTTTATTTGTCTTTCAATTTCTCTGTTGTCTTTAAAGAGTTAAAATCCAACCCCCCTCCCCGCCCCAATCTAGTTATTGCTCAAAGACGAAATTATTTCTTCAATGATGAACGGGACTTGGTCTGAGCCTTAAGGACCACACAGAAATCTTTATTAGCACTTTTGAAATCCAGTAAGCACTAGTTAATGTCTTCTTTGTGTAAAGCATCCTGTGAGGTCCAGAGCATTGGGAGTGTGTGTCTTTTTAGGGATGGGAAAGGCTGCTTGCCCTTCAAGAACTTCAAGTCTAGTTGGGGAGAAGGGTCAGGCACACAGGCAAAGTTATAAAGTAACACAAGCAAGACCTTACAATAACGAGTGTCAAGTCGTCCAGTTAGTGCCGTACATTTAAGTAAAGTGGAACACCAAGATTTCTCAGAAGACCTCTAAAATCATTTTGTCTTTAGTTTCAGACAGAGCTGGGTTTAGATACTGGTACTGACAGTTGTTTGCTATGTTATTTTAGGTAAGCAACTTAACTTCTGACCTTCTTTCCTGAGAGATAATTTTTTTGGGGACAAGAACTGCCTCCTCTTACATTTAAATATGAGAAATATATGTCACGAGTGACACATGTTTAGGTAGCTATGAATTTAAGGAAAAGATAATAGTTTATTAGTCCATTCCAGAGTCCCTAAATCATATCAAGTACAGGTGTACACTCTCCCCTGAATTCATTAGAAGTCAAGTTCAGCATGTGACTCAGACTCTCCTGGTTACCTCACCTCACTCTTTCATGTGATTCATGTTTCCTGGCACTTAACAATGTGCTGGGCTCTGGTGGTTATGGGGACCTTTTATACCCTCTGTAGAGTGTATAGACCTTATCAAAAACTGCTTCAAACCCAGCAAAAAAAGATTTGCTCTCGAAGCAGTTGAGGACCTCTATATCAAAATAGGTCTATGTATTTAAAGATTGTTTTGATGTAGACAGTGATCTTATTGCCTCTATCCCCCAAAGGGAAAAATTAATTAGCAATGAAACGGAGCACAAAGAGAGGCTCTTAACTGATGCTCTGCTTACGGGACAGCGTTCTTGGACCGTCTTTACCAGAAGCAGCACAGCTCTCAAAGCTACTTGGGAAGTCTTGGTGATTATTGTTCCACAAGTTGATGATTAAATCAAGTCATATCCCTCTATTCCCAACTTTCAGGCACACCAACTCAATTCAGCCTCATTATCCGGGTTCTGCACGGGTTGTCATCAGCCTTCTCTCACTGTAGCCAGCATCCCAGGTCTGTTTCCCTGTTCTCTCAACTATATTAGATGTTACCAATTTAAAAATTTTTGCCTTATATCAAATACCTTTCCATCTCAATAAATGCACTTCCACAAAATCATTCTTAGTGGATACACATTTTTTATTACACAGAATTACTGTAATGTGGTCAACCAATTTCTTAATGAATGTTTAGAACATTTTAATAGTTTTCCATTTAATTATTTACAGAACCCAGTTTATTATTATTATTTTTCTTCGTTTGCCCTCTGGGGAAGCAGCACCAATATCAACTCCCACTAGCAGTGTAGGAGAGTGCAGTTTCTCTGTACTTCATCGAGATGGAATTACAACTTTAAAAATTGTTTGCTAGTATCACAGGTTGAAAACGGAATCTCATGATTTAGTTTTCATTTCTTTGTTCATTAGAAATGTAGCACATTTTTTACGTGTCTCTTGACTGTTTGAACTTCCTCTTTGTGAAATGCCTATTCATGCACTTTGCTCTTTGTGCTACTGGTGGGATTATCTTTTTCTTATTAATACATAAGAGCTTTTTATTTTTTGGACACACCTTTAATTTTAAATATTAAGATTATAGTTAAAAGAATATGTCATCAACATGCAAAGAGAATACACACATAGCAGTGTCTCGGCTGATCTATACTCTTGATCTGAGTTCATTGTCCATATGGAAGTTAGAGTGAAGACTCTAAAACGCAAGTCTGATCATGTCATGTCCTTCTCCCTTTAATAGCTTTCAGTTGCACTTAGGATACAGTCCAATTCCCAAAAGTAGAGTCTGAGACCTTTTTATGATGATCCTTCTTGCCTTTCCTAATCCAATATCTCCAGTTCTAAGAATCTTTTATATGGAATTACTTTCAGCTTCCAAGAAGTGCCAATTTCTGTCCCATTTTGGGGCCTTTGCATTTTCTGTATCCTCTGTCTGGATTGCTCTTTCAATTCTTCTTTTTCTGGTAGCTCCTACTACTCATTCAGGTCTTGGCTAGGACACCACTTTCTCTACGCCAGTGTTCTCAACCTGGGGCGATTTTGTCTCCAGGGGACCTTTGGCAATGACATTTTTGTTTGTCCCAACTGGTGTGTGTGTGCTATTACTGGCATCCTGTGGGTAGAGGCCAAGGATGCGGCTAACCTGTCTACAATGCCCAGGTCAGCCCCCACAGCAAAGAATTACCTGGTCCCAGATGTCAAGTGCGGAGGTTAAGAAACTTGCTCTAGATCTAGAAATTCATGACCAACCATCTCATCGTGCTCTGTCCACTCTGAGACTGGCTGGCTGTCCACCTGGGACTCCCAGACTCACCACTGTCACATTCCCACTACAATGGATTGTAATTGTCCTCTAGGCAGCAAGCTCCTTGGGGAAAGGGCGTATTTTGTCACCCCAAGGCCCAGGCCAGGGGCAGGAATACGGTTGCTAGAAGCACAAGCATAGTATGGACTGAGAAGAGAGAGTGCCTGGATTTGAATCCCAAATGTTGCCACTTAGTAGCTGTGTGACTTGGGCAAATTATTAACCTGTGTCTCAGTTGACTCTTCTGTAAAATGAGGATATTAATAGTATTTACCATATAGAGTTACTGTAAATTGCTTAGAGAAGGAAGCCCTTATAAAGGTTAAATAGAGGAACAAAAATAAAATAAACACTCAATAAATACTTGCTAACTGAATGACTGGTACCAGCCTAAGTGTTGGTTTGCCCATTTCTCCCCTTCTTGTCCTTCTCCCATCTCACTAAGCGTACAGTGGTTTCCCCACAACTTAAGAAGTTTCTTCTCTTTGTAGTTCTTAATTTTCCTAGGCTTACAGTATATGTCTACGTATCTTTGTAGTCACGAGCTGCTAATTTTCCTGAAAAAATATTCCTGTTTCTATTGTGGAAAGGGACAAATGAGAGTGAGCCAAAACATGGGCTGCAAACACCCACACCCCATTTTGGAAACAATTTCCTTTTAAATAAAATGCATGTGTGGTTCCTTATTTTCATATGTAGTGATACTATGAAGGCACTTCCCAAACAACTCTATTTAAGAACTAGATTTACGCTAGGTACACCGAGTGCAGGCGGAGGCAGCTTTGTGTACCATCTCAAATCAGCGGCTGCTGTTATATATTTGAAGTTAATTTGACGTTGAAGTAAACAAATCAAAGTGTGTTTATAGAATAATTAGGCCCTATTCTCAATGCTGTGGCTAAGAAGTTTTGTCACAATTACTGATCAGTGGTTTTCTTTGTTTTGTTTTTGAAATTCCATAGCAACATATGAAAATAAAGCTGCTGCTATTACACTAGGACTTATGTAATTCCTGTATCTTGTAAGCAGAGTGTTTGAGGACGAAGTCAATAAATCCCTAGCCGAATCTCACTCTCATCGTGGTTCTGAGAGTGTAACCTGGTTGGATCTCAAGAAATTGGTCTGGTAAGGGGGACTCTTTGGGACGCATGGTCCAGTCTTCCCAAATAGCTTTCTTTTTTTTTTTTTTAAAGATTTATTTTTATTTATTTAATTCCCCTCCCCTCCCCCGGTTGTCTGTTTTCTGTGTCTTTTTGCTGCGTCTTGTTTCTTTGTCCGCTTCTGTTGTCGTCAGCGGCACGGGAAGTGTGGGCAGCGCCATTCCTGGGCAGGCTGCTCCCTTCTTCGCGCTGGGCGGCTCTCCTTATGGGCGCACTCCTTGCGCGTGGGGCTCCCCTACGCGGGGGACACCCCTGTGTGGCAGGGCACTCCTTGCGCGCATCAGCATTGCACATGGGCCAGCTCCACGCGGGTCAAGGAGGCCCAGGGCTTGAACCGCGGATCTCCCATGTGGTAGACGGACGCCCTAACCACTGGGCCAAAGTCCGTTTCCCCCAAATAGCTTTCAAATGCATGTTCCTGCACATTCCTTGCTTGTATACGCATCCACCCTATATGCTGCAACTTTCTCTCCTTGCCCCTGGAGAGAAATGGTTCAAGGGATTGTGAAATGAAAGCTTCTCTCCAGATCCACCATAGAAACTTAACAGGAGGATACAAACTGAGGGAAGGCCATATTTTGCCGCTTTTGAAAAAGGATTAGGAGTGTTTTCAAGGGGGCACCTGGGAGAGGGGATCAGAAGGGGGCTGAAGACACGCTGGTGGGGTGGAGGTGAAGGCCACTTCCCTGCAAATCTCCCTGAACCCATTGTGGCCCACAAGAGAAGGCCCAAGTTGGACTTAGCTCTCTTCCTATACTTTCTTAGGACATTCTGGTGGTTTTACTAGGTCCTTCTGCAAGGAACCTGGTTCCCTCTCAGTGGTTCACAGCCCCCAGCCATTAGCATTAGTGTCACTTTCTTCTTTCACCTTCAACTAAACCCCAAGAACCCCCGCCCTCTGCACAGAGCAAATGGCTTCTCTAGAGCGTCCTGGCTCAGGGAGCCTCTCGCTACCCTCTTGAAGACCTTGGGTTACAGTGGGCGCTGTGTGGCTGTCAAGTTCTGGGGTCTGCTGCTAAGTGTTATTTTAATTTATCTTCATCTAAATTCCTCATGGAGCAGCTTTTGAAAATGATGCTGTCTTATTAAGAGATACTTATTGTAAAGTAGAGTGAGCTTCACCTTTGATGAAGACAGAAGAGGGAAGTTTGATGGGTTGGACAGCGTTAGACAAAGAGAGTAATTAATGCCTTAATTGCCTCTTCACCCTTTCCTTTTTAAGAAAAAAAGAAGGTTTTCTTCTTTTCTTTCAAAGCTCACCAGGCTGAAAATTGGAATTTCCACTGCTGTTTTACCATTTAGCAAAAAAAAAAAAAAAAAAAAAAGAGAAGAAAAGTAAACCAGGATATTACGTTTTTCTGTAACATCTTTCTCACTTTCTAGAATGATCATCTATTTATTCTACCTTTAGGGACTTTGGAAGTTGCAGCAATCTGTTTGTGGAGAGTTCAGTACTTTGTATGGATTTCCTTGTGTTAGTTTAAACGCTGATAGGATATATGTGACAAATTAATGAAATAAAAATAGCTTTGTCAATAAGCAGAAGAGAAGCTACTGTCAACGTTTGTTCGGTTTTGTTGCTTTCTGGGGCCTAGACAAAATTAGTGGGTAGGATTAAAGAATATATTCGTTTTTTATCCCATGTTTGAGTATTTGATCACAGAGGCATGGTTTAATCCAAACATCAATAGCACCTCGTCAATTCCGTCAGAGACAGCTGTCAAAGTGGACTTTGGGTTTGTTAGAGCTTTGTGTTTTTATCCTTTTTTAAGGTCATGGAGTATTTTCTTTGATTTTTGATGCTGAAATCTCCCTTAATCTTCTAAACTTGAGAAACATCTGTTAAGATTTAATGGGATGGCTTTTGTCTTAAAATTAGAGCCTGTCTTGTGAATCTCTCCACTTCCTTTCCCTACTCACCCCCCAATTCTGAAAACGGGGATCTGAGGCAGAGGAAATGAAGCACATGTCCCTTATTGGACGGCGGCTCTTCTGGTCAGCGTTAGAATGAATACAGGCAGGCCACGCTGTGAAAGCCCAATACTGGGCACCCAGGGTTCAATTTTATTTGGTTTCCTACTGCCACGAGCAATTTCCCTGTAGCACATCACTTAGTCTGGGGTCTGAGTGGCAGATTTATGGATCCTAGTGAATAATGAGACAAAAATGATGCAAGAGAGACAGACAGCTGGAAATAAGAATTTTAACCTTTTCCCGTAAGCTTCCTTGTTACTCGAGTGCATTGTATCAACAAAATTTAGTAGTTAAAGTAGCTGGAGGTACAGTAACTGCATCTAAAAATACATGCCTCCAAATACCTACAGACAGCTGTCATGTCTGTTGATAGAATATGTTAGTCATTATGCTCATCAGTAGACACCAAATCATCACATTTTCATAATGTAGGCATTTCAAACCACAGAATTGGTAGTGATCTTGGAGGTCCTCAGAGTAAGTCCCCATCATTGTCATCGCAGTGCTTTCGTTTAGCTTTTCATATTCCTCACCTGGACGTTAACACCTCAGCCAGAGCGCTTCACAGAGACACAGTAAAATGCTTCCATTGACTGCTCCAGACACATTTCCACCGGCCCTTGGCTGGGAATTTCTATCCTGAACAAAAAGAAGTGCCAACATTCGAATCTGAACCGTCTATAAATGCAGCATTAGGAAAACGTGTCTAACTCCTAAGAACTGGATTAGTACCAGTTCAAGGATATTTCTGACCCTCTTCAGAGGCAGCAAGGAAGGCTCAGTGCAGAGCACGTGGGAGACAACGGCAGGAGCAGGTTTTGGGAGGCGGAGAGAACTCGCTCACGTAGCAATTAAAGTCACGTGACTTGAAAGAGCCTATTTATCTGTTCTGAGCCTCCGGTTTCTAGTGGAAAATGAGGAAGAGCATGTTTGCTGAGATGTCCCATTGAGAGCACCGAGAATTTGCTTGCTATGTAATAGGTAACTGAGTATTATTCGATTCTTCGTTGCCGTCTCCTATTCTCCTCGCATCCTCTCCTCCACTGAGTTCTTACCACCTTCCTCTCCCTACGTGAGCACATGCATACCTTCTGGTTCCCGTTTTTATCCTGAGGCTTCCATTGAATGGGTCCCAGATTTATTTAGGAAAAGGAGGAACTGCAGTGGCCTCAGCTATCCCTCTCCTCTCCTGGCCATTTTCCAATCTGGCGAGGAGAGAATTCTCACGGTCATAAACAAGAGCAAACCAAGAGTAGTTGTCACTTACGACCTTAAGAAGTAGGTACAGGGAAGTGGATTTGGCTCAAGTGATAGAGCGTCTGTCTACCACATAGGAGGTCTAGGGTTCAAACCCCAGGGCCTCCTGATCTGTGTGGTGAGCTGGCCCACACGCAGTGCTGATGCGCACAAGGAATGCCGTGCCACACAGGAGTGTCCCCAGTGTAGGGAAGCCCCACGCACAAGGAGTATGTCCTGTAAGGAGAGCTGCCCCATGCAAAAAAAAACAGCCTGCCCAGGAGTGGCGCTGCACCCATGGACAGCTGATGAAGCAAGATGATGCATGCAACAAAAAGAGACACAGATTCCAGGCCACTGACAGGAATAGAAGTGGACACAGAAGAACACACAGTGAAAGGACACAGAGAACAGACAAGAGGGGGTGGGGGTGGGACAGGGGAGAGAAATAAATAAAAAATAAACCTTAAAAAAAAAAAAAGCAAAGGAACAATTCTCACCCCATTTGCAGAGGAGAAAGCTGAGGTGCCGGGCGGCTGAGCCCTGGGGAGTGGTGGGGCCAGGCTGGGTGCCTGCGGCCTGGCTGCAGAGGCCGCCGCTGCTGCTCCGCGTTCTTGCAGCAAGGGAGCCCCAGAGGCGGGGAGGGGTCCGGGAGCCCATTAGCTGCTTCCGTGCAACCCTTTTTGACCAGACAGTTTCTCTTTCAGCTCCTGCGGTCTCAGGGAGCCTCGGCGCGGTCCTAACGGCCAGGGGGCAGGGCCCCCGTGCGGCTGAGGTGGAGCCACCGCGGGCAGCCTGCTGCTCACAGCGTGCGAGGGGCCTGTCAAGCTTTGTTGTTTTTCCCCCTCTGCCTCTTCTGCCCACTTCTGACAAGGTTTTCAATTAGCAGCTTGTAGAGGCCCGGCCTGTGGTCCCCATTTCATGCACTCCGCATAGCTGAATTCTCCAGAGGGGAGGAAATAAAGGCCCCTTGCATTGGGGAGAGAAACACGCTGCGCGCACAGGCTGAACGCGGCGTTTAAACTCGCGCGGGGCCGGGGGTCATTTGGCAAGTGACCCTCGCGGCGATGAAAGGGGACGCCACTGCAGGGTAGGGGCCACCGCGCCGGCTGTGGGGCCCGCAGCCTCCTGTCGGGATTCTCTCTGAAAATACACAGAATCCGAGCAGGTACCTGCGTGGGCCTGTCAGGGCTGGGGAAGAAGTGCTTTCCTTTCCCTTTTGGGAGGCCACTGAATCTCCCAGAGCCCCGGCCGCCCCGCCCGCTCCTCGCCAGGGCCTGGGGCCTCCGGAGGCCTGGTCTGTCCTCACTGACCAGTGCCACCTCTCCTTCCTGGCCGGCCTGGTGCCTCTGCTTCTGCAGAGGTTGTGCTGGCCGCTTCCTCCAGGCCCCACGTTGCCTGGAAGCCAGGGTACCTTCCCTGTGGAAAGCTGTAGAGCTGCTTTAAGCAAGAAAGAGTCAAGATGCACGTACTTGCAAATACAAATGTTACACATTTGCCATCTCCCTCTGATGCAAGGCTCCTGATTCACTGAAAAACAAGAGCCCCTTGGATCGAATGACAGGAATGCGGCTGGAAAGAATGCCTCGTGGAACTTACACGGGCTTAGGCTCATCTGAAAAAGACAATGGATAAAAGCTAAATTCTGGGTTCCAAATGGGGGTTAAGGCATTGCGAATGGCCTTTACGCCGGCAGATGAGGTTGACGCCCCGTTCTTAGGACGCACAGCTGCAGTTTGCTCTCAGATAGAGCCGTGGGCCTGGGTATGTCACTGGTGCTGCTGAGAGGGACTGCCGTTTGCAGGGTCAGATGGAACATGTTCTGGAAATCCAGAGGCAGGGACGTCTCTCCCTTTCTCATGCCGGAGAGGCCTCTGGGGAGCAACCACGGGCATGGAAGGCACCTGAAAGCAAAAGGCTCTGGAGGAATCATGGTGATATTTGAACTCGAAGTCATCCTGAAAGTTTATTCTCCTCCTCAGAGCATTTGCCACCGCCCTCCTCTCCACTCTTCCTCCTCCTCTCTTCTCCCTCCGTCCTTATCTTCTGTCTGTGCCTGCCTCTTTCTCCCCCTCGCCCCTCGCTCATCCTCTTTCCCAGCCAACTTCTCGCTGAGGCTGCTGGAGTACCTAATGCGCCACAAGACGGATCTGAATCCCCCTGCATAGGGCGTGCAGTCATGTAACCGCAAACGTGGGCAACAGGTCCCTGAGTGAGCAGATCCTAGGGCTGCCCCTGCCAACCCTTCCTAGGTGAGCCAGGTGGGGTAACGCGCAGGCTGACCTCAGTGCCGGGGGCCGGGGCCAGGCGAGGCTTGCTTGTGGGGAACGGGAGCGGGCACTGCAGGGAGGCTGCGTGAGAACCGGTTTTGCGGTGAAGAGCGACTCCCAATCTCCCCGAGGTTTTCCTAGACTCAGCTGCAGCTTTTTAAAATGTCCTCCAACGAGGCCTTTCCCGTCCCGGATGAGTGGGCTCTCCCCGCCTCCTGCATCTGACCAATGTGCCCCTGCCAACTGATTGGGAAGAGGCCAGGAAATCCCCTGCTGCCCAGGGCGGGCCGATTCGATGGGGCATTATTCACGCGGGGGTTTGGGTGTCTCTAATAGTAAATGCACTTGATGTGGCAAACCCTGTACATAAAAGGCAAAGTATCACATTTTCCTCTGAATTCTTGAGGAAATTGCTCTCATATACAACACCAACCTTTGGCTGTGTGACAGAGACGGAGTGTCGTTTGCATGCCATTACCAGCCTGTAAAGTCTGGTCAGGGTTGCCTTTTCGGAGTTTCCAATCTTTTGGGATCCTTGGAGGGTCACAATGAGGGTCAGGTTTGTTTAGTCTGGCCCGCGATGGTGTAAAGTGGCCTTGACTGCTCGGCCTGCCCAAATAATGCCCTATCTGTTTGATACTTCAACAGTCCCTCGAAGTTGTATATATGTTTCGCTTTCTAATAGTCAAGGCAGAATTGGATTTCATTGTTAATAGAAGGCAAATTGTTTCTAAAAACAACCTCATCTTGCTTTGAAAATCTGCCAGGGTTCTGCAGGCTCTTGCATTTTAAGGGAGGATCGACATCTTCCCTAGGAAAATCTTACAGCGCTTCTGTGGTTCTTTCTGTGTATATCCACCCCTTGCATCTCTTTTAAGATGTTCATCTGAACAACGGCTAGTTTTAAACTTCATATTGAAGTGTATTAAGCATTGGGAAAGCTGCATATATCATGTGTACAGTGAATTTTCACAAATTGAACATATCCTAGCCACGGGCCTCCAGATCAAGGAACAGGGTATCCTCAGTACCCCAAGAGCTTCCCCCGTGGCCCCTGCATGTGCACAGATACAATTTTTAATTTCTCCTGTTTGTAATGTACTCAGGGTTTTCTATATTGCAACTTATTCTCTCTTCCTGGTGGTGCAACTTTCTCTGAATTGTCACACACAGATCAAGGAAAGAGAGGTTCTCTGATCGTCTGGGTAATAATAAGCAGTGCTTTTCTAGGATACTTTGAATATGGCATTACAGTGTCCTGTGCAGCTTTGCAAATTCATCAATACCTTGTTAAAATGGGCTTCATTTTTATATGGATCCCTCTGGAAGTTGAAATCATGTTCTTTTACATATTCATTTATTTAACACACACCCGAGTTTTGTGAAACGCTGTAAATGTTATGTAAATGTTACATAAGTCAAGACCTTGGGAGTAGAAAGGATAGTGGTAGAAGAAAGCCGCTCATTGCAAAAATTATTTTTTGCTCAGAGGCTTTTGAGAGTACCTAGGTTCTCTTCCCCAAGCCTTCTATATTTCAAAAGAAATCTTGTCTGAAGCCCTATAGATGGACTTGTTTTTTTTTTCTTTTTAAAAACAGTTCCATTCCTTTCTTCCTAAGATCCTCAACTCCCAACAGAGCTTTCATTACAGCAACATAAATAAAAAGTGACGTAAAATTGTACAGTCCTGTGTAAAGTAGTTTAAGGAAAATGTATTTTATGGCAGCTTTTATAGTTTACCAATTAGTTATTAGATTTTTTTTTTCCATTTTTAAATTTGATGGCCTGTGTGTGCATTCCAAAAGGCTTCTTCCTTACCTTTCTTCTCTTTATCAGTGTAATGGCTGGAAGGTTGGGCAGCCCCAGTTTAGCTGACCTTCTTATTTCATGAAGGCATTTCTTTGCAGCCTGTTGCTAGAGTTGGGCAAAACAAGTCCCCTGGGAGGGGAGCCAGGCTCGACCTGTTTTTAAGTGAGCAGAGATCCCCGCTTGATAAAACTCGGGGTCTACGTCAGCTCTGGGCCTGTCTCCCGCTGAGGTGGCAGCAGGCAGGCCTCGGGATCCCACTGCCGTGCTAGACCTTCAGCTGATAAATCCTGAGCTTTTAGTAACTTTCCAAACATTCCCAGGGAGTGAGAATAATAGAGATTTACTCCTGCCAAAATTTAATCATGCAGAAAAAGTGAAATTTAGATCAGCGTATAGATTATTTTTTAATGTGATCACTCCACAGCGGAGGGCAAGGGAGCCAGAAGTTGGACGCTGAGCACAGCCGAGTCTAGACCATTGCAATTTGATTCATTTAGGGGAATTGTATTAGGTTTTAGGCTTTGGCTTGGGCTGGGCTGTTCAGTTTGGGAGTGCATGATGTTATAGTGTCAAGCATGTCACAGCCAAGGCATTCTGGTATTTATGTTGGCTTCAGATCTAGCCCAGAGTACATGGCAGGCTCAATTTATTGCTACTTTAACTTTGTTTAGTCATGGAGAGGCTTTATTTATGTTGGTAAATTTCAAACAGTGGCCAACAGTGACCGCACAATGAAAAGGCCTGCAAGATTCATCATCGATAAATCACCTTGTTGCTGAGTTTCTTTAATTAAGGAAAAAACCCCGTTTGTTGATGCCTGTGGTTGCTGGAAGGAAAGCAGGGTGGGGAGAGCTTTGATTAATCCATCTATCAGCGCCGCTTTGGAAAGTGACTCTCCCGTTTCTGATTGTAACTGGGCAAAAGACCTAAATAAAAATTTATCTTGTCAAAACCTATGGGCTAACTGAAAGCAAATAAAGAAGTTTTATGGCATCCACATAAAGTTAAATAAATAGTGAGAAAGTGCAGTGCGTCCTGCAGACATTTTTCAGTACAGTACGTGGTTGTTCTTTGGGAAGAGGTCATTAACTTAAAAAAAAAAAAGACCTTTAATGGGCTGCTCATTATTGTCATCATCAAATGCTTCACTTGTCTAACGTTCCAGTGTTTAATACCTGATTAAAATGAAAGAGTGGGCTTCAGGGCTTGGTGGTGTTGGAACTATTCAGGATTGAAGGTGCTGTTAGCAGCGCTATGGCTCTCAGGGGATCTTTTTTTGATCGATCCCTCTAGAAGGCAGGTCCGCTTTACTGGTAATGACAGAACGTGGGGGTGGGGACGGCAACAGGGCAAAACTCTTCATCTCTGGCTGAGCAAGGGACCTCAACTTTGGTTACTTACTTTTATGTGTGGGATTCCCTCTGCTGGGAAAAGTCTCAAAAAATATAGCTTGGAATGCTCTTTTCACCAAATGCAATTTAAGTGACCTCATGGCTAGAGTACATTTTTTTTTTTCTAGTTAAAAATATCTTTGAATCAGTCAAAAGACAGCAGTGTATGATGGAGAAGGCCAATATTGATACTAGAAGGGGTTTATTAAAAGTATTTACCTCTGCTTCTTAGGTTTAAAAAGGGTGCTCTTTTGGCATCAAGCTTCTGGAACCATTCACCAAAAAGTGATTTCTCAAGTGTTGAGTCTTGGGCATGAGGCATTGGGCAATCAGCCCTGTCTCTGTGGTGGAGCTGGACAATAAATGTGGGCTTGGGAGAATAAGGAACATTCCAGAACTATCTCCCGTGGGATCCTGGTGCTGTCAGCTCCTACTTTGGTGCACAATATCTTCGTGTTGACAGAAAAAAGTTACTTTTAGATGTTGGCTGATAGTTTTGCAAGTTCTTGGTTCTTTCCTTGTATCCTATCATTGTGCCCTGTCTTTATTAATGGGGCAGGGCTACCTATAACTGAGGGTGATGGTCCTGGAAACAGTGTGTGAGAAGGAGGGCTGCTCTTCTGGGGTCTCCTTAGGAGAGGTGGGGATGGGGTAATGATGGAAGGAAGCATTCAGAGCTAACCATCTACATCAGGATCACTAAATTTGGTAGACTTTAGGCTTTCACAGATGCCAAGGTTTACATTGAAATGCTGGCTATTTCAGCCTCCTGGCAGACCTTCCTTGGGTCAGAGAAACAAATGTTTGATCAAATATGGGACAATTTCAGTGCAGAAGTGACAATCTGAACTGTAGAATTTGGTCATAGCATGATAAAAATTTCAGTCCCTTCTTATTGAATCTGTCTCATACATTTTCTATCTTCTTGGTTAGTTCCAAGATATAGTTCAAGGCTATCTTAGCATCACCTTAGTTTGGTCCCTATATGAAGAAGGGCACTGTGCTTAATTTTCCAAGTGTGGAGGCAGAGGTTAACAGCAGGGCAACAAGCATGTATCAAGCTCTTACCACGGGTCTCGAAGGTGTAAGGTTTTTTCTCTTGGTTACTCCATGATCTTTGGTTTGCAGTAATGTTCTCTATTCAGGGTTACAACAATGGCTTTCAACCCTGGCTGCCTATCAAAATCGTCTGTCCAGTGAAAAAAAATAAATCGATGCCCAGGTTCATTTACCCCATGTCAATTAAACAAGTTCTGGGGACAGGATCCAGACTTGAGGAATTTTAAAGGCTCCCAGGTGATCCCAGTGGGCAGCCAGGGTTGAGAATCACTGAAATAAAATGTGCAGGTCCAGAGAAATAATGAAAACTTTGAATGTTATTTAAAATTTAATGTTCTCCCCTTCTCCTCTAGCCTGGAATTCTGAGTTGGGAAGGAAGGCGTGGGAAGCTTCTATTTCTCCTTACAAGTCTTTTTTTTCCCTGTCAAAGAACTCACCAAAGTTGCTGACTGCTCTGCAGTTGAAGTGGGAGTTGGGAAGCAGGATAGGTGATATCGGGAGGGCATTGATGTCACCTGACATGACTTCCTCTGGCTGTGACAGACATTTCAAGTCGACTCTTTTTCTGGGGGCGGTGGGAAGCTTGTGTGTGTTCCTCAGAGACTGCTTTCCATTTCTGGGAACCTGTCCTCTGTAGTTCCCTTGGTTTTTCAGCAGCCGACTTAAACCAAGAGCTTTAAGACAAAGCTGCTTTAAGATGGCACCATGCTGGTTCTCTTGCTCAGGTGGGCCACACTCTCTTCTATCTGCTTTCAGACCACTAGTCATCTTTTCCTCTCAGGTTTGTCCACACAGGGTCCTGGTATCAGCCTCTGGTGCCCCACAGATTCCAGGGCACACTGGCCAGGTTCTAATTTGTCTCTGTGAAGCTCCTTTCACTAGGCTTGTGGTGAAGTGTAGCACCATTTTGGCAGAAAATACTGGTCATCCACTAATATTTGTTTTGCTTTTCCTCCCACAGTTAGAGGGGCTTTTTCCCAGAATGTAGCTTCCCAGAATAAAAACTTCATTTCTCAGTTGCCCTTCCAACTAGACATGGCCATGCTCATCAGTGCATGTTGAGTAGAAGTCATATGGGCAACTCCCAGCACGGGGAAGTTTAAAGTAAGAGAGCATACCCTTCTTTTCATGCCCCCTTTCCTGCTGGATAGAATGTAGATGGCTGGGCCAGAAGTGCTATCTTTTTCCCAGAGGTGGAGGTGGCACATTGAGGAGGTTGAGCAATAACTAGAAGGAGCCTGGGTCCCTGATGAGTGTTGAGCCACATCTACACACCACCTAATGAAACTTCCATGTGAGAGAGAAATAAACTTCTATCTTTTAAAATTCATTACTATTATGGGTTTTCTGACACTTGTAACTGACCCTAATTCTAACTAATTAACAATTTTGTATCTGAAGTGGAGGGCTGCATATAAAATATGTGACATGAGCTTAGGTGGATGGCAGGTTGCAAGGACACAGATATTGCAGGCTAGAAAATGGTGACCCCTGTTATGTGGTGGCAAAACATTTGGTCAAATTGCCATCTGCTGTACATTGGAAGGCAGACCATATATTAGTGAAACTTGTAGGGAAAAGGTCAGCATGTTGGTGATCTTGGCTGTGTACTAAAAGTAAAGTACTACAAGTGAGAGATGTAATCAGTCTGGAGCTAGCCAGTTTGCAAGCAGAGATGAAAAGATAGATAACTTTGCTAAGGGAGGCACTCTGTGCTGCAGCCTGCCTTATTATATGATTGAGAGTCTAGCACTTTGGGATCCCTGAAGTGTTGAAAATCCTCTGTCTATACCCCAAGCAAAAGCAATCTTAAGAAGTGGCTGCCAAATGTCAGCCTTGTTTAGAGATGAGACCATGGTACTAAACCTTTTAACCTTTTTCAAGCAACTTCCTCTAAGAGTTCCCTGCCATATAGTGGGAATCAGCCTAACTGGCTGCAAAAATCAGAACCTCTCCAAGAGTTTTATTTCAGCTGCCACTATGTTGAGGGAGAGGGGCATGGCCAGAGCATAGGCCAATAGGTAAAAGGCATGAGTTGTTAAGCTTAAAATCTCTCTCTGGATGAGACTTTCGGCTGTGGTTTTTCACATATAGAAACAAATAGACTGGAGGGAAGCCTACTAAAATTTTGAGGGAATTGTATTGGAAAAAAAAAAAAAAAAAGAAGCTCATGAGCATCAGCCTCTACAGCAATCCCTGGATTCTGGAGTCTGTGTTCCCAGAAGGAGGATCATGATTGCCAATGCCCATTTCAGATGGGAAGATGATGGATAAGAAGAACCTTCTAGAGGGCAAAGGCAGGGCCAAAGGGCAAGGGAATTTATTCTCAGAAAGGAGAATGACAGACTGCCAGATGGTCTAACCAAGGGGCCAACTCACTGTCAAGGAAGAGAGTATTTGCTTTTCCTGTCTGGTGCGATATGGCAATTGTTATGGACCAGTGATTTCTGGGTGTTTCCCATTCTCCTCATTTCCAAATGGGAGATTTTATTGATGATCTTGTATCTTTTCTACCACTTTTATTTTAGGCATGTGATGGGAAGATGGATTACTTTGAGTACACAGAGCCCCTGACCATTATTAACCACATCTGGGCCTGATGGAGAAGAATGGGCATCATTCTCAGATCCTGAATGCAGTTACTGCTTGGGCCATTGCCTTTTATGGAGGGTATGGGTGTTCTCTGTGTATTGTGAGAAGGATGCATATGGCTTTTTTGGGGATGTAAGAGGTAGAATGTAGCAGAAACAGCTAGTTTTCTCCCTACATCTATTTTCTTCTTCCACATTTACACAAGGTTTCCCAGAATAAAGACTATGTTTTCTGATCTTCCTGGTAAATAGGTGTAGCTGTGTAACCAAGTTCTGGCTAATGGGTTTGAAGAGTGTGTGTGAAGCTTCTAGGAAGTGTCCTTAAAAGGAGAGCTTGTGCCTTTTTAACTTTACTGGCTGGAATGTGGATGGAGTTATCATAGCAGTCCTCAGCCACTAATTTGGACTTTTCTTTAATAGAGAGAAATGCAGTTCTATCTTTTAGAAGTCATTGTTGTTTTGCATTCCTCTCACTTGCAGTTGAATCCACTCTTTTGGAGGGTGTTGAGACAGAATGCACACTAGCTGAGGAACAAAAACTTCTCTTTAGTCTCCAGCTTCTTCAATTTTGACATCTTATGCCACTGAGGATAAGAGTGACAAAACTGTTTGTCAGGTATTTTCTTTACAAGTCTTGCATAGTTGGCTTAACATCTTGCTTTGAAAAGTGGAAATAAGTGGCACCAATTTTCTAGATGCCCCTGGGAAAAATGAGGCAGAAAGACTCCCATTTTAACATCTTGTTATCATGATGTATATGAAACCAATAGTTTCAGAGATTGTGTACTCTAGTTAAAAGACTGATTGTATGACATACTGCAAATGCTCAAAGAATACAGAGAATCAAGAAATTATTATAGGCCTAACTAGTCAGAGAATCTTCTAAGGTTGGAAGACTCAAAGTGTGGGTCTGGATAAGAAGACAAAGGATGAGCAGTCTGTGTGTGTATTGTATGTATGTATGTGTGTTTGTGTGTGTGTGTTTATATGTAGGAGTGAGACCACACAGGTGGGAGCACTGAAATAGGAATGTCCATAGTCCATGTGGGACCCTTTCTATGCAGTTTTATAGTTCTTGGTGAAACTTGATCTCCATTTTCCTGGTTTTCCTTTTTTGTTACCTTCCAGAACTGATCCATGAAATGCATTAGGATGGCTTCAGCACCTACAAGCTTTATTGCTGGGAGTTTTTCAGGTATGGAAGACACCAATGTTTGCTTTCCCAACTGTCATAGTTCCTAGATAAAAAGATCACAATTTTATTTGGGTATCAGCAACTTTGTACCTAAATGGAGACCAGAACCCACCATAGTCCAGAGGGGCCATGATGACTCTATGTCAAGCAAGGGAATCCCATTACCCATGCTAGTGGTTCATATAGGAACTTGCAGAAGTGCAGTTCTGGGCAATGAGTTGCAAAGGGTTATCTTCTGGGGGCTAAGGGTGCTTCTGGGAAAGTTTGCTTTGCTATTTAAAAGGGACATAAAGGAGAGATGTTCTGTCTTCTGACATGTTTTGTGAGCTTGTAATGCTTAAACATCCACAGCCATCTTGCCATGATGAAGGGACAAGGATGAAGACAATAGCCAACCTGCCTGGGAGAGCAGAGCAGAACAGAATGGTGGAAAGAACCTGTGTTCTTGATGGGGTCATTGGGTTGAAACTGCTTGATTCATGAGAAAATAAACCAACCCTTTTATTATTTTAACTAGTTTAACTTGGGTTTTTGGCACTTGACAGCTATACCAGGGTACTGCTCCCTGCTCAGAAACAGGGCCTCAATTCTTCAGCTCCACAATGGCACTGCCTCAGTGCTTCTGCTCTCCATGAGACCATCTGGACAGAGCTGCCTCCTGCTGGTGACCCCCTATGCTGCCACCACATTGACTGCAGGGGAAATGGATTCTGCTTTTACCATTGACTACATCATTCACTCATAGGACTGGTTCTTGTAATTCCCGACAAGTACAAGAGACCAGGGTGTAACTTAGAACAAGAGTGGACTTACTGATATTCTATTCTATTCATGAACTATTGTGATTAGTAATCAAAGAAAATGTGGCATTGGTGTGGAGAAAGTGGCCATGGTGGCTGCTGGGGCTAGGGAGTGGGAGGAAGAGATGTGATGTGGGGGCATTTTCGGGACTTGGAGTTGTCCTGGGTGGAGCTGCAGGGACAGTTACTGGACATTGTATGTCCTCCCATGGCCCACTGGGTGGACTGTGGGAGAGTGTGGGCTATGATGTGGACCATTGATCATGAGGTGCAGCAGTGCTCAGAGATGTATTCACCAAATGCAAATGAATGTCTCATGATGATTGAGGAGGTTGTTGTTATGGGGGGGGAGGAGTGGGGTGAAGGGGTGGGAGGTATATGGGGACCTCACATTTTTTAATGTAACATTAAAAAAATAAAGACAAAAAAATATATCTCTGAAGGCTCTTGGATCATGGGGGAGGAGGTGTGTGTGGACAGTACTTTACAGTGGTGGCAGTGGCTCAGACTCAGATAGCTCTTCATCTTATTCCTAACTTGCCTGGGACAGCTTAACTACTTCCTACCACACTGCTGAGGCAGAGAGAATAGAAACATTTCCCTCAAGTTAGTCCTTTTGCTATTCAAATGTGGTCCAAGGACCAGCAGCATCAACTTCACTCGGGATATTGTTAGAAATGCAGAATCTTTGGCCCTACCCAAGACCTACTGAATCATACCTGTGTTTTAATGAGATTTCTAGATGATATATTTGCCTATTAGATTTTGAGAAGCTGCTCTAGTCTACAGCTTGCCTTTTAAGTATTCCATTCTTATTCCAGATTTGAACTCCACCCAAGATGGCTGACAGTGGGAACATCTGTATTTTTCAGGTGAGACTCACCCTCACAATGTTGTGGGGTAGCCCTTTCACTCAACAATGCAAACACACACAACACCAATACCAATACGCATCTCCAAATCCAGGTTTTCAGTTTTAAAAAATTGTCCATTATGAGGCATCAACAGCCAAAACCAGGTAGGGGATAAATTAGTTCCTTTATATTTTCATTTTCTTTTATTATAAAAGTAATATTAAAATTTTAACATTTGGACCTTATCTATATACATATTTAATTTTGACATATTTGATTCAGTTTTTTATGATACAATTTTATATTCTATGTTTCATTCAGTATTACACTCATATAAGCTTCTATTCTGTATTTTCTCCTCCTTATGCCCCTGAGATAAGTAATGCTAAAAACCTGGTCTTTATCTTTGCACACTTTTCTCCATCTTCATACAAATATATACAAACATGTATGTTAGTTTTGGGGTCTTTTGTTTTCCTTTACCCAAGCAGCATCATTTTAAGTGTTTATATCAGCTTGATTTTTTCCCCTTAACTATTGTGGATATATCTCTGCACATCAGTAGGCATAGAAATAACTCATTTTTAATAAATAGCTGCCTAATATTTCTTAGTATGGATGCATTATCATTTTTTCAACTATTCCCTTATTAATGGATGTTTAGGTTGTTTCTAGTTTTTCTAGTTACATATTTCCTTGTACAGATAGCCTTATGAACTGGTACTTTTACTTCTAAAGACAGATTTCTAGAAGTGAGATTGGTGGGTCAAAGGCATATAAATTAGAGTAAGCTAATACTGTAACAAACAGATCCTGGGACGTGTGGTATTGCCCACATAATAAGAGTAAAGAATTTAAGTTAATTCCAGGTACTAAGGTACCTGTTGCAAAGGAGTCTGGAAAATATAGTTTAGGTGTGCCCAGAAAGAAGAGGAAACAGGTTTTGTGAACAGCTAACCAGTTTCTGCTGCAATGTTCTTCTAATTTAAATAAGTATTAACAGGTCACTTTTACAAAAGTCAGTAGAAATTCACATTCCACCAGCAATATATGAGAGTGGCCATAGCCCTGAATTCCTGCCAGTACTGTATGGTATCATTCCTTTTAATTTTTCCAAATCTGATGGATGAATAATGGGACCCAAGTATTACTCTAATTTGCTTTTCCTTGAATATTAGTATTGAGTCCTTTCTCTTAAGTTTAACAGCCATCTGGTGGATTCTTTTTAGTAATTTTTTCATTTGACTTTTTAAAAAAATTTGTCCTACCTGTCCAGTACTGTTACTTTTTGCCTCCTTTCTTGCCTTTTTTTAAAGCAAATTTTTTCTTATTATTCCATTTCTCTACAATATTGGTTTGTTAACTTTACATTTTGTTTTACTACTATTTCAGTGATTGCCTTAGAATTTCACTTACGCCCTTGACTTATGAAAATCTAATAAAACGTTGCAGGTTCCCCAGAATACAGACTCTAAAATAGAGAATTTTATTAGAGGGTGCTCTGGGTTTAACACCACTTGAAGGGAGGAAAGAAAGCAGGAATGGTAGAGGGAGAAGTAGGGCTGCAATTTCAACAAAAGTCTAAAGGTATCCCCAAGGGAGCTCTGAAGCAAGATGGTCCATCAGAGTTGTTTTGGGTGTGGCTGAAGGGGCCAGGCCTTTGGGTCCACACAGCTACCAACCAGCATTCCAGGGGTGCCCTGGGAAGGGGCACATGTCCTTGGGCAAGGTAGTCCTCTTCAATTGATGGCAATTTCCAAAAGGAGGTGATACCTGGGGAAATAGGTCTTTCAATAAGTCTTGGAAAGGGGGACCCGAAATCTGTACATTCTACTACAGATTAGTTAGTACTTTTACCACTTTATAGGCAATTCAGGAGCCTGAGAATACTTTAACTGCACTTGACTTCTCCTATGAACACATTCGTATTATTGACATTCATGCTTATTCTATATATATTTAAAATTCTTCTAAGACATTATTATTGCATTTACATTATATAATCATTTAGATTTACTCACATAACCTTTCTGTGGTACTTCATATATTCTGCACTCTGAGCTCCCATTTGGGATCCTTTTCTTGTTCTTAAAGACTCTCTTTAAAATTTCTTTTAGCACAGGTTTGCTGACAAATTATTTAAATTTTTATTTGTCTTAAAACATCTTTATTTCTCATTCATGAGGAACATTTTCATTGGTATAGACTTTCAGGTTGGCATTTGTTTTCTTTCATCTGAAAATGTCATTATTTTGCCTTCATTGTTGAAGTATATTTTTCACTAGATAGAGAATTCTTAGTTGACAGCTTTTTTTTGGTCTCAGCACTTTAAATGTTTTACTGCTGTCTCTCATCTCTATAGGTTCTGATGGGAAATCAGTAGTCTTCTAATTATTGTATGTAATATGTGTTTTTCTCTAGCTGCATGTAAGATTTCGGCTGTGATGTAATTGGTGTGGCTTTTTTTTGTATTTATCTTCATGGTTCCCTGAGTTTCTTGAGTCTGTAAATACATGTGCTTCACTAAAGCTGGAAACATTTAAGCAAGTATTTCTTTAAATGTTATTTATGCCATTGTCATCTTTCTTCTTTTTCTTTGATTCCAATTACACATATGTTAGACCTTTTGATATTGTCCCACTGCACTTGAAGCTCATGTCCTTAGCTGGAATCTGCCTGTACATATCTGTTTCAAGTATTCATCAGAGATTTGGGAAGGGTTAAAACAGCAATTAAAGTTACCCTTTCTGGCTCTCTCCATTCTGGGATTTCTCCATTTCCAGTGCAACTGGTTACTCTGATCTCAGCATTCTGTTTTGTTTGTTTGTTTTGTTTAGCTGTGTTTTCCTTTTTCCAGTCAATAAGGTTTGGAATTTCTAAAGAAGTTCTCTTGGATGGATTCTGTGCAGCACTGATATTGGCTTTCCTTCAGGCTAAATGCCATGAAAATGGACAACCTACCCTGTGCTGTTTTCTCCACTCAAGTTTCTACTCTCCACAACTGACCTGTTTCTGTTCACTCTCCAGGGTCTTCAGATTATTGTTTATTTCTTTGATTTTTCCCTCCAGAGTTTATAATTGTAATCTGTGGAATTTTTGTGTCTGGTAGGAGTTTCATTACCATATTGGAAATAGAAGCCCAGTTGTTTTCTCTCAGCACCTTGAAAATAGCATTTCACTGCCTTCTGGCTTCTATTATTTCTGTTGAGAATCCAGCTGTCAGTCTTATTGTTGTTCTATTGAAGGTAATGTCTTTTTTTCTCTGTCTGCTTTTATGCTTTTACTCTTTATCTTTGGTTTCCTAAAGTTTTATTATGTTTGCCAAGATGTGGAATTTTATTTTTCTCCCTTATTTTTATTTTTGATAGTAATTCTATTGGGATTGATAGCACTTCTTGAATCTGTGGTTTGCTTTCTTTAGTTTTGGAAAACGTTCTTAACCATTAACTCTCCCAATATTGCTTCTGATTCATTCTCTACCTCTACTACTTCCAGGATTCCAATTACACGTATGTTAAACCTTTGTGCCATGTTCATATGTCTTTCTTCTTCTTTTTTACTTTCTATCATTCTTTTCTCCTTTTTCTTCAGTCTGAATATTTTCTTCTGACCTACCTTCCAGTTAACCAATTCTTTTTTCGGATGCTGTTAAGCCCCACTCTTGAATTCTTAATTCTAGTTATTGTACTTTTTTAGTTCTAAAATTTACATTTGATCCCCTTGTTTCAAGTTTACAGCTCTTTGTTGAAATTCTTTATTTTTCCATCTAGTGTCCTGAGCAAATTAATCTCAGTTACTTTAAAATCCATGCTTGACACTCAAATATATGAATCTCCTATCAGTTTGTTTCTGTTGTATGTCTTCTTCTTATGTTTTTGGTCATTTGTTCTCATCTCCTAGTATGCCTGGATGTGTATACAAAAATTGTAGAGATAAACTCAACAATAAAAGACCAAGCAATCCAATTAAAAAATGGGCAAAAGATTTAAATAGATATTTCTCCAAAGAGGAAATACAGATGGCCAAAAAGCACATGAAAAATGTTCCATATCACTAGCTATTAGGGAAATGTAAATTAAAACAACAATGAGATATCATCTAACACCACATAGAATGGCCATTATTAAGAAAACATACAACAATATGTGCTGGAGAGGATGTGGAGAAATAGGAATACTCCTTCACTGTTGGTGGGAGTGTAAAGTGGTGCAGCCTCTGTGGAAGACAGGTTGGCAATTCCTCAGGAAGCTAAATATAGAAATGCCATATGATCCAGCAATTCCTCTCTAGGAATATATCCAGAAGAACTAAAAACTATGCCATGAACAGACATCTGCACACCAGTGTTCATAGTGGTATTGTTCACAATTGTGGAAAGATGGAAACAACCCAAGTGTCCATCTACCAATGAATGGATAAATAAAATGTGGCATATATGTATGATGGAATACTATGCTGCAGTAAGAAGAAATGAAATTGGAACATATGTAATAACATGGATGAGTCTTGAAGACATTATGCTAAGTGAAGTAAGCCAGACACAAAATGGCAAATATTGAATGGTCTCATTAATATGAACTAAATACAAATAATAAACACATGAAATTAAAACCTAGAGTATAGGTAATTAGGAGGTAAGAGGAGGGTTGAGAAGAACTATGGTTGCTTAATGTATGTAGAAGTTTTAATTAACTTGACTGTAAAAGTGTAGAGATGGATACAGTTGATAGTAACACATTATAGTGAATAGCAACTGGTTTATAAATGGGATTGTGACTGAAAAAGGTAGTCTGGGGAAGTAAATGTCAATAGAAAGAAAGCTAAAGAATAATCTAAAGACTGAATAACACAGTGAACCCAGAGGTGGTTGAGAATTGTGGTTAAGGGTACAAATGCAAGAGAGTCCTTCTGTGAGCTAGAGCAGATGTACATCACTATTGCGGGGTGAAGGGAATATGGAGAAACATGGGAAAACTGCAATTGGTGTGACCTATAGGCTGTGGTTAACAGCAATACTGTAATATTCTTGCATCAATGCCAAAGCTGTACTGTGTTGATAATGGAGGTACATAGAAAAAGTATGCCAAATGTATGTTATGGACCATGATTGGTGGTAATAGTCTGATGATATTGTCTCATAATCTGTAACAAATGTTCCACCATGGTGTGGAGTTGTTT
This sequence comes from Dasypus novemcinctus, assembly GCF_030445035.2. NCBI lineage: Eukaryota > Metazoa > Chordata > Mammalia > Cingulata > Dasypodidae > Dasypus > Dasypus novemcinctus. Next base: position 54,903,023 of record NC_080689.1, read on the forward strand.
GGGAAATCTATACATCTGTATGTTTGTTTTGCAAGTTCACATATCTGTAACAAAACAAACAAACAAACAAACAAAAACAAAAACAAAAAAATATATATAAAATAGTATGGGTTTGGGGAAAAATACACCAAATGTAAGATAAGGACTATAGTTGGTAGTAATATTTTGATGATGCTCTTGCATAGTTTGTAACAAATGTTTCACAACAATGCAAATAGTTGGTGGAGGGGTGATGTATGAGACTCCTCTGTGACGTGAAGTGTGTTTATTTTGTAAGTTCAGTCTTTACTATACACTTATTGTTTATATGTGTTCATGTATGAATGATATACTTTAATAAAAAATAAAAAATGAAAAAAATTGTAGAGTTAATTTGAGGTTCTGTATGATTTGACATTTTGACAGAAAGGATCTATTTTGTTTCTGACTGGAATGTATCATAGGGGCAGATCAAAACTGAGAAACAATCTTTGAGATGGCTGATCTATTTTGGTTTATCATTTATGCCCTGAGTATAGCCATTTCAGTCTTATTGAAAGCTTCATGTGTTTTTAGCAGGTCATCCTCTTTGGGGATCTCTGAACTCCAATGTTTGGTGTCTCCCCCAGCCACCGCAAAGACTGCCAGATGCTCTCCTTGGTCTTTCAGCTGCCACTTTCTGCTCAGACTCTCAGTCTTTCAGCTGTTCTTTTGAAACCTGTAAATACTGAGGAGGCAAAATCAGTGTTGAATATTGAACTCACTTCTCTGTACTTTTCTTCTCTCCAAGAACTTGGCTCCTTAAGTCCTCAATAGCTTGGTCTCTTAAACCTAAAGACTAAAAACTATATTTCTTCAAGTGTTCTAGTTGTTCTCAGTGGGAAGATGAGTACTCAACAAGCATTACTACCATTGCCAGAAGTGGAAATCCCCATTTTCTTCTCATGAAAGGCCTCAGAATACCTTGGAATCTGTGTTAATTTGAAACATCTTGTTACATGAGAAAAAATAATCCATTGAATTTCAAATCTGATTATGAGAAAAAAGAGAGTCAAAAGAAGAAGAGATTATATCTTAAATGTCCACAAATGTCAAAATTTCATCTTATCAGGATATATACCTGTTTTATATTATTCCTGTGTCAGCAAGGTGTTCTTGTTTTGATGTGATTCTTTACAGTATGGTGGAGTGCTCCAGGATCTTCCTATGGTATATAAAAGAGTACTGGCCTTCACTGAAGAACTCTTGTTTGGAGGAACGAAGTAGCTATCAGGTTAATATTATAATAATAGTTTGCCCAGAGCTGATTATATAACCACATATCTGTATTTTATCTATGATAATGATTCAACCCTGAATGAATCTCCTACCATTACTTAAAGGTTGTTGGTTTGGAGGGGTAGAGGTTGTGTTCATGGCAGAGGTCAAGGTAGTGGACTCATCTTCCAAGCTCAAGTGACCTCAACTCAAAAAGACAGCATGAAACCCAATGATCATAGCAGGGGCCACACATTTTTCTCTCCATCTTCATTATGATATCCTTCTCACCTGTTGTCTGCCCATCCTATTCATCATAACCCCTAATTCTCCTGTGATGGCTGCATCTAATATGCTATTCCATCCTCCTTTCATTTTTCTACCTTTACTTCTTCCCTTTATACCCACATTCTCATCCCCTTAGTTCCTGTTGCACAGACATGTCTATGTGTAGACTTGGTCAGTGAAGAGAGAATGAGGCAGGCTCTCAGATATAAGTTTGTGAGAAATAATGAGGTCCACAGGATGATGATGATTGAGTAATTTTATTAGTAAGAGCACAGGGGAGGATCTGGGAACACAAGTCTTGGCCAATCTCACTCCAGTCTACAACCAACATGACAATGATTTTGTGTGGATTACACTAGTAATCTTCACGAAAAAATTAAAATGTTCTCATTACCTTCTTTCAGCTTCTTCATCCCTCCTGTCACAGAGTATAATTGTTTAAAGAACTGATTATCCTTTAACAAGCTTTTTGTCAAAATCCAGACTTGAGAAACTCATAGAGCAAACAATTTAGTTCTTTTAACAAATAAATTGCAACAGAAAAAGTAGGATGAGGTGTAACCTATAGATTGAAAAAAGATGGAAGAGTCAAATCATCCAATAGAAATGTGTGGAAATTATTTGGATCCTTATTAAAACAAATATGCTATAAAAGAAGTATGACATACATGGGACAACTATAAATTTTAATATTCACTAGGTATTTGATATTAAAGAGTTATTACGTTTTTATGTTTGACAGTGGTATGATTGCTATGTTTTAAAAAAAGAGTCCTTTTAGAGACACATAGAATATTTTTGGATGAAGAGAAATAATGTTTGGGATAGGCTTTGAAAGAATATGATGGGTGGGAGCAGGTGTGATCTAGATGAAAGAAATTATCCATGAATTGATAGTTGTAGATGCTGAGTGAAGATGTGGCGTTTATTACACTATTTTGCTTATTTTTGCATGTTTGAAATTTTCCACAATGAAAAGATAAAAATCGTAACTTTGTAGAAAGAATCCCAAACAATTCATAATTAATGCAATTCACCTTGCCCATTCTGCTTTGCATAATATTACCCAAATGAGGTCTCTAGCCTAAGGAAGCTTCCAGGTCTAAGGACAAAGCATTATGGGGGTGGGTTCTTAATTTCATATAATTGCTTATTGGCCTGAAACCAGCTCTCTTTTAGGTTTAGTGGTTGTAACAGATCATTTAGATTATTATATTTTTGATGACTCCTACTTACTTCAGTACCATGCCCCAAGATTACCCCACTTGTTTTACAGACCTCTCTTGGTCCTGAATATTCCAGACAAAGAAAGAAGTGATAAAATGGAGTTTGGTAGCATTTCTCTCCACATAGCTAATACCAACTGAACCCATCCTGGGTGGCAGATGCTATTTGGAGAATTTTACATGCTACATTTCATGAAATCCTCACAATTACTCTATGGGAACGTACAATCATGTTCCCATTGTTCTGAGGTGAGACAATGGAAACTTGGAGAGTTTATGTAACTTCTCCAAGGTCACAAAACTTATCAGTAAGATACAGAACCAGTTGGAGCTTGAAGCAGAGGCTGCTTACCCCAAAGTCTGAACTCTACCATGTTCTATGATACATCAGTGTGACCTGAGACCTTGTTTTCCATGTATCCTGTTACATGGTCATTGGCTGAACACAAAGTGCTGCTTGGTCTCTTGATAAATGGCCAGTGCAGGGCTGTCTCCCTGGGCATGAGATGGCAGCCAGATTGCATTCAGGAGGGAAATAGATCAGTCCTCCATGAAGGTCTCCAGTGTCAACTATGTTAGCTTAATTTTTTTTTTTTCTGGTTTAGCTAACAGAAGGCCCAAGGAAGACAGAATATCCACTATTGGGTGGGGTTGTAAGGAAAATAAAGATCCAAGATAGAGAATAATTTAAATCCATCACACTCTAGGACTCTTAGGGACTCACTTCAGAGTGCTCCAAAGTATATTCATTATTTTGAACTATCCTGTGACAATTTGAAGTTCTTTTGTGAATCCCTAAAGAGAAAGATTATGTTTTTGAACTAATCCATTCCTGTGGGTGTGAGACACTCTTAACTGGACTACATCAGGGAGACAAGGCTCAGGTTGAATCTCTGCCCCTTGCTGGGTCTTATATAAATGGATTCACAGAGAGAGATGCATAGAAAGGGATCCTGCCATGTGAGATTGGACTCGAGGATTGCTTACACACAAAGTCCCCAGGAGGCTGGGCCCACAGAGCAGTCCACAGCTGAGGAGACGAGTCCTGCCTGGTGCTTGATTGCCACATAGCTGAACACCAGATCAACAGTAGCTGACTTTGGTGAGAAAGCATCTATGATGGTGCCTTTATTTGGACATTCCACAACCTCAGAACTGTAAGTTTTACCCCAAATAAATCCTCTTTATGAAAGCCAACCATTTCTGGTACTTGGTATCAGCAGCCCTTTGGCAAACTAAAACATATCCCCATGGGACCTGGTAGCCAAGAGAGAGATGCCTGTGACTGTGTGGCGATTATTGTATGCTGTAGTATTCAGTCTAGGAACTTGTAGTTTTTGACGGTCATGACATTGGGACTTTGAAACTGGGGCTAGCCATGTTTGAAAAGATACACCATGCTAGAAGGGCTGTAGAAAAGACTCAGAAAAGAAGCATCCATTCAAAAGGTCTCATATGTGAAACTCCCGTCACAAAGCACACCAGTTTTTTGCGACTCTCGAGATTACTGGGCTGGAGTCAAGCATTAGGAGTAAAAGAGAGGTGTTGTTGGGTGGGCTGCGGCAGGAGGTCGTGGGTATATGAGGCCCAAACTTTTGAGATTGCTTCCGAGAAATTGATCGATCCCTATGAGAAGCAGCACTCACCTCAGGTGATGGACTTCTATTGCCCTATAACTACATATATACAGCTCCATGTTTTTAGATTTAACAAGGAATTTGCTGGCAGAGGCTCTTCCTCCAGTGGGTGGGACTAGAGACTCAGACTGTTGCTTGCTCTCCTCCCTGCTCTTGCTATGTAGTTGTTTGACCCAACATCTTCTTACAGGAACCCTGACAGTCTCCCTGGAGAGCCAAGATTAGGAGGGCAACGGGAAAAAACTTTCTTCCTCCTGAGAGAGAGATGGTCTCCTGGGGATTCTTTTAGGAGCATTAAGTTGAAAGTTCTAAGTGCTGCCTTTATAAGCATTCTCTATAAAATAGTTCTCTTTGCAACAGCATTGACTCTAAATGCTTCTCAGTTCTCCAGCCCCTCCATTGATGTGGTTATGCAGAGGATGATTCAGAGAACAAATTTCTCCTTCTCTACAGTGAGTTCAGTTGCTTCTTTTACCTAAAGACTGGTACCACAGAAAAGCATATCTCATTGAATTTTAAGTATAGCAGAGCTTTTAAGGGAAGCTGTACATCTTTCCTTTGGTGTGGATTACCCTACAATTATGTCTTGGTCTCTTTATATTAATGGGAAATTTTTATTCACTATAACTATCAGTAAGCTCACCTTAGAATGAAATTAGCCAGAGAACAGATCTATATGATTACCAGGCCAAGAAACTAGGATTATTAGTTATTTTAAAAACAGTACTGGGAAGTGAACTTGACCCAGTAGTTAGGGCGTCCGTCTACCACATGGGAGTTCCACGGTTCAAACCCTGGGCCTCCTTGACCTGTGTGGAGCTGGCCCATGTGCAATGCTGATGCGTGCAAGGAGTGCCGTGCTACGCAGGGGTGCCCCCTTTAGGGGAGCCCCACGCACAAGGAGTGCGCTCTGTAAGGAGAGCCGCCCAGCGCGAAAGAAAGTGCAGCCTGCCCAGGAATGGTGCCGCACACATGGAGAGCTGACACAACAAGATGACGTAACAAAAAGACACACAGATTCCCCTGCTGCTGACAACCAAAGCAGACAAAGAAGAACATGCAGCAAATAGACACAGAGAACAGACAATTGCGGAGGGAGGGGAGAGGAAGGAGAGAAATAAAATAAATAAATCTTTAAAATAAATAAATAAATAAAAACAGTACCTTTCCACGTGTCATTTTCTTTCTGCTTGCTTCTTCCACAGACATTGTGTGGCATTGTGTTGGGAGTGGTCTAGTGTTTAGATTGTTGGGGTTTGAAACCAATGACTTGGGTTTCCATTACAGTTTCTATTGTCTTTCAGTGTGATTCTAGTTGGTTCATTCTAATGCTCCATGCCTCAGTAAAGAGCAAATAATAACAATGTCCCTAGATCTTCCATAATAGGAATATTACATCTATTAATTATCAGAGACGTTTTCCTGAGGAGTCTGTGAAGAAGGTGCCTGTTAGGTTCAATCTCAAAGTAATCATCTCAAAGTAATAGAATTAGGAATTTAAAAATGAACCTGACTAACAGTCCCTGGTCTGGATCTTCCAATCTTCTATACCAGGCTTTACCTCTTGGTATGCAAAGACTTTATCTTCTGAAATGAAGATCATCTAAAGAGAGATAGAAAGGCACTTCATCTTTCCTTCACAGTGTACCCCTTGACTGAAAGACCAGAGTTTCTGGAAATCAGAAGTATGGGCAGTTATTGTATGAGTACCTTTGTTTTTTCTTCTCTTTTTGATTTTTTCTTGTTCTTCCTCTCCCTCCTCCTCTTTTCTTTCTATACCTCCTTCTTTAGCAGTCGGGTACCATCTTTGGTACATCCATTTCCAGAGTTTCTTCTCTAAACACTGTAATGAGATATTAGGAGTTATCACACAGTAAAAATTTATTTTAGTTTAGGGTTTCCAGAAGCAGATTCTGGGATTAGAATTCATATTCAAATGATTTATTAAGGCAGTACCCCCAGGAGAACTGGTAAGGAAGTAGGGGAAGTAGGACAGGGAGGGGAAAGAAGCTATTCAAGTTACTATGGCTTAATAACAAATTACCTAAAAACCTAGTGACTTTAAGCTATGGCTCCATTTATTTTTCTCACAAGTATGCAATTTGGGTAGGGGTCAGTGTGGACCACTCATCTCTGGCCTACCTGGCATCAGCTGGAGTGTCTCAGAGAGTAAGACTGGAAGCATGTGAAGATGCACTTACGGGGCTGTCCGATTGTACTTCAGATGAGGTTGTCAGCTGGGACACCTAAATATCTAAACATGTCCTCTCCATGTAACCTAGGCTTCTTCACAGTAGGACAGCTGCATTCCAAGGATGAGCACTGAGACAGAGAGTGAGCGACTCAGATGGACACTATATTATCACCTTTCATTACCTTGCTTTGGAAGTCATGAAGCAGCACTTCTACCACATCCTGTTCGTTGAGACAGTCACACAGTTCTGCCCAGAGAGGAGAAACTTCATTATACCAAATGGCTCAATGGAAGGTAAAATAATTTGCCCTCCATGAAATAAAGCCATCTTATGAAAATTGTATTTGAGATTAAAGGAAGAGGACTTGGGATTCCTATTTTTTCACAACACTGCCCACACTACTTGTAGCAGTACAAATTGTAGGAGAGCAATTTAGTACAAGCTGGTAAAGTTAAATGTAGTCTGAACAAGCAATTCCACTCTTAGGTTTATACCCAGAGAAGCATTCTCATGTGTACTCAAGGAGACATGTTCAAGGATCTCACAGCAGAGTTGTTTTTATAGTATAAATTAGGAGATGACCCCAGTGTCCATCAGTAGGAGATAGATAGAATGTGGTATCCTCACACATGGAACCCTGTGTATAGATGTTAAAATGAATGAACTTGATCTGTGTGTATCGTCCTATAGAACAGGAATTGCAAACTTTTTCTGGAAAGGGTCAGATAGTAAATATTTTTGGTTCTGTGGGCCATGTGGTTTCTATGACAACTACTGCCCTTAAAGGGTGAACATAGCAATAGACAGTATGTAAATGAGTCTGTGTTCCAATAAACATTTTTTTATGGACATTGAACCTTGAATTTCATATTATTTTTGCATCATAAAATCTTCTTCTTTTGATTTTGTCCAATTATTTTAAAATGTATAAGGAAAGCTCATGGGCTACATGGAAAGAAATGATGGACCAAATTTGACCTGACAGCTGTATTATATCCACTACTTATATAAAACACAATATTGAGAGAAATGATACCATTTTTAGTATGATAGAATATATAAAAATGAAAAAAACCCCACAGTCTGCTCTCTGTTATTTATGGATATATATAAGTAGTAAAAGTATGAAAATATGGACTAGAAGCACAATAAATTCCAAGTAATGGTTGCATCTGGGGAGAACTGCAGAGGTTTGAACTTCAATTGTGACATTTTATTTATATAAAAAAGATCTGAAACAAATACGATAAACTTAACATCTGTTATATGTGGATAATGAAACGTGAATTTGCTATTTTTTTTATCTTTATATGTTCAAATTTTTTCATAAAGGAAAAACTTTTGGAAAATAAGAACATCTTTAAAATAAAAGATGTTTTATGTTTGTACTACTTTAAAAAGGCAATGAGGTTGAGGTGAAAAGAACAACATGGAATGAAAAAAGAAGATGGATAAAACAATGAAGGATTGCCAGGAACTTAGAAATGAGTTGATAGTTAAAATCCATAATAGAGCTTTACAGTGTAGGACAGAGATTATGGAAAATATAAATTTTCTCAGAATATGAAGGAAAAAGACAACGATGAAAATGGTGAGGGAGAGGATTTATATGGAGTCCAGAGAAAAGAGACCAGCAAATTGACAAGGGGAGGCCTGCAGAAGGGACCACTCTCCAAATGGGACACGAGTGGTAATGACAGCTGTAATAGAAAGAAAAAGTTTCCTGAGGTAAAGGAAGAGTTGAAGGAAGATTGTAAGGACTTAGTGGTCCTGATAAGGTCAATGATAAAAGGCCTAGGGTCCTTTTGAATTATAAGGTTAAAGAAAAGATCCTTGTGCATCCAAGTTTAAAACAGTCTTCAAAGGAAGAAAAATTAGATTGGTCTCTGACTTCTCTCTACAGAATGAAATGGCAGGAGATGATGGCAGTCAACAGAGTTTTGAAGTTTAGGAGGGGATATGTTCCAAACTAAGAACTGTCTTAATTTGGGAAGACTATATTGAAAATTCCACCCCAGGCCAAGGTGTACACAACTTGAAAGAATTACTTAAAGTTTTACTCCAGCCAATTGAATAAAGGACTGGGGAATGAAAAAGTCATGATATAAAAGGATTTACAAATACCTTCTTATCTTTTTAGATTCCAGTCAGGAATATAATTCTTTTAGATTGGATTTATAACCCAGGGGTGAAGCTAGGGTCTGTAATATTCCCATTGGTTCTTGTTGGTTTTTGCTATTTTTCCAGATTCAGGAAATGTGTTTTTTTGGGTAATATTCTTTACCTCATTGTTCAGATGGACTCTCTAAACACAACAAAAGCCATTCTTTTCTAGTTCAAAACAAAGACTGCAGTATTTAAATTATAGGGACATTGTGTTTGCAGAATTATTAAAGCCAGAAAGTATTTTTCCTCCCTCCACTAAAACTTATCGTAATTTTGCAATATAAGAGCATTGCATTGACAAAGAACTTGAATAATAATTTTTTGCTTCTTAGATCTCATGTTGAATGACCTGAGTGTATAGATTTTTTTAATTACGAAAAATGAAAAATCTACCAGTGGCAGATATAATCTGTGATTAAGATCCTCTTTGTAACATCTTCCAACTAGGACTTGTGAATGACTCTTCTCAGGCTAATTGTACTTACAATCAGAATATGTAATATAATTTTTAACTGTGTTAAATTATGCATAGAAAAAGAACTTTAAAGAAATAAAATAGAAAATGTGGATATTGCTGGGTGGTGAGATTCTGGGGTGATTTTAATTTTCTTTACATATTTGTATATTTGAACAGATTCCTATAATGAGCAATTATTATTTTTATTGTCGGAAAAATAGATGCCATTATGAAAATCAATATATACAATTTTATATATACCATATGATATAAATTATGGGTAATGTTATACACAAGGGGGAAATACCACAGTATTAAATTAACTGCTGTCTTTGGAAGTTAAATCTACAAATGGTTTGTTTTCTTCTGCTTTTCTTTTGTCTTTTCTTTCTCTTCTTCTTTTACATGTGGGTAGCTTATATATATTTTTCCTGCTGAAAATGCACTTTGTTTAAAAATATAATAATTCTAAGATGGATGTTTTAGTTTATTAAGCTGCTCAAAGCAGGTACCAAGCATAAAATGGGTTGGCTTTTAATGATGGGAATTTATTAGCTTACAGTTGAGGCTGTGAGAATGTCCAAATCAAGGCATCATTAAAGTGATGCTTTCTTCCCAAAGACCAGTTGCTGGCCAGCCCAGACTTCTCTGTCAAATGGCAAGGAACATGGTGGCATCTGCTAGTCTCTCCCTTCTCTTCCAGGTTTCATTGCTTTCTGCTTCTTGTTTCTGTGGCTTTCTTTCTCTCTTCCATTTTAAAGGACTCTAGTAAGAAGTTTAAGACCAACCCTGGGCCAGAACTTAACTGAAGTGAACTATCCAAAAGGTCCTACTTACGATAGTTTTACATCCACAGGAATGGATTAGCTTTAAGAACATTATTTTTGGTGTTTATACAGTTTCAAACCACCTCAATGGGCATATATATAAGAAAGAAAAACTTTCTGTTTTTAGCTTTCTACTTTAAAAGTATAGTTTATAAAAAAAAAAAAATAAAAGTATAGTTTATTTGAAGTGTAATCTTCTCCTCTTACATATGAGTTGCTTTTAAATTAGTGATTATCCAAACACTGAAGTTCACTGCAAGACCCATACTAATACAACAATTTCAGTAAAAATAATTATTTTCAATAAAACATGTACAATGAAATTAATACTTTTAAATGAAACAATTACAATGAAACAGAAGGCTTGGATTTTGGACTTGAAACTCCAAACCAAAGAGTTCTGGAGAAGAAAGGTCTTTTGAATTGATTTTAAGTACAACTTTCTTGTTTGATGGTTGAAGAAACTGAGGCTCAGCGATTTGAACTGAATAGCTCCAAGTTTCACATTAATTTGCTCTAGAACTCAGGGCTCCAGATTCCCTGTACAGTGATTTCTCTTATCAGAACCAAACTCCTGACGGTGACTGTCTTTGAGAAGTGATAAAGAGGAAAGGGACATGTGAACAATATTTGCCTACCTATCTTCTTAGACAAAATAAATAACAGTCTATTATTGTTTTTACAATTATGTGAAGCACCTTTTGAATTCCTGCTTCATGGCTCCTTGGTTAAAGCTGTTTGGTGACCTTTTTAAAAGGAAGCATGAAATCCCCACTGCTCTCCTTCCTGCTCAGACTACAGAAGTTCATTGGAGGGAAATTTATGGTAAGTTCCCTGAAAATTGAGCAGCTTCTAGGGCTAAACTAGCAAAGAGCATTTAGGTTCTTTTAAAATGTTTTAGAGATTAAAATCTATAGAAAATTTACTTCAAAAAGTTGTTCAGAATTTACAGGACCCACTAAGCTTACAAAATAATGGAAAACACCTATCAAAATAGTCAAACTCTAGATTCTTAGAGACTAGAAGATGGGAAAAAGAACAGTGATGAGGAAAATGATCTTGCAATGGCTTGGGGTGGTGCTAATAATTATTTCATTTGCCGTGGGCAAGCATCCAAGGGTATTCTAGGCAAGCCTTATTTTCCAAGACACATTCTAATCTTATGAGAACACCGTAGCAAATTTTTTTGAGATATATTTGAGATTGGACTCTGGTGTTAAGTTTTTCTGAATCTGTGGCAACGTAATGACATTATCTGGGATTTGAGGCTTTTCTTTTACGTGCAAGTGATCAAATTTACCATTTCCACTAGATGGCATTAGAAACTTTTGAAGTCATGAACTAATTACCAGTCACCTTTGTTAGGCTATATTTTACACCTGCATGTTTTAAGAGGAAATTGGCAAATTGACTATCTGGTGCATTTTCACTCAGATGCCAGGTACATGGTTAAGACACTGGTTTCAGATCTTTTCGTCGAAATAAATATCTCCTGGGATTATCAGAATATCGTTCCACATCTCATATTCCAAGCAAGAATTTTGAAAGCAACATCTATCCTCACCCCACCATAAATCAAAACCAAGTAATACTAACTTCTCTCTTCCTAGCCAGGCAATCAGTATAGACCAAACATGTTAGGTGGAAAGGGTCAACCAAAACTTGTTTTCCCAGCATGTGAAAGATTTTTTTCCCTCTTTTTAATGGGATGTCGTGTTTCAAGCAGGAGGAGGCAAAGAAAAAATCTGAAATTTATCAGCTTCTTCCAGGGGTTTGTTACAGGGAAACAGGATAGGTTTTTAAATTATAAATGAAAATTTACAGTGTCCCATTCCCTGTGTTTCTGAAAAGTCTTTGCTTCTCTAAAGCCCCGTCTAGCTAAACCAAGAAATAGTAGGTTCTGTGTGCGTGTGTGCGTGTCTTTTTCTGTTTTCACAGTGGTGCGTCTCTGTGCCCGCTGCTGCCGCCACTGCCTGCTTCCTAGCCTGGTTTTCATCATTTCTTCCTGTTGATTGGTGTCACCTCGCATGCTTAGAATGTCTGCCTGTCTGTGCAGAGTGTGAACACATTCCTCAGAATGCTGATCTGCTCGTTTCACACCAGTGTCAAAATGACTTATTAAATTCGGCACCTCCTGATACTCAGTGGCTGATGTGTTGCTGTCCAAACAGTAAATGACAATAAGCATATGCAGCTGGTGGGCCTAGCAAATTCATTTAGTTTGATAAAAATGTCACCGCAACATGCTTTAAATCGCTGTCCTTTTCATCATTGCTAATTGCTAGCTATAGACCTTTTTCCTATGCTTAATACAAGTGTTAGAATACTGCTCCTTCCAGCCTGATTAAGAATTAAAAAAAAATGTAGAATTCCTTTTCAGTGGCAGCATTATTTCATCAAGAGATGGATTTTGCTCTTAATTAGCCAACATGCCACTAGGGAAGCTTCAGAGTCATGGGTGTGAAACAGCCTCAAGCAGGAGATCAATCTAAAGGAAAAAAATGGTGACTGGGGAATAATTGGCAGCTCCGGTGAACGTGGGCTGCTTATAGCAGTGACAATATGCTCCAGTGGAATATCACAAACCTCTCTCCTCTATTTCCAACTTGGCACATTTCAGGCTCAACAAAAGCTCAATGATATATCCCCGTGGTTATTTGTCTATTGTTTTGTACGTTTTTTTCTTGCTGCTTCATTGAAGTTTTCTCATATGATCGGCTGACAATCTGGACATTTCCCCTGAATGGATTAAGGGATTAAGAATGAATATGAGTTATAAAAATAGTAATCCTTCAGTAACTTGGTGCTTAAAGTGGATTTTGAACTGATCCATACACCAGAAAGAGGCAAAACTGTATTAATTTGGTAAACCTAAGTGCTGATTTAACATACACATGCACACACACATATCTATAAATTGATAGTTGATGACATATCCATAAATTTTTTGATGGATGCCTACCATACTGAACAGGAATGCACTCCATTCATTTGCTTACACAGGTAAGAATGGGAGAAATTGCAACATAAACATTTTTTCCCAAGTGACTTGATATTAAATTTTTTTCAAATTCCTGTCTTCCTTTTTTCTTTTAAAATGAGCTTTGTGCATGGAGTTCAACTCCTGGAGCAAGTGGGCTCACAGCCACAGAGACCACCAGCCCCATGGCTCACGGTTAGCACCTCCCCTAGCAGAGGCTTCATCTGGGGTTTGGGTGGTACAAAATGGCACGAACCAAGGAGGGACATTTTGTCCCTCTTCCTGATATTTTTCCGTTTTTAAGTGAGGCGACCTTTCTCCATCCCTGTGCTAAACATGGGACATGGAATCCTGGATGTTTTCTCTTTTATATTTGTGGTTGCATCTATGTTTTTAAAGTTGGTCATGGAAGAAAACATCACAATGTTTTTGGTGAAAATTCTAAGTGATCTGCCTTGTCATCTACCTACTAAATCTTCCTGCTTTGATAATGTACTGGCCAAACTGAATTAAAAAACCAGTTGAAGACACGGGTCACCAATTTTTAAATAAAATTTTACTTTGAACTCCTACTCCACATCTAAAGTTAAGAAGTCCATTTCAGTCACCAGACTGTCTCAGCTGTGAAAGATAATTTCATTGTCTCTTCTTTTTGAGGTGTGTGTTGATGATACCTTTACCTCTAATGTGTAGAAGAAAATATCTTTGGAGTGTTTCCAGGAAGGCCCATGGAGGCTCCTTTTGCTCAGATTGAACAATGCTAAGAACAATCAAAATGAATGAGGACAGTGGGTTGTTGTGTCATGAATGAACTCTTTCAGGTCTACATGGGTTTATGTGGGCAGTTCCAAATGAGGACAGAAGCTCTTGTCCTGATCAATACGAGGTGGTGGTGGGTATCATCAACTGTACTAGAGTCTCAAACAAATAGTTTTGGATGCTGATATGGGTTCATGTCCCACAGCAAGGCAGGGTACCCTCTGGTCAGCTTGCTGGGGCAGAGGGAACTAAATCCTCCTGGCCATCCATCCAGGTTTTCAACTTGCCCCAGTCCTAGCCGCAAATCCACTTTACATATAGTGCCTCACTGCATCCATTTTCAAATAGGCTTTGAACCAATTTTCAGAATTTCCAGTTCAGTAAGGAAAATCATGTTTCAGTTATTCCAAATGAGAAGGCTGGGTTCTCCGAGCTTTGGCCTTTTCATAACACTAGCTCTCATTTATTGACTGGCAGGGGTTATTCTGGAATGATATTTATTCCACAAAACAAGCTAAAAGGGTAATATTTATTGGTCACATAAAATAAAAGTTTTCTTTTTTTGTACATAAATATTATATGAATACATTCTTTTTCTGAAATATTAAAATAATAAAGTCCCCATCTGCTCACCCAGCCCCCAATCCATGCCTCCTCCCAGAGAAGACTACCCCCTGCCTTGGAAAGCATGCACCATCCTATACTTTTCTGTACTCTTACATGTCTGTGGGCCCACAGATATCATCCGGGGTTGCTTAGGTGGGTTCTTTTTTCCGAATAGGAATGGTATCACACTGTGTGTATAACTCCACAGCTTGCTCTTTTAAATATACAATATGTCTGAACACTAGCCATGCTGTTTATATATAGAACTGGGTCATTCCTTTGAAGACACGCATGGATGTCCATAAAATAAAAGGAGCACAGTTTGTTTAGCAATTATAGATGAGAAAATAGAGGCCCACGAGGGTGAAGTGACTTATCCAGGGTACCCAGCCCCTAAGAACTGGAAAAAGGGGAGAAGCTAGGCCGGGCTCCTTCTCCACCAGGAGCAGTTCCTCCTGCAGGGTCAGCTTCCTCTTGTGAAGTCGCTTCCTTCTTCTCCTCTCTGCGCTGCTCTCCCCTGCAGTGTAGCTTCTCTCTTGAAGCTACATTGGGCTGTGGGTTCAGCCCTGTGGGTTTTGACCTGTGTGTCCTCCTTCTTGGGGCCAGATCCCCATCGACCTAGGAAGTACTCCAGGATGAAGAAATATTTTGAAAAACACAGACAGGCAGTGACTTCCAGCATTTTAATATTTTATTTTATTTTGCCAACAAATAGTTCTGAAGACCTTTGGGCTGCCCCAATCCCACAAATCTCTTAAAGATTCTTTTCCTCCAGCAGGTTCTATTTCCCATACTCAACGGGAAAGAGAGCAAGAAGGATGTGGAAAGCAGTTGCTGGGGGAAGTATTGCCTTCGCAAACACAAATATTGCCATCATGGTGGTTCCCCAACAGATGCTTACGGTAATATCGTGGGTCAACAGGAATTTTTGTTTCTGAAATGTCAGTAAAGTCAGAATGGGAGAATAAGTTCAATCACTCAGTTGCTTTTTAAGTGAAAGGGTCTTTATCCTCCCATCTTTCATGGTACTTGGGACTCAGTGGCACACTTCTGAAAAGCATCTTTCTTGAAAACAGTTTTTTTAATTCAGCAGCTTGAGAAGCCATCAGTGAGTAATAACAAATGAACTATTCCCCCCCACCAAAAAAAAAAAAAACTGTGGCTAGAGAAAAGTCCTGTTTGTAAATTCTGCTTATGCATGGAATGAACTAATTTTTGTATCTCAGTACCAAGAATTGGAACTTTGCATAAATGTATTTGCACATAAAATTTTAAAGCCATTGTTGCCCTGGCTACGTGCTGCCACCCCCCCCACACCCCCCCCAAGACCACCTGGTTAGCTTTCTGAGAGTTTCTGCGGGAAAGGTTTACAATGGCTGGTTCCTGGTTTGATGTCATATCGATAAATTATGGTGCTTTAAACAGATGTGATCTCACAGTGTGGAATCCTTCAGGGTAAACCTCGTGAAAAGGTTTCTTCCCCACTTGGTTTCATTGTAGTTTTGTTGTTTGGAGGTTTTATGTTGTTCATTTAGTTCCTTGGCTATTGGGGTTTTATAGTCGTATTTCCTTTGTTTAATATAATTTCCTTTTTTTCTTTTAGCTATTTTTGTTAGGGTGCCCAGAGGCTTCAGTTATGAGTGGCTGTAAAGTAAAATATATTATGATTATTACAATGATAAAGTATAAGCTTTTAAGAGTCTGCTTATATTGACCCATATATTCTCTTTCTCCCTCTCTCCAAGATACACACAGAGGCACATTGAAAATGCAATAGAAAACGGCTGCCAATTTAAAAGCATAAGTTAAGGAGAGCAGCCCGGAATGTACAGCCAGAGAGCTGTAGGCTGGCTCGGCTCTCAGCAGAACTGGGTCTGGCAACCCCAGATTCTGCTGCCTCTTCCCTCCTCTGTTATGTGGCAGAAAATGTCAGCCCCTGGGCTTGCACTTTGTTGTGACTGCTTATTGCCCAACCTTTCCCAAGCTGCCCAGCTCCCTGGAGACTTGGTTTTCTCATCTGTGAGTTGGGAGAGGCCTGCTTCTACCTCCTCAAACTGATGCGAGCCTGCATGAAATCGTGTGTGTAGAAGCACCAACGTGGTCCCTGGCATCTCTGGCATAGAGTAGGAGCTCAATAAATGTGAGCTGGAGTGAATGTGAATTCCACTCCTTGTTTCCTCATAGTACATGGCCTCCAATGCTCTGGGCTTCTGAGCCATGGCAGGTTTCCCAAAGTAGGCACTTAGCACTGTCTATTTTTGGTGCCTCGTTACATTTCCTGTGCCACCTGCTCCCTTCCAGTCCCAGATTCCAGACTTCACTCCTCCAGAACCTTGCTGTTGCTAGCTGTCATGCTTAAAAGGGGGATGATCATCTAATGACTACTCAACTGTGAGATCACAGGGATCTATGAATGTCATCCCTCCAGATAGCATTTGGGACATCATAGGTTTTGATCCTATTTTATTTAGCAATTGCAAGGCACCGAGAGTCAAAGAAAATTCTTTCTGATAGTGGAATTTAGGCACTGTAGCACATTTCTTATGGTGAGGGGTGAGCGGGTTTCTTCCTGAAACCCTACAAATCTCACCCCATAGGTGGCTGCCGACCCTTTTGGCTACTATTGATCTCTTCCTAAGCAGGATGCTCACTGGACACTCGGGATTAACCTAGTGCACCCAGCAATGGGAAGAGGTTGAGGGAGACTTTGCTGGCTGCAGGTGATGTTGGCTGCACAGTGTTGGGGGTGTAGGGCAGCTGCTGTGTGCTCTTCAGGGTAGGAAGGGTATGTGGAGCTGTGCAAGACAGTGCTGCGGGTATTTCTGAGAGTGAATAAAAAGGGCTGGGTGAGTGCCTACTTAGGTTCAATGAGAGCATGCCTCTCTTTACAATGTAAGCTATTTTTTCTTAAATCACCTTCGAATGTCTCTGGGAAAAAGTGTAGTTTGAAGGGAACATTGACATTTCAAGACACTACAAATCTTCTTGTAAAGTGAAAAATCCACCCCTCTCCCAACCTGGGGATTTTCTGTTTTGTAAGTTTCCACCCCTATACAGCAGACTTGCAAAAGTGAGTCCTTCCTGAAATGCAAGAGAGAGCCAAAGAAGCTAGGGAGAGGGAGGAGAGGCCGCTTTCACTCATTTTCTATAGGGAAGAAAAAATTTGCACAATTCTGCTAATTTAAGAATTTCAGAATGATCACTTTAGACACTTGATAATTTATTTTTGTATGTTAAGGAATAGAATTTAGCAAGAAGAGGCTATTGTGTGTCAAAATAGAGGATCATTTGAAATAGCAAGGAAAAATAGTGTTGTTGAACCATCCATTCAGCAAACAATTTCTAAGTACCTACTACATGGTAGACCCTGCTGGGCATTTGGGAAAAAAGATACCAATCTGTCTATATTTGCCCTTGATGACCTTGAGGGCAGAGATAGACAGACTTGTAAATGTAATCAAAGCAATAGCTAACATTTTTGAACACCTGCCAAATGTTACATGCATGACACGCAGGCAGCATCATTTATTCTCCCAAACCCTATGAGTCTACTATGAGGTAAGTTCTGTTATTGGTCCCATTTTGCAGATTAGGAAACTGAGGCTTGGTACTTGACTAGTGTTGTTCAACCAAGTAAGTGGTGGAACTGAGATTTCAGACTTTGGCCTGAGGCTCTGAAATCCCCATTCTTCATCACTACAAGGTGTTAGGATGTGGCTATTGCTTTACAGTTAAAAGATGGGCTCAAGAGTCAGGCTTGCTGGGTTTGAATCTCATGCCTACATGCTGCGAATTGTGCCCTTGACCAAACTACCTTACTGCTTGGTGTCTCAGATGAGAAGGCCAGTACGTGCCTCATTGTTGCGAGAATGAAATGGTCCAATGCAGGTATGTATTTAACACAGCACCTGACACGAGGGGGCAGTCACTCCATGCCGGCTTTAATTAGTATGAGTGGGTTGGGGCTATTGTTGGGTATGACCAGAGGGCTGTGGAATGCAGAGTGTTTCCCAGAACTCTTGGTTGGGACAGTGCTGCCCAATATGCATATTAGGCTCCATCCCTTCCTGCAGGGTGCCTTGGACTTGTTCCCCGTACAGATGTCTTTTGAGGTCAAAAGAGAGACTTGTGAGCCAAGGGGCTTTGGAAGCATGGGTGGAGGGGGGAGGAGGAACACACATCAGCGGGTCAATCTGACAGAGTCCCCTTTTGAAAGCGATCATTTGTGGTTTCGGTGAGTCTGTTTGAATGTGTTCCACTGTAGTAGTTGATATACAGGTTGCAGTCTGTTGGTTGAGAATGGAGGGGTGCTAGAAAATTTCCCTTAGGCAAAAAGTACCTCCAGTCCTGGTGGGTTTAAAGAATTAAGGTATATGCGCTGCTTGGGAATGCTAGAACAGTAGCTTCCCGCAGTAAGAAACTTTTCCTCCAATCATTTGAACACTTGAGCACTGGTATAAAGCTGGACTCTGAGAAAATGGCAGGTGAATTTACAGGATACATTCATGTTGATGGGGAGTGGGTATGATCTAACCTTTCCTGACAATGGTGACATTTTGCAGTGCAGGGACTTGAACTTGAAGCCATTACTTGGCTAACTCCTATGTAACCTTCAACATTTGGCTCAAACATCACCTCCTCTAGAAGCCTTCCCTGATCACCCCAGGGCCCTTCATCTGTGCTCACTTGCATATTCTGAACACCTCTATTGTAATATTCCCCATACTTTGTTGGAGAGATGGCCTTAGGAGCTTGTTCCCCTCATCCCTGCCTCCACCATATTTCTAGCAATGTGGACACAATAGACAGTAGGTACTTAAGTTGTAGTTGAACTCAAGGGGGTACTATTAGTGTAAGAAAAGAAGGGGAGAGGGTAGGTACAGAAAGGGACCATTGACCGTAACAGCCTCTCATTTCATGACCTCAACTCGACAGACCCGGCTATACATACCTAGCCAATGTGTTCTCAATCTGATCCCCTCTTTGTAACACTAATTCTGCCTAGTATAAATTTTATTAGTAATAGTATTAGTTTTTCCAGACTTGGAAAAATGACAAGCCTTTCCTTTCTTGGAAGAAAGGCAAACATGGCTGGCCTGCGTGCAGAAAGTAGAAGGGAAACGGATTCATCTCCCCAGCCTCAAAGAAAAGACAAGGGGGGCCGGTTAATCTTCGGCAAGATTCTGCTCTGAGTATTTTGGGAAACAGTTCTACATTGTTAACAGGGCCACCCATTAAATCTGTCACATGCTTCTCCAACTGGTGGGCTAGTTGGGGAATTGTACACACACACTTTCAGATCAGCTGTATTGTCTAGGGGCAGCTCTAACATCTGTGCCTGAGATGTTGAAAACTAGGCTTCTAAATATCTTCTCAGGCAGCCTTGGGATAATTTCAAACTTGAGAGAAAAAGTTGAGGGTAGAAAAAAAAAAAGTAAACTTCTTTTGTTAAGACATACCATTCCAAATCAGAGTGGACAGGTTGTAAAGTTCTAGATTTTGTTTGAAAATTCTCTTGAATATAGAACAGCATCCTTGCTGTGTATTGGCAAAAGAAGCCCTTCCTCTAATATAAGCTCAGACATGGCCATAAACCAGGCCGACAGGTATAATGCGCTGAAGATGTAGTATTTGTTTCTGGGAGAGCTTATATCACTGTACAACTCATCCTAAACAGATGAGTGCTAAATGCTTGGATTACAGAGGGCTGTAAATATAAACGTATCTAACTTGTCTTTGTTAGAGCATACCTCTCTTTGCAGATAGCTTCCCCCTCTACTTGCTTACTCCTGCCCAATTCTTCGATCAAGATTAAAAAACAGCAACAACAAAACAAAAAAACCCAAAACCCCTGAATGAACCTGTACCTGAGAATCACACCCCCTCCCTCAAATTTGGGACCACTAGAGGGGAGATGAGAGAGAGGGAGCAGGCCCTAGACATCAAGCTGGCCCCGCTGTCTGGGTAACTGTGGGAGAGTTGCTTCCCTGAGTTTTGGGGGAGGTGGAGAACTAAAGTTTCAACAATATGGACTTAGGAGCAGATAGACTTTTCAAATTCTAACTCTATTACTTGCTAGTCGAGGGACTTCAGACTTTGCTATTATCTTTTTCATTGTTTATTTTCTCTTCTTGAATGGGTAGTACTTTAGCATGCTTGAAAATTTTAAAAATATATGTTCTTAGAAGTTTCATTCACTCCTCTACCCCTATCCAACCTGTGGACCTCCTCCACTGTCTCTATAGGAACCAATTTGATTAGATTCTTATTGTGCCTTCTGGTGTTTGTTTGTTTTTTTAATGAAAATATAAACAAATATGAATGTATGTATGTTTTTCCCTCCTTCCTTACCCCAAAGTTATTATACTATATATACATTGTCTTGAATGTTTTTTTCATTCATAATATCAGAACATAGAGACCATCCTTATTTTTCACAGCTGCATTATATTCCATTGTGTGGCTGTATTATCATTTATTCAGTCAGTACTCTATTGCATTGTTTCTAACCTTGAGTTATTAGAAATAACTTCACAGTGAATAACTTGGTACATATGTGCTGGAACGTCTGCAGATATTCAGCAGAATGGCTGGGCCATTTTGCATTCTCATCAGCAACATGTATGTTTCCCCATAGTTTCACCATAGGAGTGTATTGTCAAACTTTTGGATGTTTGGCAATCTGATTGGTGAGTAAGTGTACCTCAGTGTAGTTCATATTTGCATTTATCATACTTTGAATAAGATTGAGCATCTTTTTTACATATTTAAGGGCCATTGGATTTCTTTGTTTCAAATGCTCTGTATTTTCCCCACTTTTCTCCACATTATTTCCCAATAAAAGTCTTGTCTTATGCCCCCCTCTGTGGGGAGGCCAGAGGACCAACCCACCTCATACCCTTGATGGGTGGCTAGGCTTTCAAAAGCTGCTACTCTTTCTCTAGCTTGGCAGACTAATAAAGAATATGTCACTGTCCTTAATCATCATTATATATTATTTTCTCAATAGTTTCTTAACAGGGATTATAGTTTCAAACCCTGTGTTCAAATAAATAGAAAAAACTTACCTGTAGTTGTGCTGGTTTTCAACATGGCGGCCACTGGACCTTTCAGTCTGGTGGCAATGGAGGCTGTGGCTGCCCAGGTCTTGGGTGTCTCATTGTTTGTGTCAGTCACCATGGGACCGTAAGGGCTGCTGCCACCTCTGGAGGCAAGGCAACACTTAAATGTGAGGACTTCAAGGTAGGACAATGTATTTGTAAAGATCCAACAATAAGTGATGCTATGCAAGAACCAGTTGACTGTACAAACGACACAGTCCATGTTCCATGTTTCCGAGTATCCAACATAACCTGGAAGGATTTCAGTGGCAATAAAACACATTTTACTGGAAATGAAGTTGGTTTTCTCAAGCCTAGGTCTTGGCTGATATGTAAATGGCTATTCATACAAAGTAGTAGTTGCACTGTCTCTCTTACCTGGGTGTTTGGGAGCAGAAAGATTTTACCTTGGATACCCTGTTTTTGGGTTTGTGAAAGTTTTGCATTTAGGGTTTTGTGGAATTGGGAGCCTATGATTTCATTCTTATTTCAATGCAGATTGTTGGACCTTCAGATGGATATAATTACATTATAGATTATTATGGAACCAGACTTACAAGACTGAGTATTACTGAGGAAACATTTAGAAAAACACAGTTAAATCCGTAAGTATTTCTAAAAATGAAACAGATTTGAGCTTCCTTGATTTTGATAAAGAACTCCCAATGTGTGAATTTCCAGATTTTCCTTTTT
Source organism: Dasypus novemcinctus (assembly GCF_030445035.2). Classification (NCBI taxonomy): domain Eukaryota; kingdom Metazoa; phylum Chordata; class Mammalia; order Cingulata; family Dasypodidae; genus Dasypus; species Dasypus novemcinctus. Next base: position 54,925,193 of record NC_080689.1, read on the forward strand.
CCTTTTTCAAATGCTACTTTATGTATGGGTTTGATATGATTTTGTTGTTGATATTTTTGTTCTGTTGTTTCAGTTAAAAATATACTATTCTGAGATTTATTTAATGGGACTTTCTTTCAGAGCTGTAGGATAATAGTCGTTTGGACTGTCTCTAAGAGATAGATAGCTTATTACCCTGACATTCTTTAATGTCTTTTCCAAAGGCAAGTCATTTTCACTTATGAAAAATAGAAGTATAACTTATTCACACACAATATACAAAGACAAAACTCATCTGTGAGAAGTGATATGCATGGAGATTGCATTAATGCTTTACTTTTTATCTATTGTTGAGAATGAGAGTCCAAGTTTTAAGCATGGTTTAATCCAAACTATCAGAGTATTGCATGTTTGAACAGCGTGGTTCTGACTTAAAGAATCTATTTGAATCAAATGGTGGTTGGAATGATGCTGTCATATCACACATCAAAGCATACTTTAAGAATGAGTCCTGTGAAACTTATCATATTTACTTGTTGGTCATATGAAACAGTGGCCAGCAGCATGGACTCTGGAGTCAGAACATTCCTCTATTTGAATCTTAGTTCTGCCATTTATTGGACATCTTGCCAGACTCTCTGAGTTATCTTCTATGAACCTCAGTCAACTATCCTTATTTTTCCTTTGTGGTAATGAATATTTGTTCTTTCAGCTGCATTACTTCTCTTGTCACCTCCTTGTGGAAAAGAAAACGAGTCACTAACAAAGGAATACTTGAGAATCAGGAGAAAGAGGGATCAGAGGACGAAACCAGATCTTTCTCTGGAGACAAATTCATCCATTTATTTATGTATGCATCCTTCATTTATACTCAACAAATATTCATGAAGTGCATTGGGCTTAGCTCCATCTTTTGGGGATGGGAATTATCTCTCGCTTGGCAAAAATGCTGAGGGAGTTTTTTCTAGTGAGTATTTTTTTAGGTGTATGATCATTTTGGGCTGTTAAATAGGAGCTGTGCTTCTGCCACTCCTTTTACCCTCCAGGGAGGATCTTGGCATTTACCCAGAGCGACATCCTATCGTGTACCACAGCAGGGCGTGGTAAGGAACCTAGTAACATGTCAGTCACTAGAAGGCGTCTTGGCTCCAGCAAAGGCAAGCGTTTGTATGATGAGGCACGAGTGGATTTCGACTTATGTCTTTCATCACTTGGCTGACTCCTTTGTCAGACGAAAAGAGAGTAGCTGAGAGCATTAGCAGAAACAATCATCAGCCTGAGCTCCCTGTGGAGCTTAGTGGACGAGGGCTGGGCGTCTGGGTATGGACTGCTGTGAGAAGTCCGCTCACTACAGCGGCCGTCCTTCTAACCAGGGCCCTGCTGTGCTCACGGCCCCCTTTTCTGCCCACCGCTGGCCAAGGCGCATCCTTGTGTGCAGACCCCAAGGAGGGTGCCTCCCATGGTGGCGATGCTGGCTCAGCGGCAGGCAGCTGGCGACAGAGCTACGGGTTATACGGATTCGTGTCTCTAGACTGAGAACAAAGACAAGTGAGAAGGAGGTGCCATACCTCGAAGTAGTCAAATATTTTTGTCACGGTGAGGTCCAGCTTCCTGGCATCACTTAACGTCATCGGAAGTGTGTACGCTCACACTAGTTGTGACTCTCCACTAGGCGGGAACAAGAATTCATTAAGCATCTTGAAATTGTTGCTCAATTCAGAGCCCAGGTCAGTTTGGATTTCTTATCAGAATGTGACCTCCTTTGTTGATTTTGCAGGTTTGGCTGCCTCCAGGGCAGTGCATTAGTAGAAGAAAGCAAGTGGCAGTGACCACACCTGAACCGGGTCACACCTTCACAGTGGGCAGCCCTGCCAAGGTGGGAAAACCTGACAAGCTCCTCAGTGGGTGCAAATACATGAAAGAAAATGGAATAGAACTCCCCCTGCCTGGGTCTCCTCAGAAAGCAGGTTTTCTTCCCCACTCTCCTTTTTTATTTTCTCCCTCATTTTCAGTTCAACTGTGTCCTTTATGTTGTTAAAAATGAGATTGGAACTGAAAGGAAAAGAGGGAGCAGTTATGGCCAAAGATGACACCGAGAAAAGGTGGCAATTGGTGGCAGCACTAGGTTTCCCTGACTGGAGCCAGAGTCCCTCAGACAGACAAGCAGCAAATCACTCACCTCTCTGTTGCCTGCAAGTCTGTCAGAGCGAACTGCTGAGACTCCCGAGCTCCACGCAGGCCCCAGAGATGGTTCTGGCTCCCCCCTAAACTCCCTCTCCCCTTCCTCTTTGCTGCCCCTGCAGGACCTGCCGCCCATGGGCACACCCTTCCCCATTTGGGGAGGCGTTATGCCCTTTGGAGGAGCAGGTCTTAAATCCTAATTGTTTGTGGTGGCTCAGACTTGTTGGCCAGCAGGGCAAGGGCCTGGCTGTGGATCCTCAGTGAATCGGTGGCCTTGGACAGGTGAGATCCAGGCAGTGTGCCCATGATTCCCTCACAGAGGGGCAGGCCTGCAGGCAGAGGCTCCGGGCTGACACTCACCACCAGCGACCTCGAGGAGGGGCTGCGTTTCCCTTGAGGGAGTGTTGCCCTCACTGGGTGGTGATCGGAGCACTCACTTTCAGGCTGAGGTAAGGAAGTGATTATGACTGGAAACTTGAACTTGGAATGTGGTCTCTTCAGAACCGGGGTGCCTCTGTTGCACCTCGTTGGCGAAGTGGGCTCTCCCAGCTCCCTGAGAGCCTCCCGACGGAGCGGCTGGAGCCTGGAGATGGGACGTGTGAGTTGTAGACCTGACTGGGATTGTAACCCACGGTGTGGGTTTGGACAACTCACCCAGCCTCTTTGGGCCTCACACAAGAGTATCAGCCCTTTCCACCTCGAGAAATTTGATGTAGTCAAGTGTGTTATTAATTCGGTGTCATTCTTCCCCTGTAGTTTATGTAGAAAGGAAGTGGAGTTGTGGTAAAAAGAAACCCGGCAAAGCCAAAACACACATACACAAAACCCCTCGGCATCTCTCAGTTGAGTTTCACTTGTCAGAAAGTGCTGCTAAAGGACAGCTTGATTTTCCTTTATGCAGCTTGTCTGCAATTGGCACTTGAACTAAAATATTCCCTTTCATCTTTGTGACAGAAATATGATTCAGTAATTCTTTGTGAAAATGTAGATGATACGCTGCCGTAGTTACAGTGAGTGAGGTTTAAGTGGCAAATGCCTACTGATAAAGGCTTAATTAAAGACACAATAGCAGTGGGAGGTCATTACAGTAATTACAGTCCCAGCTTTATTGTTGGGGCCCAGTACTGAATTGTAGCAGCACATTATCTCTACATAGTGTCTTGGTTTGATGAGGCAGTGATCCAGTTCAGTGTACTTATACTTTCCTATACTGTGGGGACTGGTGCTTTTTTGTGAATGCCCTGGTTCCACTCTATTTCAGTGTCGACTTTGTGCATAATTAAAAATACCTGATAAAATAAATCAGCAGTCTGAGATGGGGCACTCTGTTTCAACTTTTCGTGGCCTGGCACCAGTGGTATGTGAAGGGTTACAAAGGTGCCCTGAAACGTTTACAGCTGCATGTCCATAAACCTTATCCTGGGGATTCTGAGACCTTGAAGAACATACATCTGTTGGGCCAGTGACTTTCTGTTTGTCTGGGTTGGAGCAACGGGTGATGTAGTGTGAAGGTGCGGAATGGCTTGACTTTGGGGTGTTTTGAGGTTCATAGTGCTGTCACCTCCCATTTCTGAGTAAGGAAGTGGAGCTCTCAGCACCTCCACTTCCCTCTGCTTCCAGGTCGGATCACAGGCAGACTGCTTTGTGCATGAAAGGACCAGCTCATGCCCAGACTTGGAGGAAAGGGGAAGAACCTTGACTTGGGGTTCTTGTCTTCTTATAGGCTGTAGTGTTGGTACTGAAGGGCAAGCACTTTCGAGTTGGTATTGAGTCACTAGCTCTTTGCTAAAGTGGTTAAGTGTCTTGCCAGCCTCATTCCAGAATTGTTTCCAAATGAATAACAGAATGCAGGGGTGAGGGAGCGGTAGGTCGAGCATGAAGGTGCATCAAAATGGCAGTCTTCTGCCTCTTAGAAGTCTGGGTTGTGTGTTATTAGACTTTCTATTCATTGGTTAAAGTTGTAGAAGGTTTTATCCTTTTTCCTAAAGTCACCATTTTTTCTGACTCTGCCCTCTGCTATTAACTTGCCTAATGATTCTCCAACAGGCACTTCTGCCCCTGACCTGGACTAATGAGACGTATGGGCCAAATATAAGGTGAAAGTCATGGAATATGATTTTAGGATATCCAGGATTTATAACTCAAAGTATCTCCCCACCATCCTATTGCTGATGCTTGGACGTGGTCCCAGGAGAAGTTCATTCCTTTTGGGTTATTTAAGATATCTTTAAGTTGGAAAACAGCATGGCCAGGAAAGTACTCCTTAATCTTATCCTAGGAATCTTAGGCCATCGAGGCTCAGATAAAATTAAATGGGACCCCCACATATCCTCCTTAGGTCCTAGCACCAGCCATACTGTTTGTTGGTTAAGACCCTGACTGAGGGCCATTTGGCTTCTGGCCTCTCCAAGTCTACTGGATGGAGCTAAATTGGGTTTTGCCTGACTTGAGTCATCTGTGGCTTCCTGGACCAAGTTTGATATATGACTACTTCTTCTCTGGCATCCACCTTCAGCAAGTCACAGGCTTGGGTTTTGCCACATTTCACCAAGCTCTTGGTTTAAATACCAGTAATCCTCAAAGGAGTGGTTGCTCTCTACCTTGAAATTTTTGAGGGGTTAAGTCTCACATGGAAAATATTGGATCCTTGTGTGGAGGATGGGACTAGCATGGCAGGTGGGGTGAGAATAAGAGTAATTGGGAACTTTATCACTCTCAGCAATTGATAAAACTACTAGTCATCAAATCTGGGAACATGGTAAGAATGTCTGCTCTCATGACTCTTATTCAACATACTATTGGAAGTTTTAGCCAACTGCAAAAAAAAAAAAAAAAAAAAAGAAAAAGGAATAAAGGTATGCATACAGGCTGGAAAAGAGATAAAACTGATTCTTGTTTCAGATGACATTATTGCCTATGTAGAAAACCCCAAGGAATCTACAGAAAAAACTTCTAGAACTAAGTGAGTTCAAGAAGGTTGCAGGATACCAGATTAACACACAAAAATAAATTGCATTTCTATATGCTGACAGTGAACCAAAGTTAAAAAAAACACAGAACCAATTACAATGGTTCCAAAGAAGATGAGGGACTTATGTATAAATTTAATATGACAGATACAGGATCTTTATATTGAAAATTGCAAAAAGCTGATGAAAGAAATCAAAGAAGAAAAATATTTGGAAAGACATACCATGGATTGGAAGACACAACATAGTAAAGATGTCAATTATTCCTAAAGTATTGGAAAGGTTTAATGAAATTTCTATCAAAATCTCAGCAAGGCTTTTAATAGACATTTATAAGCTTATTCTAAAGGCCCAAGAATAGTCAAAAGAAATCTGAGCAAGAAGAATTAAGTGGAAGAATCTTCCTGAAGTTAAGGTTTATTATATAACTATAGAAATCAAGATAGTGTGATACTTGCAGAAGGATAGACAAGTAGAGAATGGAACAGAATAGAGAACCGAGAAAAAAACCACATAATGTGCCTCACTAAATTTTGACAAAGAAGTAAAAGCAATTCAATGGAGGAGGGATAGCATTTTTGGTAAATTGCGCTGGAGCAATTGGACATCGATAGGCAAAAACTGAACATTGACCTAAATCTCACACCTTAAACAAAAATTAACTCAAAGTGGATCATGGACTTAAACATGAAATTTGAAGCTATCAAAGTTCTAGAAAAAAAATAGGAAGAAGTCTTTGGGGCTTTGGACTAAGTAAAGAATTCTTACACTTGAAACTGAAAGCACCATCCATAAAAGGAAGAGTTGATAAATTGGATCTCATCAAAATTAAAAACTTTTGCTTCGTGAAAGATCTTGTTAAGAGGATGAAAAACAAATGATAAATGGGGAGAAAGTGTATATAAATAACATATCTGTCAAAGGATTTGTGGCTAGAATATATAAAGAACTCTCAATACTCAACACTAAAAAAAACAGAATCCAATTAGAAAATGGGCAAAAGATGTTAACAGACATTTCACTGAAGATGATATAAAATGACAAAGCACATGAAAAGATGTTCAACATCATTAGTCATTAGAGACAAGCAAATTAAAACCACAGTGAAATGTAACTACACACTCATGGTAACACCAAGTGCAGGCAAAAATGTGAAAAACTGGGTCACTCATACATTGTTTTGGGGAATGTAAGTGGGTACAGTCACTCTGGGAAATAGTTTGGCAGTGTTTTTTTATTACACTAAACATGCAGCTACCATATGACCCAGCCATTGCACTCTTGGGCTTTGAGTCCAGAGAAATGAAAACTTATGTTCATGCAGAAACTTGTAGAGGAATGTTCACAGCAGCTTCATGAATAGCTTCAAATTGGAAACTACCTGAATGCCCTCCAGTGGGTGAATGATTAAACACACTGTGGTTCATCCATGCCATGGAATACTACTCAGTAATAAAAAGGAACGGACTATTGATTCTTGAACAACTTGGATGAACCTCAAGGAAATTATGCTGAGTGAAAAGCCAATCTTCAAAGGATACAAATGGCATGATTCCATTTATACAACATGTGTGAATAACAATTACAGAAGTGGAGTGGTGACTGGGGGTTAGGGATGTCGAGAGGGGGAGGGAAGATGTGGCTGTTAAGGGGGAGCACGTAAGAGTCTTGTGTGATGAGACAGTTGTGAGTTTTGACCGCGGCGGTGGATCCATGAAGCTACACATGTGATAAAATTGCATAGAGCAGCGCACACACACACACAAAGCGCATGTGTCACAGGGGGGAATCTGAATAAATGCTATGGTTTGTACCATGTCAATTTCCTGTTTTGATACTGTCCTGTAGTACAGTGATTATGCAAGATAGTGACCTTGGGGAAGGTTGGGCGAAGGGTGTACAGGACCTGCTTGCACATTTCTCTACAACTCCCTGCGAATCTATAATTATTTTAAACTAAAGAGTTAAAAAATGTCAATAATTCTTGGAATGGTGCCTTCTAAATCCTAGATGAGAAAGTGTTGTGTTGATCTTTTGGTGGAGGGTAGGGCTATGATGGTAGTTGGGGGAGAGAATCTTGAAAGGGGGATAATGGGGACAGAAAAAAGATTTCCAAAGAAAACATCATGTTTCACATTTATTTCTGGAGCCAGAGCCTGCCAGAACATTATATTAAAATAGTGTCTGGATTGGGGTTGTGGGGACAGAGCTGTGAAAGAAGTGGGTCATGATTTTATATTTTACTTATCTAAAAAATTATTTTTTGAACAACTTAAGCAATACAGAAAAGTAAAAAGAAGAAAAGTCTACCCATATTTTCAATAGCCATTGTTAACAGATGGCATATTTATTTCTAGTCTTCTTTTAAAAATTAATTAATTAGCTAATTATATTTTTTCAAATGAATACTCCCCCTTCTCCCATATTTTTTTTATTTTTTTAAAGAAGAATCACTCTCATATTTTTCTAGGGAAGTTATATTTGGTGGTAAGAAGCAAGGGGCATGTGCAAGAGCCATGAGAGGAAACAGAGAGATAAAAGCCCACGAGGCTTATTCTATTTTCTTACTTTTTTGTGTGTGTCTTTTCTCTGTTCTCAGCTTTTTCTACCTTTGAAAGGGAGACCAACTTCTTTGAGCTCTCAAAGAATTAACTGCACCAGGTATTCCAGGGACATTTTATGGCGCCATGATCTGGTTTATTGCTATGGAGCAGATAGATGCCCATGGCACAAAACTCCCGCAATCAGTGAGTTTGGAAGCTCAGTAAAGACAAGATGATTTTGAACAGGGTTAGTTTAAGAAATGGCTAGCTATCAGTGAGTATGGGATCATTCATTACGGATATAATCAGGGCAAGTTCATTTTCTTTTCTTTTCTTTTTTTTTAACCTGGTATTTAGAAATTTAGAAATTCCAAACCTTACTAGGTATGTGCAATTTTTAGCTATCTGAAAATAAGGTAAATTTAGAAATAGGAAATTTTATAGTTCTTGGTACTACAATGCCTTCCCTCTGAAGCTGAGGTCTCAGTCCTCCTGGAGCATATGATTTGAGAAAAGAAGTTTGATCTCTTCAACTTTCATCCTGGCCTTATTGGAAACAGAGTTACTATCTATGACTAAGATTCCAAAATGTTATCATGGATTCTGGAAAAGAAAATATGTCTTGGTGAGGAGTGATAGGGAGAATTGTGGATATGCAGGGAATTTGAAAGACTAAAGACAAATGATTACAAATGTTGAACTTGACCTGGAAGGTCAAACAGACACAAATCTGTGCATCTCATGTGGACCTCCTGGTGAAGTAAGTGCAGAGAGAAAATATTTAAACTCGGGAAAGAAGGTCTGAGTACTGAGGGGATGAGAAGGAAGATACCCTCCTTTCTGGTGGATTTTGTTTTTAACAGTTTTATTGAGATATAATTCATATGCCATGTAATTCACCCATTTTAAGTGTGCAATTTGCTTTCATCACAGAGTTATGAGCCATCATCACAATCAATTTAGGTTATTTTCACCACTTCAAAAAGAAATCTTGTACCCTTTAACTATTACCCCTCCCCCCACCCCCCTCGGCCCCAGGTAACCACGAATCTACTTTCTGTCTCTATGGCTTTGCCTTTTCTTGGCATTTCACATAAATGGAATCACATGACATGTGATCTTTTGTCAATCACTGTTTCACTTACCATAATGTTTTCAAGGTTCATCCATATTGTAGGATGTATCAGTTCTTCGTTCTTTTTTATGGTCAAATACAATTTCATTGTATGTAAAAATCACATTTCGTTTATCTGTTCATCAGTCCATGGGTAGTTGGGTTGTTTCTACCTTTTGACTATTATAAATAATTCTGCTTTAACATTTGTATACAAGTTTTTGTGTAAATATATGCTTTCATTTCTTGGGTAGATACCTAAGAGTGGAATGGCTGGAACATTTATTTACCAATTTGAGGAAAGGCTAGACTTTTTTTCCCAATTGGATGCCCATTTTACATCTCCTCTGGCAGTGTATGAGGGTTCTGTTTCTTTTCACTTCCCTGCCAGCACTTACCTGGCATTTTGATTGTAGCTGTCTTAGTGGGTATAAAGTGGTGTCTCACTTGAGGTTGGATGCACACTTCCCTGACGATTAATGACGTTGAACAACTTCTCATGTGCTTACTGGTTATTTGTATACCTGCTTTGTTCAGGGGCTTTGCCCATTTTAAAAATTGGGTTATTTGTCTTTACATTATTGAGTTGTAAGAGTTCTTTATGTATTTTAGATAGAAGTTCCTTCATCAGATAGATTTACAAATATTTTCTCCCATCTGTGGGTAGTTTTTTACTTTCTTGATTATGTCCTTTGAAGCACAGAAGTTTTTAATTTTGATGAAGTCCAATCTACGTTTTCTTTTATGGCTCATACTTTTGGAGTCATATGTAAGAATCCATTGCCAAATATGAGGTCATGAAGATTTTACCCTTATGTTTTATAGCTTTAGATCTTGCATTTAGGCCTTTGATTCATTTTGAGTTAATTTTTAAATATGGTGTGAGGTAAGGATATAATTTAATTCTTTTGTACCTGGCTATCCAGTTGTCCCAGCACCATTTATTGATCTCTGGTGAATTTTTTTTTTTTTTGGGTAGATTTTTAATGAATCATACACCCACTTTTCAATCCATGGTATTGGGAATTTTGATGACTGAGTCCATTTATTTAATAAAGTATACAGAATTGCCTGTGAAGCGAATATGCCCCATATGTATAGGGAGCCTTCTAATTGTATGGTGCCTCAGGTGGAACAGAAAGGCAAGGCCTCCATGGCAGTCGAGATGGGGTGAAGTCTAGTTATGGAGCCAGGTCCAGTGAGGCTCTTTGGAATGTTCCTGCTCTGGTGAGGAGATGCTACCTTTACATTGGAAGTAGCCTGAGACATGGGGAGCTCAGCAGGCTCAATTCAGCTCATTTAAACCCATCTGAGTTTGTTGAGGAGCAGAGCTGTAGGCCCAGACCTGAGGGGCTGGAGCCAGAGATGGTATCTCTTTGCCTGAGGAGCCAAAAAGCTGAAAGGGAAGGAGACAAGACTGGGCACTTTGGGGCCGGAATGCATCTGGGCACCAAGATTTATACCAGAAATATTGACATAGTCTAGAAGTATATAGTGTTTATTGAGGGATAGAAAGGAAAAAGAGGAGAAAGCAGGATTAGGCGGGGGGCCCTCAGACCACAGTGCAGACCCACGGGGGTCTCTGGGAGCCCATCAGGGAGCTCTGGAGCAAAGATAGCCCAGTGGAGGAGACCTGCACTGGGACAAATGGCACTGGAACACACGGGTCCTTGTAACACCATCCTGCTCCGTCATTTGGCAGGGGCTGCCCTGAGAAGACTACAGCCTCCACTCGGACTCGGGCCAAGCCTGAAGGATACACCAGCTGGAGGCTGTCAGTGAGCAGCCCTGCTCACCCCTGGGTGATGGGAGAGCTGGGTGGCGCAGTTGAGGTGTGCCAGAAACCCTGTGTCCCCTGAGGAATGAGGGTTACCCTAATGCCCCGGGCATTTTGCTGGTTTCTCTGAGGGGAGAATGAGAGAGTAACACGGGGAAGTTAATGAGTGCAGGGTGGGTAATCTGTCTTCCTTTGGGTGAATGTCAGAGGCTTTGAGTGAGTCATAATGAATGGAGAGAAAATTAGAAACCATAGTATTAGCTATTTTGTACAAAGCATTTGGCAGGGAAGTCACCCAACCTCCCTGAGCCTCGGTCCCTTCAGCTGTAAAATGGGCGTAGGAAAGGAGTTGATAGGAGGATTCCATCAAATAATCCTTGCCTGGAGCTAGGCATGGAGCTAGAGTTCAGTAAGTGTTGGCTATTATGGTTGTCATTTTTGTTACTAGTGGCATATTACTGGCAAGCATGACTCATGACATAATCAAAACAAAATTTATGTTTGGTCTCCAGTCACTGGAGTCATTTTCCTTTGTCCCTATAAGAAAATTCTGACAATCCAGCGCTTTTCTACCCCACCCCCCCCCTTACATAATAGAGTAGCCTATTGCCAAATTACATTGAGAATATATCTTCGATCTGGCAATTAGAATGTCTACTCTTAGCTGTTAATCCAAACAAGTAATGTAATTTCATGCCAATCCCTTCTCACCAGTGCAGTCTGTCTCTGGCTGTGGACTCTGCTTGGAAAGGTGGCTATAGCTGATTTCTTCTCTCTGTCCTGGCCTTGCCTTACCCACCCTGCACCAATCCTTGTTGGCTGTTGCTTTGGTGGCACCAGGGTCGATGGTATGTGGATCAAGAAGGATCAAGGGTACTGTCCTAGGTGGCTTCCCCTCTCTTGGGCCCTGGCAGAGGCTTCATGTGATGTACTTGTGGACCCTTCGTGGGCTCTGGGAGGACCTCTGCTGTGCCCTCTCTCCAGCAGTTTCCTTGACCTGGGTGGACTTGTCTGTGCTCCTAGTGGCTCCCTGTGACTCCTTCCTCAGCCCCCTCAGCTTTTACCTCTAGGTGCTTGCTGCTGAGGTCTTCTTCTCTTTCTGGGCCGCTTGATTGGAAAGGACAGTCGTAAGATCCCTGATAACTTTCTCTCCTGGTGGCTGTAAATGAGCCCCTGGGAATCCCTCCCATACCTTTCTCTCATGATCTGGGAAGGGAGGCCAGTTTCAGAGTAGCTACACTCTTCAGTCTCTGCCTCCAAAAGGCCTGTAAGCTCAATTTCCTTTTGTGTTCCTGGGTGGGAACCAGACTCCATTATGCTCCTTAAATGCACTAAGGCTTGCCTAAAGACACCATCCACTGTAGGTCTCCTGCCTTCTTTCTCTTTTTGTATTTTCCATGTAGACAGGCTGCTTTGAAATGTTGCTTTGAAATTCTGCATATGTGATTAGCAACTCAGTTTAGAGTCTGACTTCCCTTGTATCTTAGTGCCCACTTACAAAGTCAGGAGTAACATTCTATAGCATCATTGCCAGGTCAGTCCCCTTGTTGGGCCTCTCACGCATCTTTGGATCCAACTAAGGCCAATAAGGGCCCATATGTAAAGATAGAGCAGAAAGCAAATCCAGTAGTTTAAAAAAATTTTCCTCCAAGACCCACCGCAAGAAAGTCATTTTCACAGTGTAATACATGCATGCCTATATAGAGAACATGAAGATAAAAGTTTTACAAAAAAATGTGTACACTTTCTATATGTGGTGAACTTTGATATTTCCTATTCTATTCCATTCTACTCTTTTATTTTTTTTAATGAAAAAAAAAATCCCCCCTCCCCCATTGTTTTTGCACTTGTTGTCTGCTCTCTGTCCATTTGCTGTGTGTTCTTCTGTGTCTGCTTCTCTTCTCTTTAGGAAGTACTGGAACTCAATCCTGGGACCTTCTGGAGTGGGAAAGATGGGCTCAATTGCTTGCGTAACCTCAGCTCCCTGGTCTGCTGCGTCTCTTGTTGTCTTCCTCTGTGTTTCTTTTTGTTGTATTACCTAGATGCACCAGCTCTTCGTGCGGGACAGCGCTTCATGTGGGCCAGTACTTCATGTGGGCCAGCACTCCTGTGTGGACCAGCACTCCATGTGGGTCAGCACTCCTGTGTGGGCCAGCAGGTCTTGTGGGCCAGCTCTCCACTCGGGCCAGCTCGCTGTATGGACCAACTTGCCTTCACCATGAGCCCCAAGAATCTAACCCTGGACCACCCTATGGTAGACAGGAGCCACATCTGCTTCCCCACTCTATTCTTGTCTACTCTATGTTATGGAAGATGCTGGGGACAACCTACTTAAATTGATTTCATGATCTACTGAAGTGTTATGGCCCAAGGCTTGGAAAACACCAGACTAGTTGAACTGTATTGTTTTCAAAAGATGGAGTTAGGACTCAGCTTGTCCCACCTATACAGTTAAGTAGTAAAAAACAGTTGGGAATATCATAAATGAATGCATGCTGCCATTTACTCCATAGCACTTACTAAGTGTATTTTAGATACCAGGTACTGGGGATAGAGTTGAAAAACAAGTTTTTGCTCTCAAGGAGTTCATAGTCCAGTGGAGGAAAGAAACAGGAAAACAAAAATTACAAATGCATTATGATAAGTGTTTAGGGAAAAATCCCACCTCCCACCTACTCTCTTTCAAGGGGGGCGCTATAGGGAAAGAAGGTACCACTGTGGCCAATAGCCCTTTCAGGAAGGTCCTCGCCTCCATGAACTATGCTTCATCCCAGCCTGGTGTCTTCACCTGCTTCTGTCTTGGCTCTGACCTGTCCACCCACTGCCCTTCAAGTGAAGAATGGAGGAGGGACCTGGCCCAGAGGGCCGTTCCTGTAATGTTCCCTCTTCCTCAGACCTGCCTGTCAACTTCTGCCTGGATTCCTGCACCTCATGGCGGAGGCTCAGGGCCCAGACTAGGGTACACAATTTCAGGAGACACCTGCCTGCATGGCTGTGAAAGTGCAGCATGTAGCCCTAGTGTGAGTGCCTCCTGAAGTTTTGGGCCTGGTTGCCTGGTTCACTTCATTTTATTCCAGGTCCTCCCAAGTTCCTCTGTTTTGATTCCTGCTGTTTCATCACCTGGTTCTCCCTGGCTCAACCCAATAGACCTGCCGGATACTCTTATTTGTTCGTTCGTTCGTTCGTTCATTCATGTGAGCCACAAAGAGTTTTTTGAGAACCAACCATATGCCAGACAGTCACTGGGGATTCAATGGTGGATAATGGAGACAAAAAACTTATTCTCTTGGCGATTACATTATTGTAGGGAAAGCTAGAAAAGGAATTAAGTGAAAAAAGTACACAAGATAATGTCAGATAGTGATAAGCGCTATAAAAGAAAAGGGAAAAAACCCAGTGCAATATGATATGGTGAGATGCTTAGAGGTATGGAGGGGAGGACTATATTTTTTTAAAATTTTATTTATTCATTTTAAGAAAAATATTACATTAAAAAAATATGAGGTCCCCATTCACCCCCACCGCCCCCACCCCACCACTCCCCCCACAGTAACACTGGGAGAGGACTATTTTAGCGAGGTGGTCAGGAACCTCTCTGAGGAGGTGTCATTGAAAGTGAAACCTGAATAATGAGAAGGAGCCAGACTTAAAAAGAGCCACGGCTGCTCCGTGTTAAAAAGACTATATTTTGCAGACTCCCTTGCAGCTAGTATGCCCATGTGAGCAAATTCTTGCTAAGGAAGTATGCAACAACTAGGTCATGGCCTTAAAGGACAGGGTGTGTCTGCTCCTCCCTTCCTCCCTGCTGGTAGCAGGAATGCTGCCCCACGGTGCACCATCTTCAATAGGTGGCGAGGACAATTTCTTAGGGATGGCAGTGCAAGAAGCTAGAAGGAACCTGGACCCTCGAGGATTTGGCAGAGCAGAGCAGAACCCCCAAGCATGCTCAGACTTTAAATGAGTGAGAAATATTTAATAAATCTTGGTTAAGCCATGATTACATATGATCTCTTTCATACAGCCAAACCTCTAACCCAGCTAACACAAGGGAGAAAATAAAACATTCCGTTAGTGCAGGTGGATTCAATCAGAGCCTTAGGAAGAGGGTAGAGATCTAAATCTTAGAATCATTAGTATGTGGTACCTAAAGTCCCACCTGCTTATCTAATCTCGTCTTTCTGCCCACCCTGGCTTTTGGCACCAGGGTGTGTCTTAAACTGGACCGCCCCCAGGTCTTAGACCTTAGATCCACTGTAACTGCAGCCTGGCTCTGTGCTTACCTGTCAAGAGCTGCCAGGTCCCTGGATTCTCGACATCCTATGCTGAATGCCTAGCCTGCTATCTCTAGCAGGCCACTCTCATGAAAGTGTTCTTTGTTCTCTTCACAGAGAACAGCTTTGGGTTGCTATGGTATTGTTCCAATAACCTATATCTTGTCTCTACCTACCAAGAATTAGTCCTGAGAGCACAGGTTCCTTTTTTTTTTTTTTTTACTTTATTGTGTTTCTTCTCCAAGCACCACACTGTATCTGTAGGTGCAGCTCAAAAACATCCCTAATTGTGAAACAGATCATAAAAAGTACTTGACGATAACCTAAAATATTTCCAAGTACTCTAGATTAGGGAGCACTAGAATGATTTCTCTGCTCAAGCCACCAATTCTGTCCTCAGGAGAGGTTAGTAGAAGCATATTTACTGGAGTGCAAATGAGAGCTATTTAAGGGCATAATTAAATATGGAAACAGCATTATGAATTGGCATAGATGTGGCATGCACAGGTCAGTAAAACTAAAAATTTGTCTTGCAAATGTCTACTACCTTCATAGAGACCCAAATGCAAACTCCCCCTTTGGCTTCTTATAGGGTGTACTCACCAGTGGGGTATGAAGATTCACTTTTGGTTAGGAATCCCCTTGATATGCCTCCATTTCCATCTCAGTGAAGCTGATTGCAGTGATTGGGGTATGTAGATATGTCTGTATAACCCACTAACAGTGCTTCCAGCATCCAGCATTCCCAAAACCCAGAACCATGTAACTAGACATAAAATTACAGATGTTCTTAAAATACTTCCAACAGTAAGTTAGTTGAAAATACTCCATTTTATTGGTTCTATCCTTCTGGATTTGGGCTTGTCTTTCTTCATGTCCCTGGCCCTTTGCTCAGATCCAAGGATACTTTCAGAATCCAGAGATCGTCAGAAATATCTGCAAAATGAATATATTCTAGCCTGGATTTCCTGGTAGAGAACAGAGGGTACATGTTTTAGAAATAGTATCTCTCTTTGTGACAGAGAGAGTTGATTGTCTTCCAAGATTTTCTTTTTTCTTATGTTTTCTGTTTTTTTCTTCAACTAATGTTTTGGTCTCTCTTAGTAGGTAAGGAACTAAGTGAGTGGTTTTTTTTTTTCTTTTTTCTCTTTGAGGTACTGGGGGCTGGGGATTGAACCCAGGACCTCATATGTGGGAAGCCGGCACTCAACCACTGATTCACACAGGCTGCTGAGTCTGTTTGTTTGTTTTTAGGAGGCACTGGAAACCGAACCCAGGAACTCCCAAGTGAGAGGCAGGCGCTCAACTGCTTGAGCCACATCCATTCCCTGGAACTAATGTTTTGATGTAGTAGACAGAGTAAGGTATAATGTTGGAGGGGAGAGCTGATGGAAAGCACAGAGACTTGGTCTTTATCCTGGTACTGCCTTTTGTTGGCAATGTGACTTGGATCAGATAATAATGACAATGAAAATAATAATAATAGAAGGCAATATTTATTGAATTGCTGTATATCTCAGGCCCTACTATAATTGCCTTCTTTAGATTGTCTCATTTAATTCTCACAACAACCCTATGAAATAGATACTATTTTTATCTCCTTTTTATAGAGGTACAAAACCTGCCCCACCAGCGCAGCTAGTGGATGATATGGTTATGATTTTGACTCTAGAGTCCTAGCTCTTAACCCCTAAGTCATGCTACCCTGAACATCTGGGGAACTCATGTTTTCCACGTGTACAACGGATTAGATAGTGTTTAGGACCTTTTCCAGTTCTAACATTCAAGGTTTTATTTGACTACACTTTATTATTTATGGAAACACACTACTTGTAAGGGAAGCCCAGTGCTAGGTGCTTTGGGAGATGATGAAACAGGGCTAGTTTTGCTCTGAACTTTTATTCCTGGACCAGGCCTTGGCCTCTTGCACGACTGCTTATGGCTAAGTCCCCTGCTTGGAGCCTGGTCTGTTTTTGGGTCCCGGTGGCATTTCCCTTTGCATGAGTTTTGTTTTGATTCCTAGCCTCACTACACAGAACAGTGCCTAAGGCATCTGAGTTCTGCCTTGCTCTCAGCAGGGTTTCTGGGAATGGAGTTTGCCCTTGAACCCAAGTCCCTCTTTCTAGTGTCAGGGTCTTTGCTGCTGCTTGCCGGCCTGGCTTGCACCTCTACAGTTCACTTGCCTTTGTCCTCAGAAACCGCCCTTTCTTCTCAGGTGGGATATTGGTTGCCTGTGCTTTGCTCCAGGAAGCCTGTGCGATGCCTGGCCTGCAGTTCTCCCTGCCTTAGCCCTTCTTGATAGCTTTATTGCTCCTGGGGCATCAGTGAGATGAGGAAGGTAAACTTGATGAGAGGGGACCAAACACTTGGATTTAAACCCACAATACTCTGAATTATTAAAAGAATGGCATTACAGTTCTAACGTTCAGCATATTGCAAGATTGTATTTCAGAAGTGTCCTAGTTGCCTGCCTTTTATGTCTGGGAATTTTTAGCAGCCTTCTAGCACATGCTGGCATTTCAGATTCACTCAGTGCAATTAAAGAAATTACATGACTGCTAGTTTCTCCTCTTATTTTTACCCCTCTGATAAATTGTAGAATTCAACTTGATTAAAACATTTATTAAGTGAGATTTAATAGATTCCAGTAATGCTGTGTGTGTGTGTGTGTGTGTGTGCGTGCGAGCATGCGTGTGCAGTTATTATCCGATTCTTCCACATGTGCCAAGAATGGCCATGTGCATAGAGAATTGTTCATGGAACTGGCTTTATTCTGCAATTTACCAGCAATGTCAAATTAGGGGGTTTAATGGATTCCTACACAGAAATTCCTAGTGTGGTTGTATTAACAGCGAATTTCATTAAAAAGGGCTATTTTTCTCTATTGGGATTTCAGTAGAGAGACAATGTTTATTTTTTCAGTGGAAAATTGATTGTAACTAAGAGGATACTTGGCTTGAAAGTGGGAAATTATCATATCATATGATTAAATGAAAGCTTACCTTGTTATAAGGTAACTAGACATATCCCAGTAGAATTGAGACAATGTTTGATTAAGCCAGATTTTCCTACTTTATATTCAAGGAACAAATTAAAGAATAATTGAGATCCTTTTCAGATCTTTTATAAGCTGCATATATAAAGCTTCAGCTCCAGGTGGCAAAGCAATTAGCTGATGAATAAAATCAACCCCACTGTCATTCGTCAGATGTTTAAATTCTATAAACCAGATAAATTAATGTGTTCCTTAAGCCAAATAAACGGTCATGCTCTCCATGTTACCACTCGATTCCCCTGGGAAAGGTTTGGAAGCACATTCATAGAAAGGCTAGGAACTACTTAATCAGGAAGGTTGAGATTAAGTTGCCCATTTGATTTTCTAAAATAAATGTCCATCTGGCACAAGACCTATTTTCTGAGCAAAGTTATTGGAGATGGCAATCTGGTGTGTTTCGTAAACTAAGGGCAGGGCTGGACTCAGCATTGCACTCTCCTGTCTGCCTGGTCAAAGATCTTTCTGTTTCCTTGTACTTGGGATTGAAGTTATTTTGAAGTAACTAAAAGGGCTCTGGATTCATTTATTTCTTGCTCTTGAGTATTAACGCAGAGAATTAGAACTTGCCTTTGTGGTTTCAGATGTATTTCTCTGAAGTGAGTTTCCTGGATAAGTACAACTTAGCCCCCTTGTGTGTATGATGGGGCAGGTTTTGCTGGCAATGACTTCTAGATAAGCTAGACTGAAGGCCAAGAGGACATTACTTAATTAGCTGCTTGATCAGTTCTCCTGCTCTGACATTTTCATTAGAAGCTTTACTTTCAGGGCCTGCTGACTGGGCTCTAACTCCTTGTCACCTGGTTTGCTTTGCAGGGAGTTAATACCTCAGTCACTGTGGATGGTCCTTTGGATTCTTGCTAATCAAGGTGTGGTCCTATGACCAGCAGCAATGGAGTCACCTGGGAGCTTGTGGGAAACACAGAATCTTAAGTCCGACCCCAACTGAGTGAATCATAATATCCTTTTTGCCAGATTCATATGACTTTGGAGCTTGAGAAGCAGCATGTTGGAGAGCATCGCCTCTGCAGCTACAGCCAGGATTGGAGTTATGAAGCCAACACAAGTCGTCAATGGGGATATGTACTTTATGAATTTTCCAAACCTTAAAGTCTTTTTTCCTTTTCGTATGTATTCTTTAGCTACTGGCACTTGAAAAAGAGGGTGACTAAAAAGAAGAGCTAGAACTCATTTGTTATAATATTGATTATTGGAGTCCAGCATTCTTCAGAAATTTTAACAAAAATTGGTAATTATTTATAGAAATTGAATTTAGATCTTGCAGTCATTACCAAGAGAACTCTAGATGATTCTTGTTGAATTGCCAGATAGCTATCTATTAAGTGCAAAATATTGGTCCCAACATGTTACAGTAGAGAGACAACTGGATTGGAAACCCAGGCATCAGCTCATCTGATTACAGGCAAGCAGTTTCACTCTTTTGAGCTTGATTTCCTGACCTATAAAACGTGAGATTTAGAAGCAGATGATTCTAGGGTCTCTTGAAGGTCTGAATGTTTATGATTTGATGAGAATACGTGGAAGTCTGAGTAAGACGCTCTGAATACTTAACCTCAGAACCATTCAGGTGGCTGGAGAACCAAACACACACACACACACACACACACACACACACACACATGCATGTTCTCCTGATGCTATTTGAGTGATGTCATCTCTAGAATTTGTTTTGCAGGATTTTGGAAATTATTAATCCCAGGAGAACCTAGGTATCATGAAGCTGACCTTTGGGTTTGATGTAGACGTGTGTGTGTGTACATTTACAGCCTATAGGAGCTATGGGGACAGTCATGCTACACAGGGACTGTAGGCAATGAAACAGCAGCATAAATATGCTTTAATATAAGAAAGAATATGAAACTCATGAATAGCAGGATGAAGCACAACTCAACACAATCTTTGCTGTAAAATGAAAGTCTGATATTTTTCTAACCCCTGGTGTGTTGTTGTGCTGTTATTGTTTTTTTAACCACAACCTGTCCTCTCTCTCTCTTTCCTCCTCAGTGCATTTTATTCTGGATTTCATTTGGAGGTTTACTGTGGTGTGCATGTGTATGTTAAAGAAGTTAGGGTGATAATCTCTTGATGCAAAGAGACAATGCTTCAAGATTTGAAGAAGCATTGCTAAGAGAAGTTAGGTGGTTAAAGAAAAGGCTTGCCTGTTCTCTTATGTTTGGAGGGCAATCCTGTCTAAAAGCTGTGTGGGGAAGTGATGATCTGTGCTACTTCTAATAGGGAATTGATTTGCTCACTAATTCCTTGGAAGCATCCCTCCCTTCCTACTTTCCTTCCTTCCAACACAAAACTGGCTTAATTGCCAACTATGTGTTCAAAACTGGAGATAGAGAGAGGAATGACACACAATCCAGCCCTTAAGGGCTCATATCTTGCAGGAGAATGCACAGCCTGTAATTTCCATCTCTACCGATAGCTCTCACTCTGCATTTTATTGTAATGTGAGTATATAAGAAAAGTCATAATGATTATTTACAAGTGATTCCGTTTTCTGGTTACACAGTGTTTACTCAGATACACATAGGAATGTGTGTGTGTGTGTGTGTGTGTGTGCATGTGCATGTGTTGAGGGCTTTGAGAACAGCCTAAGTGATATTAATAAAGCAGATTTCAGGTCTTTAGAGGATAGCAAATTCTCCATGTAATGTACGAAATCTATCCTGGTAAATGGGTTTATGCCTGAAATTGATTCTGTTTAAATATATCCAGGGAATCTTTAGAGGGGCTGCTTTACTGGGACTCTTCTGGCCCTTAATGTTGATCTTTGCACTTTCTCTGTGGTATAATTCTGGGGAGACACATTTTCTTTAAAGTTTTGCAGGCATGACGTTGTGCTTTGTTGATGCAAAGGTGTTCAATATGTAGGAGATTCCTTGTGATCTATTAACTTTAACAAAAAAAAAATGTAGGAGAGTGGTCCTCAAGACTTGATGGGCAAAAAGATCACCTGGGGAACTTGTTTACAATGCAGATTCCCACTCCGGTTTCTCTCCCATGCCCCACGTTCTGCTATGGTAGGTATGGGATAGGGCCCCTAGGTAAGCTGATGCAGGTGGTCTGAGAAAACTGGCAGAGAATCCCCGCATTTGGATATCTAGGCATGAACCGACTATACATTTTAAACGTGTTTGAAATCCTTGGCTGAAAGATTGCTTTGCAAATGCTGAAAGTCACTAGGTCATGATTTGACAAATGAGTGGAAGCCTCATGATGCCAAGTTGCCTGGTGCAGCCATTCTGCTGGGTTCTAATTCCTCTTTCTGTCCTTGCTAGCAGCATGTCCTTCAGCAAATCCTGTAAACTTTCTACGTTTCAGTTTCTCAACTGTAAGTCAGGAATAATAATAATATAATACATATCTGATTACATTGTTGTGAATATTAAATGGCATAATTTTCATACAGTGCTTAAAGGGCCTAGCAAGTATTCAGTTCATTTTAGCTGGCTCTGCTATTGTGCTGTAACAGAAAACCAAGAATACAGTAAGTACGATTACATAGTTTTTGTATCACAACTTTCTTCTTAGATAACTCTGAGGGCTTTGCGGAGTACCAGCGTAATCAGCACAGAGTCCCAGAGAACAGCCAGGGACCCTTCAGTTACTTTACAGCGGTCCCTTTGAACTGCTGACGTCATTTCTTGTTAAAGCAGGTTGGAGGGGGCTTTACCTCATTGGTTGGGTGCTGTGACTAGTTTCCCAGCTGCTTCCTCCCACGTTTGGTATCGTCTAGCTGATGGGCAATCTTTGGGGTTCCATGGCATTTCCATCACACGGCACCGCACATGGTGGCATCTTCTCCTTTCTCTACCGGGTTCTGTTGACTTCTGGCTTCTGGCTGCTCCCCATGGTTTCTCTTTCTGACTTTCATTCTACTTAGAAAGGACTACAGTAATCTGGATTAAAACCCAGTTAGCTAGGCTACACCTTCACTGAGTTAACACCTTGAAGAGCTCTTATTTACAATGAGTTCATACCCACAAGAATGCAGACTAAGACCAAGAACGGGAGTACCCAATTCAATCCACCAAAGGTGCCCAAGCATCTTCTAACCCTCCTATACTGACAGATTTCACTGAGAAACAAGTCTGGAGTTTTTCTACCCTTCCAGGGTGCATACACATTTTCTTTTGATATGATTATCATTTACTTGGTCAATTGGAACGGATAATCTCTTGTTGAAGAGGATTAATGCAATCGACAATAAAGGTTTGGAGCGAACGGCTGGCCTGGTGTCAGGTCAATAACTGCAGAGAACAGAGGATTTGCAGGCTGGATGGTGGTGCCTCCTCCCAAGACACTTAGCTTTTAGACTTTGTGTGGTGCCTGTATTGCTCATGTACTTTTGTTCTGGAAATACGTGTATGTTTCACATAAAGCCCAAACTGATTTAAGATGGTTTGTTTTGCAAAGCGCTAGCTCAGGCTGGATTTCAGTTTTTTTTTTTTTTGCTAATTGAAATGAAATATCATCAGTACATGAGAAATGATGAACAGACATATTGTTATTTCTGTTTTATAATAAACTCTGCAGCCGTGGTCCTCAACCCTCTGAATACTGGAATCAACTGGGGACTCTGATCAGTGCTCAGCCTTCTGATTTAATCGGTCCGGTCTTTGACTTGGAAATTAGGATTTTGAAAAGTTCCTTAGATGATTTGAGTGTTTGGTCAGGTTTGAGAATCAGTGCCTTACAGGATAATTCCATATGTTGTCATCTTTGGCTTTTTAAACATACGTTCCTTGTTATGTCAAACTCGTCTCCCCAACTTCTTCCCCATAATTTGTGAATTTTTGAAAAAAAAAAAAGAAGAGATCTTCAGAATCACTCCATGTCAGTGGTTTTCCACTGGGGCCATTTTGCCCCTCGGGGGCCAATTGGTAACATCTGGAGACACTTCTGATTGCCACAGCTGGGATGGGGTGCTGCTACTGGCATCCAGGGAGTAGAGGCTCAACACAGCCCCCACTGCCAAGAACGATCCGGTCCGAATGGCGAAAGGGCCAGGATTACCAGGGCCTCAGGCTTGGCGCCTGTCATTTTACAAATGGCAGGGGTGAGAGCTTGGTCTGCCCAAGCAGTCATGCTTGATTACTGGAAGAATAAAGTGCCTAACTATTGTGGCATGCTAGCCTAACTCTGCCCTTATGCTCCCTCCCCCTTTTAACCTACTGCCTTAGGGAAATTTGTTATTCATCTTGTTTCTTCTCCCCTCACCCCCCTCAAGTATCTCCAGGCTCTCAAAGGTAGTGATTTGTATTTTAGTGTTTCAAATATCTTAAAACCGCTTCAGGTAAACTATGTAGGCTCATCACCTTTCTTTGCTCTAGGATGGCCTGATAGCAACTTGGTATAGAGGCCTGGGTTGTTTTGTGCTGATCAGGAGTTACAAAAATCTTTGATTAATTAAAAAACAAACAAACAGGCAAATGAGATAATGATTACTTTATAAATTTAGTTTGTTGAATAACATTTTTCTAACTTAAGTACCCACAAAATGAAATGATAAAAGGGCTTCTTGGAGTGTGTGTGCACAAGCATGCATGTGTGCCCACATTGGTGCTCTCAGCCCCAGCACTGCTTGGAGAGGGTTTTAAGAAGTTGATGGAGGGAAGTGGACTTGGCCCAGTGGTTAGGGCATCTGTCTACCACGTGGGAGGTCCGCAGTTCAAACCCCGGGCCTCCTTGACCTGTGTGGAGCTGCCCACGCGCAGTGCTGATGCGGGCAAGGAACTGTGCCACTCAGGGGTGTCCTCCTCATAGGGGAGCCCCACGTGCAAGGAGTGTGCCCCATAAGGAGAGCCGCCCAGCGCGAAAGAAAGTGCAGCCTGCCCAGAAATGTCGCCGCACACATGGAGAGCTGACACAACAAGATGACGCAACAAAAAGAGACACAGATTCCCATGCCGCTGACAACAACAGAAGCGGACAGAAGAACACGGAGCAAATGGACACAGAGAACAGACAACTGGGGGGGGGGGGGTGCGGTGGGAGGAGGGAAGGGGAGAGAAAGAAATAAAAAAGAAATCTTTAAAAAAAAAGAAAAAAGGAAGTTGATGGAGACTTTGAATTAAGGATATGTGAGTGCATGGTCTTTCATTTACATATTCCCTTAACATTAACATACCTCCCTGCCATCTTCACACCAGCTAATCGAATTCACTAATATATATATATATGTAATAATATATATAGGTAATAATAATATAAGTAATTTCTGGAAGGTAGGATATGGGATTATGCATGCCTAAAATGTTTTTTTTACTTCTTTATTTTCTCTATTTTTTCTTTCCTTTCCTTATGAACATGTTTTTATAATACAAAGAAAACCACTTAATTAAATAATATAACTTTATTGTCAATATTCAGTACATCAGAATCACCTGGTAGCTTAATAAAACTCTCAGGCTCCATCTCCAAGATTCTGGGTCAGGTGGCTGGGCTGGGGCTGGGCATTATTTAAAGGCTGCTGTTGACAATGGAAGAAACTGTATCACTGATGTATAGACAGTGGCCTCGGGAGTTGCTGAGGGCAGGGAGAGGGAAGAAGAGGTGTGATATGGGGGCATTTTCAGGACTTGTAGTTGTCCTGAATGATATTGCAGGGACAGATGCAGGACATGATATATCCTGCCTAACCCACTGAACGGACTGGGAGAGAGTGTAAACTACAATGTAAACTATAATCCATGCTGTGTAGCAGTGCTCAAAAATATACTCATCGACCCAGAGCCAAAGAGGCTCATCTAAGACTGTGCAGAGCTGGTGGCAGGGGCAAAGCTTGCCCAGGCAAGTGCCCATAAAGAGCAGATACATAGGGTGGGTCTCTGAATATCTTACCATGGTCCAGAAAAACTCTATTAAAGGCAGAGTCCACCCTGATTGACTTGTGCCTGGGGTGCAATGGAGGAAAGAACGTGCACAAACACAGGCAGGATATTGGTGTGTTAAAACCTGTGGTCCAGCCCCCAGGACACTCCTCATTACTGGACTCTGTTGCTTGAAAATCATGTTTGGTATGATTGAGAAAGGACTTAATGGTAGATATACCCAACCTTCTGCTCCAGCACCAGCACTGCCATCATCCATGTAAGGCAGGAGTCCCCTGAACTTGCAGGGCAGAATCAGGGGGGTCATTGGTCTTAGACTCTTGGAAGCCTACTATAGGAGGAGCTGTGGGGTCAGCACCAGGAAATCTTGCATTTTCTCCAGGGTGACTGGCAGCCTCATGCACAGCTGAAAAGTAGAGGCCACCCAGATCCTGCTGTAGTATGGCCTACCTTGGTAGGGAGGATAGCTGGAAAAGACTGACTTCCCCTCTGACCCAGCAATTCTACTCCTAGGTATTCAGCCAAGAGAAATGAATACTGTTGCTCACTCCACAAGTTGTATGCCAATGTTTTAGGTGCTTTATATGTGTCTCTTAGATAAAGGACTATTTAGGTCACATAAAAAAAAATATATATATATATATATACTCATCGAATGCAATGAATGTGCCACACTGATAAAAGAATTTGGTGATGGGGGAGGAGTGGGGCTGGGGTGGGGTGTGGGGGTATATGGGATCCTCTTATGTATTTAATGTAATATTTTGTATGATCTATGTATCTTTAAAAATTTAAAAAAATCTATAAAAATAAATTTAAAAAAAAGGCTTGCTGTTGATTCTCACGTGCTGCTGGAATTCTGAACCCTGGGCTGAGACAGTGGTTCTCTAACTAGTCTGCGCATGTATTCACCTGGGGACTTTAAGAACTACTGCTACCTGGGCCCACCGGCAGAAGTTCTGATTTATTGGGTTTGGGGTGCAATTTGGGCTTTAGGAATTTTAAGAGTTCCCTGAGTGGTTCAGGAGCTGGAAGGACAGGGCGGTACCTCTCAGGAATATATTTTTGTTGGGGAGCATCCTAACTTCGCTCTCACCAAGGAGGATCATAATGCCAGCATGCCCCTGCTTCTCCTGGCAATTGAGAGCTAACGAGGTGATATTGCTCTAAACTTTAGCATGGCCCCATCAGTACTAGAAATTACAGTCTGCCTCTTTGGGGTGTGGTAAGAATGAAAGTTACAAGAACACTAATTAAAGGAGAGTCTGTAATTTTAATTGTTGACAAAAGGATGAGCTTGAAGGAGATTTTGCTTATGGTGATCACTTTACCTTCATGAACAAGTAGATTCATAAGGGCCTGCCTTCTGGGGCAAACAATCCAATGCAATAGGTCCTAATAACTCTTCCTATCCTCCTATTATTTTTTCTTGACTTTCATTTTGCTTTTTTATGTTTAATGGTTGGGAGGGCTCCTCACACTTGGACCTGAATGGACTCCCACTTAATGGACTCTCACTACCAAGATGCCCAGGTTGAAGTCTGGACTTGCTTTTGTTAGACCAGCCTGGTGGCTTTTAAGATCTCTTACAAATACGGAACTGCTGTCCCTCCACTACGTCAAAGGGTGCACTTGGAGTAGTACTGGGAGCAGCCAGCTCCTCCCGCATGGTGGACTTTGCGAAGGGTCCCAGGCCGGGTCTGCAGAGATGGGCACAGCACATGGGTAGCAGCACAGCATGACCCTGGTGGGGCAGGAGAGCATTCCAGCTGCAGCCATTTCTGGCTCCCTGCTTCTCCACAGAAGCCGCTTGGGAGCAGTGTGGCCTTGCCAATGAGGGAGGCTCAGGGCGCCTTCCGGGAACTGACCAGCGCAGCCGGGCAGCCTGCGCTCTGGGGCTGATGACAAGTGAAATATTTCACAGAATGTAAATCTTTCATCTTGCAACTGCTCCTTTGGTGAGAAATCAGACAGTGGGTAAGGAGGGGGCAGAATCCTTGCCCCAGTGAATAAAATTAAAGGATAGAGTCTCCTGCCTTTGTTCTGGAATTTGATAGTGTGAAGTTTGTAAAAATGAAGATTCTGTGCTTATGATGGGTCCATTGGTCCTCATTGTCTTCTGGATGGGAGACACTTGTATTTCCTTTTATCTTGTGGAAAATAGAAACACAGCAGACAGAGGGACGGGGGAGGAAGAGAAAGGGAAGGCAGAGAGAGAGTGAGAGAATGAGAGAGAAACTCTCAGGCACCTGATGTGATATTCTACCCTGTGACTGCTTCCAAGTTTTAAGTTTTTTTTTTTTTTTTGCTGACAAATCAAATAGAAAAACATATGACTTAGGTCTTTTCAATCCATCTCACATAAGAAACAATATGAACTTTCAGCATAATTTGTTTATTCTGGGTCTTTGAGTTAAATTCTTTTTTTTTAAATTTAATTTTATTTCTTAATTATCTTTAAAAAAATTAATAGAGCACACAAAATGTTACATTAAAGAACATAAGATGTTCCCATATACCCCACTCCCCACCCCCCACCCCCATCACTTTTTAAAATTGTATTTTTTTGAAGATAATAGATCACAAAAAATGTTACATTAAAAAATATAAGAGGTTCCCATATAGCCCCCCCCCACTCCTCCCACATCACCAACCTCTTTCATCACTGGGGCACATTCATTGCATTTGATGAATACATTTTGGAGCACTGCTGCACCA
The DNA here is from genome assembly GCF_030445035.2 of Dasypus novemcinctus. Lineage (NCBI taxonomy): Eukaryota > Metazoa > Chordata > Mammalia > Cingulata > Dasypodidae > Dasypus > Dasypus novemcinctus. Next base: position 54,952,660 of record NC_080689.1, read on the forward strand.
CAATGAATTATGGTTTACAGTGTAGTTTACACTCTCCCCCAGTCTATTCAGTGGGTTATGGCAGGATATATAATGTCCTGCATCTGCCCCTGCAATATCATTTAGGACAACCCCAAGTCCCAAAAATGCCCCAAATCACATCTCTTCTTCCCTCTCCCTGCCCTCAGCAACTACCGTGACTGCTTTTTCCACATTAATGCTACAGAGTTAAATTCTTTACCATGGATGCTTCTCGCCTCCAAAGTGACTATATCTAAGCTATTATTTTTTATCAAATTATCATGCAGTGCCTATAAGTGTGTAATTAGCATTGTGTTTACACTCTTTGACCTTCTCTCTGTGGTTGTGCTTTTAGGATATATTTGGAAAGGGAGCGAAAGAAGGCTCCCCAGGGAGCTGGGAGTGGAAATGTAGGGAGCAAATGGCCAGAGGTGCAGGAAAGAGAGAGGAGTGGGATGACAAGAAGGTTCACCTCCAAATTGCCAATGGCAATTTGGGGAAAGTGGAGTTGAAGTGTGAGCCTCTTAATATGGTTTTGTGGCTGGCTGTGAACTGTCGGGTAATAAATCCTTTCCAAGGTATTACTCAACCAAGGTATTTGCTCAATCCTGTTGCAGCCATTAATTCTTTGCTGAGGATAAACCCACCTTGGGAGCAGAGAAGGAGGAGGAACTGTCAGATGGGAGAACAAATAGACCTATCTGGCAGCTTCTGCCTGAACTCTGGAAGAGGTAAGGACCACCTGCCCCCTGGGCTTTACTGCTTCATTCATGGGTGGATTCCCAGAGGATGTGAGGTGTGCCCAGCAGAGGGACCCTGTCGCCCGGAGATCCGGTGCTCATGGCCAGCTAGAACCAGGGACATGAGCTTCCCTGTCTCTCTTTGCGCTTCCTGCCTCTGAAGAACTAGTCCATTCCAGCTGGACCGAGTGAGATGTTTCCTTTTTGCAGTCTTGGGAGCTTCATGTGTCCCAGGTTTGTGACGTCCTCCTTGGTCCTGGACTCCTCCCTTACTTCTGGGATCTTGAAGGATTCCCTGGGAGTAAAATGGAGCTCTTCAGACATCCCACAACTGAAATTAACCTAAATGCAAGCGAGCTGTCATCCCAGCTGTTCCTCCAATTATATCCCTAGTGAGACTTGGAAGCAAACAAACTTGGGCTCCATGACTTTTACTTAAAAAGGTCAAAAGTAAACTGGACACCAGAGAGTGAGTGATGCCCGGCCTCAGCCCTTCAAGAATGTTCTTTATCATAGGGGCAAGATTCAGGGCTGCCATGGCAAAATTTTATAGGCTCTACGAAACAGAGCTACCCTGGGAACATTCAAATAGCTTATTATGTATGATGACACAGATTTTCCAGTTAATAGATGTATTATAAACCCTCGAGACTGGCACAATTACTTTATACATTGCTTCGTATGGCCCCATTTATGAAGACCCTGTACTTGAGCCTAGGGGGTCTCTATTTTTGCTTGGCTGTGGTAATAGAGCCAATAATAAATGTGCTGGGCACTGTGCTAAGGGTGTTAGATATTTTTCTCATTTAAGCCTCACAACAGCCTAATGGGATAGGTACTATTACCTGCATATTGCGTAGATGAAAACATTTAGCTTGGAGAAGTAGGTCATGGGGACAGTCTCCCATAACTGGTAAGTGGAGAGGACTTGTAAGCATGTATTCTCAGTCTGCCTTTCGAGGTTCTTTGATTCTATCCATGATGTGCCTTAGGGATTTTCCTACTATGGGTTAATGGATAGGAGAGTAAAGCCCTCCTTTTCCTCCCCCTCCTCCCTGCCTCCCTCACTCTTTCCCTCCTTCCCTCCTTCCATCCTTCCTGACTTCCTGCCTTTCTTCCTGCCTTCCTTCTACTAGGGGCTGGGGATTGTACCCAGGACCATGAATGTGAGAAGCTGGTGCCACATCGGCTTTCCTTAGTTGGTTCTTTTGCTTGTTTTGCTTGTTGTTTATTTTTGTTTTTTTCAGGTGGCATCAGAAACAGAAGACTGGACCTCCCATGTGGGAGGCAGGCACTCAACTGCTTGAACTACATCTGCTCCTCCCTCCTTTTAATTGTGCCAACAAATCAATTTTGAGACCACAGGGCTGAAAGATTCCAACTCTCCAAGAAGAAGATGCTAGTTAAAATGAAAAGTTGCTTCTTGACTTTGTTCTCACTGTTTCAGATAGAAATGTTGACTCTTCATGTGCGTTTCTACTCATGGGTTTAGACCAACTTTCCTCTTGAAAGAAAGGACATTGAGAAATCTATAATTCCTAGAACAAAGAAAACATCCCCTTAACCCTGACAAATAAACAAAGACATAAGGATAAAAAACAACAAAACTAAAGTAGAATTCCCTTATTTTGTAGGGGAATGTTTTGAGGACTATTTATTTATCCCTTAAGCTACTGGCAGTTTCACCTGGTGCTTGGGTAACAAGATCACCCGTGGTTCTTTGAACCACTGGACTCAATAGTAGGGAAGCTTGGAAGGGTAGTGAACCAGGAGAGCTGCCTCTAGTTCTGGCCCCAGTAAGCTCTATGAATTGAAACAGCTCTATCACTTTCCCACATCTTGCTTCACTGGTTTGGAATGGGAATAAGACCACCTCTCCTACCCGCCTCGCTGGTTGTAGATGTTCCTGGGACATGTCATATAGTGGAGGTTAGTGTGGAACTGTTCTCTTACTTTATCCGGCTCATTTGTCCTTGGAAACACTTATACCACACTAACTGCATGTCAGGCACAGTACTTTATTCTAACTCATCTAATTCTTTCAACAATCCCAAGAGGGAGATATTATTTTAGTTTTGCAGATGAGAAAACAGGGACATAAAGAAGCTGATTTGCTCAGGTTCACATAGAACTAGTACATGAAAGAGTTAGACTTGAACCTAGGTGTGGAACCTGGACCGCAGGTTTTTAACAACTGTGCTATAGGCCTTCTCCATCTGACCTTCCTGAAGATAATCAGTTTTGACATATCTTTTTTTTTGACATATCTTTTTTTTTTGACATATCTTTTTGTCTCTCTCTCTCTCTCTCTATGTGCTCGTGTCCTTCTGAATAAAGAGGAAATATGTGCAACCTAAAGAAGGCTAGAACTAGAGCTTAATCCTTGTGAGACCCTATAGCCTTCAAATTTCAGGACCTTGTCTTGTGGAAGATTCTGGTGAGGTTGGAGGATTGCTGATGTCATTATCATATTTGGTGTTCCAAAGGCACTACTTTTTCCCCTAAAGAATATATTATTAAGTTCCAATATTGTATTTTTGTTAACTGTAAACTTATTTGTGTAATAATATCATCCATTTACATGATCAATTAGTCTATATGTAACTTAGAGTTGGGGTATTGTCTCCTTAATGGTAGAGATTATTAGCCTCCCTCCCAATGTCCAACAGAGTGTAGGAATATAATAATTGGCACTTGACACACATCTATTGGTTTTACTTTTTTTTATAATTTTTTTTATTACAACAATAAGTGTTCACTGTGGAAAAAACAGATAAAACCAAAATGCCAAAAGAAGAGAGATAAAAACATCCAGAATCATACTGTTCTGTTATAGCTATAAGAAAGCAATATCCATACAACTTTGCTAGTAAAAGGCTATGGTTCAAGAATTTTATACCCAACCAGGCTGTCTTTTATATATGAAGATAACAGAAATGTATTCTCTGATAGGCAAAGTTTCAAAATCTGTTTCATTCATTTGTCTCTCTTCAAACATGCTTAAAGGTAAATTCAAGGTGACCAAGAGAGGTTGATGCTGCAATGAGAGTTCAAAATATGAAGGTCAGAGTATAAAAAAGGTTGTAAGCCAACACAAACTTCGTACATAACTTTATAGACACAGATAATTATAAAAAGTAGGGATTTTATATATAAATGCTATAATTTATTCCATTTACAAAATGAAAGAAAATATAAAAAATCATTCTTAGAAGATAAATAACGTAAAAATAATTATGTGTAATCTGTGTCTATAACTCCAGATCGTGTCATCAAAGTCTGAGAAGGAAGTTATAGGAGTGAGTTGGGAGAGGAGAAGTGGGAGTTAACAGGTTGAGGGAAATTGAGGGTGTGGTAGGTGGAGACAAGTCATTTGACTTGAATAATGCCAGTTATTTGTACCTGGGGTTTGCTTAGGTCGTGAAAAATGAAATGTTAGGCAGGTGTTTTTGAAAATTTTCATATTATTCAAGTAAGGGTTCTTATCATTTTAAGTAATAAAATTCCTTAAAAATGAGCCGAGGAACTTAATGGCTTTTTAGGCACCTGTGTATTTCTGCATTTTGTTTGCTCTTGAACTTGTCCTCTCTCCGAGCTCCTGTTCTGCTGCTAAGCTCACTTCAGTGCACTTTTCTCAAAGTAACCAGGATGAAGGAAAGCATGTTTTTCTGTCTGCTTATTGACTGTTATCTGACTGACCAACTCTTACTAGAGATTAACAGCCATTTTTCTTTAATTTATATTTTTCTTTGTCTTTTGTCTAAAAGTCATAGTCATCGAGTTGAATTTGGAATGAGAGATGTGTGTTGATCTCCTTTTAAGAAAACATATTAAACAAATAGGAATTTACCAAAAGACACTGTTTTTTAATTCTGATTGAATTCACACTTAATTCTTTTTTTTAAAAAAAGATTTATTTTATTTATTTCTCTCCCCTTCCTCCCACCCCCCAGTTGTCTCTTCTCTGTGTCCATTTGCTGTGTGTTCTTCTTTGTCTGCTTCTGTTTTGTCAGCGGCACAGGAATCTGTTTCTTTTTGTTGCGTCATCTCGTTGTGTCAGCTCTCTGTGTGTGCGGACCATTCTTGGGCAGGCTGCACTTTCTTTCGCACTGGGCGGCTCTCCTTACGGGGTGCACTCCTTGTGTGTGGGGCTCCCCTACCTAGGGGACACCCCTGCATGGCAGGGCACTCCTTGCATGCATCAACACTGTGCGTGGGCAGCTCCACACAGGTCAAGGAGGCCTGGGGTTTGAACTGCGGACCTCCCATGTGGTAGATGGATGCCCTCTCCATTGGGCTAAGTCCCCTTTCCCATACTTAATTCTTGAATGGAGCTTTTTCTCAACCTGGGAGGCATCTGCACTGGACACAGCTTATTTTAGAAATGTTGGGTGTTGCTGTGGCAGTGGTAATCACCAAATGTGTGTGTGTGTATGTATGTGTTTGTGTGTGTGTATGGTGGGGGCAGGGAGGACCAGGAAGGGTTCACAAAGTGTTCCAATGAGGACCGATAGGAATTTCTCCATTAGTGGGCCAGTGGCACAGAGCCTAATCAACACGTCTGTCAGTTGGTTGGCAGCCTTTCTCCTGGTCAGGCAGCATCTTCTCCTGGTGGAAGAAAAGTGGTCAGGCCTTATTACTGAAAAGATTTCCAGTTAGAGCAGGAAGATGCATTGGAAAGTAGCTCAGACTTTGTGACCATTCTGATATCAACTTTTAGACAACGACTTTCCAAATGGTGGTCGAGGAGTTTTGTTTATAACTTCATTAAAAATGCAAAAATTAATAAATGGTTTATGATATTACCATATGTGCATAATACTGAATTAGATTTAGCAGATTTCATCTTGGCTGAATAATGAAGTGAGGCTGGCATGAGTTCCAGGGTTGAAGCAGAAGTGATGGTAGCACAACACTGTGAACATAATTAATAGCACTGAATTACATATTTGAATGTGGTTAAAAGGGGGCATTTTTAAGTTGTGTATATGTTACTAGAGTAAAAACAAAAATAAAACAAAAGCAGCTATGGGCAAAGAACTGAACTATAACTATAATGTATGATATGCAGTAGCCAGGTTATCCTGTGTTAATGTCTGAACCCAGAAAAATCAGGAAGTTGAAACGAAAAAGGCATATGTCTTGCTTGTGTAAGTCCAATAAAGTCTTGCGGGCAATGCTTTCTTCTTCTTGTCATACAACCATCTCAACCGGTAGCTTCCAGGGTTGCCAAGGCAAGGCGCTGGAGACCAATTCTTTATGTCATGGCCCACAAGTGAGTTAATCATTTCTGCCCACATTTCATTGGAGGTTAACTAGTCATGTGGCCCCACCTAATTGCAAGGGAGCTGGGGAGTGTAGACTTCCTGTGTGGCCTGGAAGGAGTGAAACACTGCTTGTGGGTGTCCACTAGAAGTCTCTGCTACATCCAGGGAGCATTTGGTTGGAATGGAGTCTAGGGAATGGTCCGAGTAGATATTATGGATATTCAGCAGGGGATGCCAAAATCCTGGGGAATCAAGTATGTGCTACTTGATTTGGAAAAATGTCAACCTGCCCAGCTCTGGGATCCCCTGCACACAGGGAGGTGGACACTGTCCCTATCTCCAGCTTCTGGCCTGTGGTCATCTTCAACTTGAATTGATATGTGCTGAATGTAATAAGAGCTTAATCAATTTTTTGTTAAATAAATCAGCGCTTTCTGGTACATTCTTAACTGCTGGCCCTGCCTCAGTGGGACTATATATTATTCAGATCTGGGCTTCCTACACCAGTCTGGCCCATCTCACTGATGTCCTGACTTACTCCAGTAGTGCTGGTTTTGGGTCCTCATTCTGTGAGACCCATAGGGCATGACACAGGTGGTAGAGGTGTAATAGGACCTTACCAGGGCTTATTTATCTAGACTCCCAAATATTTCCTGTTGTCACTACTATATACATGCTGCTTTGGGGCCTACTGAGGCAAAGAGGGTCTCTGTCCTACTACCTTCTCTTATGGCATAGGGGTTATGGGAATAGTTTCTGGGAGACACACTGCCTGGCTTCAAATCCCATCTCTATTAGTAGTGCAGTGAGACCACCAGCCAGTGACTTAACCTCTCGGTGCTTCATTTGTGAGTATAATAATAATACCTTTTTCTTAGTGTTGTCATGATAATTAAGTGAGCTAATACATGAAAAGCACTTAGAAAATGCCTGGCGAGTAGGAAGTGATTAAATACACATTAGCTCTTATCACTTTCTTTAAGACTCAGCCCCAGTGTACCTGAAGCTTCCCTGATCTAACTTCTCTGGGTGCCTTCTGCTGATATATCTGTTATAACATTTATCAGGCTAAAATGTAATTATTTACCCATTCTTCTCTTCCACAAGGCTGTGATTACTAAAGGGCATATAAGGCTCACCATTAACCTCAGTCTAAAGTGCAAAATAGATTAGCAAGTGTTTTCAGAATTGATGGGAAGAGCCAGAAATGTAGAAATTGCTAGATTTCATTCACCAATATCCAGTTCTCTCCTTCTTTCCCAGCACAAAGAAAATCTCCCTATGTGTCTGGATGAACCATGTGACTGAGTTTGGGCAAACAGAATGTGGGCGGAAGTGATGTGTGCCCCTCTTAGGCCTGCCCATAACCTTTCTGCACCGCCATCTTCCATTTGCGCTTTCTCTCCCTCCCATCCAATGGGCTGGAAGATGGTGGAGTCTAAGGATAAAAAGAGCCCAGAGCCCTGAGTCACACCTTGGAGAAGAGGGGTCTGGGCTTTTTAAATTGTTTTGGGCTTCTGAAATCTGAACCTGTCTGCTATAGCAGCTAATAAAGCCAGGATCTGGGTACAACAAAAATTTTGCTGCAGACTCCGTGGTCTGATATGACTCAGTGCACTAACAAAGGCTGCCGAGCCCACGCGAGCAGCAGACATGTACGGAAGCAACCTCTGCTGGTGAGAGCTGGGGAGGGGTGAAAGAGGAGGAGCCAGTACACGGCTCCCACTCAGCTGCCTGGGTTGCACTAGACCTCTGCTGAACTCTCCCTCATTTCCCCTATAAGGAAATGATTCTCCTTTTCCAAGTAAGTTCCTCAGAGGAAAAGCTGACTTTCCTTTCACCATACAAAGCATCCTCGAGAGAAACAATTACAGTTCCTTTTAGAGCTCTGGTTCCTTCATAGGTACCTATTGTCCTAATAAATGGAACTGCTTGGAACACAAAAGCATTTATTTCCTCTTTTAGCTAATTTAATTTTTACAGCCCCTGTGAAAACATATTTTATGTTTTACTCTTCTAATGTGATTTTAAGATAGTTTATTCTTGGATTCAATTTTGTTTTCATTTTCTAGAAAATCAATTTAATTCACAGAGGGTTCATCCATTTAATGGCTTTCCTTGCACATGGTTAATGCTTAAGCATCTGATCAAATATTCCTATAACAATATCTTCACAAGGCTCAACCGGTGAAGGTGTTAGATGGGAAGAAATCCTCTATTTTTAAAAAGTCTTTTTCGTTTGAACTAATTGAAATGGAAAACCAGTCTGATTTGGTGAAATTGAATTGCAGACTGTTTTGGAAGGAGAGTCCTGTGTGATTTCAAGTTGCTCAAACTAAATTTATGGACGTGTAGGCTAACAAAGATTTTGAGGTTATCTCCTTATCTTGCTTTACAGTAACTCTCTTGGGTACTTGAAAACTCTTTGCTGGCAAGTCCTTTAGACGTTATCCTTGTACCCTTGTGTATTGCATTCTGAATTAGGCCCATTATCAGAAGTAAATCTCAGGCTGATCCTAGTCTGTATCATTATAATGTCAAATTAGGGGCTTTTACATTTAAAATTGGGTGGCATTAGCCATTGGGAAGAAACTTCTTGAACTTCCAAATTGATCATGATTGGCATGCTTCTTCCATAGTATCAAATTGTAGCTGGAAAGCAACTTTCCTATCACAGACAACATTCCCAGCAACTTTGCATCTAAGTAGGACCATGGGACTGGATCTTGCAAATGAAAGGTTTATGGAGGTGAGGAGTATCACTTTGGGGTCAAGGAGCTTAAGAAGCAGGTGTGTCTTTCTCACCTCTCTCTGTCTCTCTATTTCTCTCTCTACATCTTCTGGCTGAACACAGACGACTCCCAAGCCCTAGAGGAGGACTGTATTCATCAGCCAAAAGGGAGCCAATGCAAAGTACCAGAAACCTGTTGGCTTTTATAAAGGGTATTTATTTGGGGTAAATGCTTACAGTTACAAGGCCCTAAGGAGTCCAGCTCAAGGTTGCTTTCTCACCAAAGTCAGTTGCCATGTGTTGAAGCAAGGTGGTTGCTGATTCTCCCCTCTGGGCTTCCTCTCTCTCAGCTGAAGGCTGCCATAGGGCTTGTCTCTCAGGGCTTCCTCTTTCTCCTGGTGTAAGGCTCGTTTCTTTCCAGACTCTATCAGTTTCAGCTCTCTTCCCGAGGTCAGCTGTATGCCATCAGGCAAATGGCTCATCTCTCCCTGGGACCTTAACTCTTTGAGCCTTCTCCTTTCTGTCACATGGCAGGAGCAGAAAGACAAAGTTTTCTCCTCTTCTTGTGTGTCTTCTTGAGGGAGTGTCATTTATATCAGCCCACCAAGGGGGCGGGGTCTCAACCTGAGTTATGCCTTACTGATGGAGCCCAATGAGAAGCCGCCAGTTGATTTTTATCAAGTAAACTTAATCAGAGGCCACTCCCTGAATTTAACACAAAGGGTATCACACCCAGAGGGATAGACTAGTTTACCAACATAATCTTCTTATTTTGGGGATTTATAAAATAATCCCAAATGGCAACATGGCCAGAGCTACAAAATAGAATGAGCCTCGATCCAAAAGACCATGAGGAAGGTGGCCTGCTGGTCAGGAACATCCATACTGGAGTCTCCAGTACACACTAAAGAAAATCATATTCTATTAAGTTATTGAAATTTTGGATTTTGTTATAGCAGCTAGTAGTACCCTAATTAATACTAAGCACTTCAATTCAATGTAACCAACAGTTAACTTTCCACTGGGTATACAAGGACATATAAGATGTGGCCACTGTTTTCAAGCAGCTTAGCGTCTGAGGGAAGTCCAGAAATGTTTATCTATTATAATTAAAAATTCTGAATAAAGGGAGCTAAGTTTAATTTTGGATGTGCTGGTTTGGAGGTGTCTGTGGAATATTCAAATGGTACTATTCTACAAATAGATAGATGGGCTTAAAGCTAGGATGAGAGAGCTAGGCTGGAGATAAAATTTGGGGATCATCAAAATGAAGATGGCAATTGAATCCAGGGGAATGGATGAGAGGAGGGAAAATGAGAAGAGAAGAGGCTTTACTACAGAAGAAGCACAAGGAAGAACATCATTTAAAGGCCAGAGGTACCACAGCCCACAAAGGAGATGGAGAAGGAAAGCCAGGGAAGGCACAAGGGCATTTCAAGAAGAGAAGTGATTGCTCAAGAGGACCTAGTGCTGCCTAAGTGGCAGAGGTAGAGACAGACAAGTTTTGCTAATCAGGAGGTGTTGAGGGGAAGTGGACTTGGCGCAATGGATAGGGCATCCGCCTACCACATGGGAGGGTCCGTGGTTCAAACCCCAGGCCTCCTTGACCCGTGTGGAGCTGGCCCATGCGCAGTGCTGATGCGCACAAGGAGTGCCGTGCCACGCAGTGGTGTCCCCAGCGTAGGGGAGCCCCATGTGCAAGGAGTGCACCCCATAAGGAGAGCCGCCCAGCACAAAAGAAAGTGCAGCCTGCTCAAGAATGGAGCCCCACACATGGAGAGCTGACACAACAAGATGAGGCAACAACAACAACAAAAAGAAACACAGATTCCTGGTGCTGCTGATAAGGATAGAAGCAGTTACAGAAAAACACTCAGCGAATGGACACAGAGAGCAAACAACTGGAGGGGGGGAAGGGGAGAGAAATAAAAATAAATCTTAAAAAAAAAGAGGTGTTGGGTGCTCAGATGAGAAGAATTTTAGTGGCAGGGGTGGCAGATTTCGCTAGGTAGAGGAATACTTAGTAAGTGAGGAATTAGCCCAACAAAGGTTCAGAAGGGGAGGAAAGAGGTAGGATGGTAGGTGGATGGGGATGTGAAGTCCAGGGAGGTGGGTTTTTTTTTTTTTTTTTTTTTTGCATATTTTTCTTCAGATGGGAGATCTCTGAACATATTTAAAGGTGGATAAGAAGAAGCCAGGTTGGGGTACACAGGAAAGGTAGGTTCCTTAGAAATTGAATTGGCTTAAGATCCAGGCTGAGGGACATGTCTTCTATTGAGGGTGAAATGAGGTTTGTAGACTGAATACTGAGATCAAGAATGTTCCATTTGGGTGGCTATTATGTTTCTGTGAAGTAAGGGTTAAGGGATCTGCTAAAATTGAGAGGAGGGCTTGGAGATTTGAAGGAAATGAAGTATGGAGACAGCCACTGTGAAAAAGGGAGAAGAGTAGAATTGGGGTGTGTGTGTAGCAATGAGGGTCCGGGGGGGCTGGGGATTGTGCGTACACCAATATCAAGCTGTACCGAATGCAGTTTTATCCAGCAGTGTTCAGTATCCCAAAGGCTGGTGCAGAGAAGTCAGCAGTGGACTAGATCCAGGATTAGGATTTGCCAACTGGGTGACCCAAAAGCTAATGGGGCAAGGGATTTGGGAAGGAGACTTTGGCAAAGGAGTTTCTCTTGTCCAGATGAGAGTTCAGTTGTTTATGGTAAAAGCAATGGTGGTGGGAAATGGTGAGGAGGGGGTTTATTTGAAGGTTGCTTGGTAGTTAGACTCCATAAGATCTGGCTTCCAGTCTGTTATGGCAGGTGAGGGAAAGTCTGCATCTAGGTTTCTGGTTTAGATGGCTGGGTGTATGGAGGCACCATTTACCACAAGTGGGAGGTGCAGTTTGGGTCAGAAGAGTACCTGTTTTTGGATTATTCTTCATACCTTTTACTACCTTCTTATGTACTAGGTAATTTAATTTTATGTATATTGTTTATTTTCATATCCCTTGGCTAGAATGTAAGCTCACTGAGAGCAGGCATTTTCACTATTTTATATCTCAGAAGCCTGGAACACATGTCATATAGTAGGTACCAAAATTATTTCTTGAGTGAATGAATGCCTAAGAGAACAACAAGTTGCCTTGGAGATATCTAGGAAGAAGCTGTAAATAAGAATTCTGGCCCTCAGGAGAAAGGAAAATGGAGTTACAGGTCTGAGTTTCCACACTGCTGAGACAGAGCTGAGGGGGAAGGAACTGGGCTGGGGGGTCAGACAGATCTAGTTCCTAAGATACGTAGATGCTAAGTAAACACTTAGCATCTATGTGACCTTGAGCAAATAACTTAACTCCTTTGGGCTTTGGTTTCTTCATCTGTAAGATGTGGATATATAATGTCTATGGGGGTAGATGTGAAGACTAAATGAGACAATGGCTACACTTATTGAAAGTACACCATATGCCAGAACCCATTCTTGATAAGGATGATCTCATTTAACCCTTGCAACAGTCCCGTGAAGAGGTACCATCAATATCTACCATTTTTATAGCAAGAAAACTGAGGCAAAGAGAGACTAACTTTCTCAAGGTCACACAGCTGGTAGCAGATCTGGGATTCAAACTCACCTACCATAATTCCTTGTGGACAAGAAGGTTTTTCAATAACTGATAACTAGGTCTTAAAAATCAATGGAAGTAGATGAACTCTCCCAGGAACAGAACACTAGAACAAAAAAGGCCCAACAAAGGAATCTTGGGAATTATCCCAAAATTAGGCAGAAAAGAACACAGAAAATGTGTATCAGAGAGGAAGGAGGGGAAGCGGATTTGGTTCAACTAATAGATCATCTGCCTACCAAATGGGAGGTGTAGGGTTCAAACCCAGGTCCTCCTGACCCATGTGGTGAGCTGGCCCATGCGCAGTGCTGATGTGCACAAGGAGTGCCCTGCCATGCAGGGGTGTCCCCCGCGTAGGGGAGCCCATGTGCAAGGAGTGTGCCCTGTAAGGAGAGCCGCCCTGTGTGAAAATAGCGCAGCCTGCCAGGAGTGGCGCCACCCACACGGAGAGCTGACACAGCAAAATGAAGCAACCAAAAGAGACACAGATTCCCAGTGCCACTGACAAGAATGCAAGCAGACACAGAAGAACACACAGCAAATGGACACAGAGAGCAGACAACTGGGGTGGGGGGAAAGGGGAGAGAAATAAAAAAAAAATCTTTAAAGAAAAAAAGAGAGGAAGGAAGAAAGAATAAGAAGGTGCTGACACTTCTCTGAAATACTGTAGAAGAAGTTGGAGCAGACACCAAATAACTAGGAATTTTGAAATAGTTAGGGTCACCTTGTAGGTAAAAGAAATTCAAGTTGCATGTGTTCTGATAGGAACTGTTCTGTGACAGGGCACATACCATTTCATGAGGCATTAGATCGAACCTAATGTGTTAATTGCTTCATTTGTAAATAGACATTAGTGGGGAATCTATACTTGCTATCAGTTTAATAGTGCTACCTTTTTATGGAACATAGAACAGTGAATCAGGCAATTTTTTTCAAGTGCATGAACCAGGCAACTTTCCCTGCCTGTTATATCTGTGCAGGAAAAGGTTCTGGGCCAGGCAATCATAAATAGTCCGCGCTGAGAATCTGGGGCCAATGCCCCCAAGTATCTGGAGGATTTAGGCAGCTTCTAAGGCAGTTCAGCTAAGAGGCATCGATTCCAGGGCAGACTCCTTTTAGGCAAACAGGATCCATTAAAACTTGTTGGTTAGATTTGTCAATTCAATTGCAAAGTGGAGAAGAGAGTCTCAAGGGATGTGGACGTGGGATAGATAAGCTTTGATGGGAATCAGTGGGGAATCCAGAGAAGTGTCCCCGTGGCCTTGTGCGTGCACATACATGCACAGCTGACAGAGCAAATGGGGGCAACGGGGAATCAGCTGGGATGTCTCTGAAAAGGAAGGTCCTGGAATAGGGAAAGATGGGCTTTGCTTCTTGAAGATAAAAGACCCTGGGAGTGTGCATGTGTGTGTGCATTGGGGGTGGGGCATGCCCCAAGAGATGTTAAGCTACGAGAGTCTGGGACAGATATTCAGAAAACTTATTGGTTATCTGCCTAAGCATAAAACCATTTAAAAAATTATTTTCTTAAAAAAGTTGGAAGTTGTAGTCTCGATGGGGCAGTAACTGTGTATATACAGTAAGGTATAGGGACACTGACTTGCAGTTGACTTGGTAGATCTGGACATGGTCCCATGGCTCTGCAGGAAAGACCATTTGGACAGCCCAGAAGTCTTTCTTTAAAATGAAGCCAATTCAGCTAGGAAACTGCAGCTCTCTTTAGTGTATCTGGGGCCAGCTTTGGAAGAGGTTGGATTGCAGAAGGACTTCCTGGTTTCATTGGAGTATATCTGGGAAGGCTTTGAGGATCTCAAATGTCTTTCCCGGGGCTTAGCAGCAGAAAATCTGCTGTTGGATTACTGTTGATTTGATGAATAATTCCCTCCCCCTGAATGGGCTCTTAAAAACGGAAGATTCCCTTCAAATGGCTAACAGTTATCAAGTTAGCATCTACCTAAGATACATTAGTCTACTGTTAGGAACCCAGTATTAATTCAAACCAAGAAGAAATGCAGTGAATGAATCATAAGAGACACATCTGTCATGGAAATTACTTATTGGTGAAATTCTGCTACTGTTACCTGAGCTTTTGAAATAGTAAAAGCAATAAGGCAGTGTGGACACTTTTGGGAATTGAAGATAGATTGGCTGAATTCCTGGTTTGCAGAGGGCCAAGTCAGCCCCTTAGGAAGGATTTGAGGACTCTCTCAAGGTAAGAGAAGCTTGGCCCTGGAGGCTGAGTCCAGGCATTTTGGATTGCTGTGGGCAAGCAGGGAAGCATCTTCCCACATTCCTGAAGAGGCTTTTGGCTGCAGCCACACTGGGTCCTCTGAAGGCTCAGGGGATCTGAGCTCTCCACATCTCTTGGCAGTTGCTTTCATATTGAGAAAGAAAAAGAAGCAGGAACTTCTTCGTCTCCCCAGGCTCTTCCATCGTTTCCATCGCATTCCCATTCCATACCGCTGTGAGCCTCGCACTGGCCTGTGGTGCTGAGAGGAGAGTTACGGCTCCTGCTACAGGCTCCAGGCCTGACCAGGCCTTCCCTGTAGCCTGTATCCCAAAGACGCAACTCTGAAGACCCTCAGCCCCTCCCTGGCATTGCTGTGGGATCCGGGTGCCCTCGTAAGGATTGCGCTGATGGCTCTGGGGTGCCCTGAGGGTGTCTATCTTTGGTGTGGGCGCCAGGCCTCACAGGTTCCACCCCAGAGACCTCATCCTGGTGGCAAGTTGCCCCCACCAACATCCGAGCCCATGGGACTGGACCATCTCCTACCACTAACCTCTTTGTTTCTCTCGGGACTTGTGCTCCCAAACCCTTCCCTTCTCCAGTGAAGAAATACCTATCAGTGCTACGAAAAAGGACTTGGAAGGTGTCACCCTCACACTAGATGCCTCCAAGTCCCCGCTTGAAGCTGCAGGTTCACCCTGTCATATGCACACGGGCGCACACTCTGGGATTCAGAGAAAGAGATCAAACCATTCCAGGCCTTATATGCCAGTTTTGATCTAGAACCCAGGGCTCTTGACTCTGAGTCTTATGTTCTTCCCTCTACCTCACCCTGATTTAAAGAAAAAAATGTGGGTTGGGTCTGCAGAACCATCTTCCAGAAGCTTGATCCAGGCTCACAGGGGAAGTTCTGCTTCCTGCCGCCTCCTCAGGGCTGAGGGTGACTGCTGTGCCCGGCACCGGAAACCATCAGGAGAGTGGATGACAAGCAGGGGCTTTGTCCCAGCAGCGCCCCGCAGCCTTCCCCAAGTGCCGGTGGTGTCAGTGTTTTCATTATTTTTGCCTGTGGTTTGTAGCTTGTCATAAGAATTCGTTCCGGCTTAATGGAGGGCCTCGTGTTGGGGTAAGAGGAGGAAGTGTTGTGGCCTCTCAAAATGCCTTTTATAAGCTCCTGACACTCTAGGGCTTGGCAGATGCAGCTGGGAACAGTAGCACTTGGGAAGGAGAGACCCACCAAGTGCTCCAGTCCAGCCCCCTTGGCCTCTAACTTGGAGCTTGCCTACCAGGCTCTTGGGGTAGATGGAGCAGGTTTTTTCTTTGCTTATTCTGCTTCTTTTTCTCTCTTTTTAAAATCTCTTTATTTGGGGGATGTATTGCCTAAAACAAGAAGGGCTCTTGGCAAAATGTGAGTTTGCTTCTTTCCCAATTCCCTTGGAAAAGGGCCTCTGGCCCCTGGTTTTCAGGTTGATTTTCAGCTCTGCTCCGAACATTTGAAAAGATTCTTCTTTTACCAGAGCATATGGATCTTGTGTTCATTTTCTCTTCTCTGTGCTAATTGAAGGCACTAATGATGCTAAAGTATTTGTGGGTTAGAGTGTTACTAATGTGCTCACATTTTTCTAGGGACCTTCATTGTCTCACCCCAAAGTCTTCCCTGAAAGAGCCTGTAGAACCCCCTGTTTTAGTTGGCTAAAGGCTGCCAAGACAATATACCAGAAATGGGTTGACTTTGACAGTGGTGTTTTTATTAGTTTAGAAGCTTGCGGTTTCAAGCCTGAGAAAAATGTCCAAATCAGGTCTTCATCAGGAGATAACTTTTCTCCCCAAGCTGCAGCTGTGGGTGATCGGGCATAAGGCAGGGCCCGATGGTGGGACCTGCTGGTCTTTACCTTCTCTAGAGCACTCTGGCTAATACACCCCCCTTTCCTCTGGTCCCCTGGGCAGTGGTTCTCAGTCTTTAGCAAGCTTTGGAACTAGTTGGAGAGTTAGTAAAGATGCAAATTCCTTGGTCTGCCTCCCGAGATTCTGATTCTATCTGGGGTGGGAACCTGAGAATTTGCATTTCTAACTAGCTCCCAGGTGTTGTGGCTGCTGCTGGTCCAGGGACCACACTTTGAGAAGCACTACCCTATGGTTCTCCTTGACCACAGATCTCATTAACCACATCTCTCCTGTGCTGTTTCCTGTTGTACTAATGTGTGTATATGTGTGTGCATGAGTGTTGGCATGCATGTCTCCTGATTCATCCATTGGAGTACACACCCATGGGGGTCCATGGCTCCTGACCCCAAGTTCAGGTTCTCCCATCACAAGTATTCAATGCATGTTCGTTCAATAAATGGATGGTGAAACTTTCAAGCGCGATGGGAGGGGTATTTCTGAATAAAATCTATGAGTTTCCTTACTTCTTGTGTGGTGCCATGATATTGTAAGCTGCTTCACCCACGTGTGGGCCAGCCCAGCTTTTTTATTTTAATCTATCCTTTATTCACACCTTGGGCCCTGTGCCTTTCTGTCCTGGATGCTCACAGGTCACAGCTTGGTGGTGGTGGTGTAAAGAAGAGCTAGAAAAGAAAATTTACCCATAAATCCACCATCCAGATATAACTCACTCTTACTATTTGGTGTACAGCTTTTCAGATTTATGCAATGAAGGCATACACAATGAACAAATGCTTAAACAAAAATCTGTTATACTGTAATACTGTTTTTGAAATTTTCTTGATTTGCCCCACTTAATGACTCTGGACTATCTTTCTATGTAAGTAAAAACACTTTTACCACATTCATTTTAATGATAAAATAGTATTTCTCTGCAGGGATATACTATAAATCATTTACCTATTTCTCTGCAAGTCTTTCCAGATTTTTAGAATACAACTTTGAGAAAAATATCCTTGTGCATTCATCTTTGTGCATATCTGCCAGAATTTCATTAAAATTAGCTAAGTAAGTTCTTTTTTGTAGTGTGTACTTGAGATGTAATTCATGGGACATTTATGTCAGAGAGGCTTATGCAAGAGTCAGAGATATCCCATTTAATAAGTACTGTTAATCACACTACTGCTCTTCCATTTGATAATAAAAAGTACTTGAGGATAGAACAAGTTGTGCTCAAGCATTTTTGTGTTGCATGATTAACCGTCTTAGGGCCAAAGGTAAAGGATTCTGTCAGTTATCATGGGGCCAATAACCCTCTAGCAATGTAAGCAGGGAGATGGGGCCCTCATGTAATTGTTGTGTGATCAAACACATCTTGAATCTTAGGAAACTAAAGTAAATTTCTAAAATAAGTGGAAGATCTGCTTATACAACTCTGATTTTAATATAAGTCTATCCACATACCAGCAGATTAATTAAGAAGTCTACTGGTGGTAATGCTAAGAAGGCTGGCAGATTTTCAATTCAGATTGACACCATTCAAGACAGAGGCATAACTGATGTTTATTCAAGAATCCTAAGACATGTCACAGATTCTGTGGAGAACATCTGATATCTATAGAGAGCTCGGAGTAAAGTTCTGGGAAAAAATATGTTCCAGACGGTTACAGATGTTCTTATATCAAATCATATTTCTATGAAAAGTTATGTAGCATGTTCGACTGATGGTGCAGCCAATGTGAAGGGACAATTTAATGTTTTCTTCCTGTTCAAAAAAATACTTGATTCCACCAACTTTATGGGCAGTGTTAGTCACATCTTTTGAGTCTTGTAATGGAGGATTTAGAAGGTGTCTGGACTTAGTAAGAAATTTAGTCGGTTGAGTTCATTTTGAAGAGTTTGAATGCTGGGGACCATGCAGAAACCCCGTGGATAGTAAAGGAATGAAGTACATTTTATAGGTCCTCAGGTACCACACCAGCTTAAATATGATTGTTTCAGATGTTGGCTCTGAGGCTTAGACATGGTGGAGGGGTGAAAAGAGGCTCTGAGATTTGTCAAAAGAGCTTTGTCATTCCTTTATGGAAGCTAATAGAGACACTCAGTAAAACATACTCCCACATTGAAGATTCTGGTGTAAATGCCAGACCAAAGAGAAGGTCACCCAAAGACTCATCATGGATGCTTGAAGTCCTCCTGATGGCTCAGTTGTTTCTCAACAATTTATGTTAACTTGTCTGCATAAACATTTGACCTGGAAATACCATTGTTCAGAATGCTGTCTGAAACCATCAAAATGAGACAGAGTCAGGAAGATGGAAGGAGTTCATAAACATTTTATGAGTAAAAGGGATTCTCAAATAAGACATCTTGATATTAGTCTAGAAGCTTCTTTGCCTCGATTTGTATGTGATTTGAGAGTGCATGGAGAACTAAGTTGCCGTTCCATGGCATTTTCAGAGTACTTGCATAATAGCAATGAAACAGAATGAAACTCCTCAAATATCAAATATCAAAAATAAGTATTTCTAATTTGCTTAAATAATTTATATTAAGATCTAAAATATCCACATTGCCAAGGAAGACTTAATTCAGCTTTGAGACGCTTAAAGGAGTATCAAAGTTTGGGGTGGCCTAGGCTATGATCACTTGGTATGTTTGTCCTAAGCTTATGCCATTGAGTGAACAATGGCTTAAGGACTCAGGAAAGGGAAGACAAGGAGGTAGCCTTGGGTGCTAAAATTAAGCCTTGGGCTATGGTGGTCATCCTGTTGACCTGGGCTGGAGGGGTTTTCCAGGACTTTGTGCTTTCAGTGCTAAAACTTTGGTGTCAGTGCCACAGTAATCTCCCCGGGAGTTACCAAGGCAGGCCTTCTGGGAATGGATCCACCTCTCTGCCTAATATTTTATGACCTTTTTCCACTTCAAGACTACAACTGGGAACCATCTCAATATGACCACTTGGATATCAGTTGAGGGACAGACACACATGTGCCTGCACATGAAAACCTGCCTGTATCTCTCTCCCTTCTGTTCTCCCCCTCTCCTTCTCTCTCCCTCCCGCTCTCCCCCCATTTCTCACTCTCTTTTTCTCCCCCACCCGCCCCACACATGCGAGCACAGTGGTTGTGTTTGCCTGGGCTCTGAATGCAGCATCCACGTTAGGAACCAAAGACAAACAGGCTCACAGATACCCTCTTCCCCTGCAGTCTTACTTGCTGTGGAGCTCTCTAGTGGGCCCGAGGGCTCGCGGGCTGATGTGATACAGAGATGAGGAGACTGGATCCTGCCATCAGGGTTTTCCCTGTAATAAGGAAAACAAAACCAATCCATCAGTAAGAAGAATGTGATAAAAGCCACCAGAAAGATAGCAACAAAGTTCTACAGGAGTTCAGACACATTGGACTTTTAGTTTCTGTTGTTTGCAGGGACGAGTTATTTGTATTGGGGTTTCTTCAATCTTTTTTTTTTTTTAAAGATACATAAATCACACAAAATTTTACATTAAAAAATATAAGAGGTTCCCATATACCCCATTTCCCACACCCTCTACTCCGCCCTCATGGACAACTTCTTTCATTAGTGTGATACATTCTTTGCATTTGATGAGTACATTTTGGAGCATTGCTACACGGCATGAATTTATAGTTCATGTTGTAGTTTACACTCTCTCCCAGTCCATTCAGTGGGTTATGGCAGGTTATATAATGTCCTGCATCTGTCCCTGCAATATCATTGAGGATAACTTCAAGGCCCGAAAATGCCCCAATATCACACCTCTTCTTCCCTCTCCCTGCCCTCAGCAACTCCCGCTGTCACTGTTTCCACTGCACTGGGTTTTAAAGGAAGACTTGAGTGGCGGATAAGCAAAGGTGGGAGAAGCAGACACACAGCCATGCAGAATGTTTAAGATTTGAACATGAGGGCCAGCGGGGTTCAGGCCAAGGAAAGGCCAGTCTGATGTGTGGCGGGGAGGGAGGGATGGTGTAATGATGGGGTGGGGGTAGGGGGGCACCTGAAGCAGGAGTGGGTTTTTAATGCGCAGAGGTGAGCAGGAGGACACTCAGGCAGGGACTTGGGACATGAGCTCAAGGCTGGGGGCAAGAGCCAGGTTTTCAGGCTCTGCCTGGGGCATGATATGTGTCTGGGGTTTGGGGGAAGGATTATGTTAAGAGGAAGGCCCAGAAGACTGAGCCCGGGAAAGGCAGGCTGGGGGCAGCGGGTGGTTGGGAGCTTGGCTTGAAACAATGAGGCCAATAGGAAACTGCAGCGCCTGCTTTAGGGCAAGTGGAGTGACACGATGAAAGCACTCCTTTTGCTTAGAAAGATTCCTCTGTTGGTTATGTACGAGATGGTTCAGAAGGAGGGCAGAAGGAGCCCCTCTTTGAGGGCTCTTTCAACAATCCCAGCGTAAGTGAGCTTGGACTGGGCATGTGGCCAGTGGGACTGGGAGGCACGGGGAAATCTGGTAGGCGTTTTGAAGGGGATATGGCAAATGGATTTGGTGACAAATTGAGTAAAGGGGATGAAAGAAGCGTCAATATACTTATCTTTAAAGTAAAGGTTTTCACTACGATTTGTAACATTCCTTTCTGCTCTGGGAATTCATGACTTCCAGGTTTCTGGACTTAGCAACGGGAAAAGTGCCAATATCCTCCTTCCTTCCTTCCTCTTTTCCATCCCACAAAAACTTTTATCCAGTACCAGATATTGTAGGGAGTAAGGAGGTAGATCCATCTCCGGAATACTTTTGAGTTTAGTAGGAGGGATGGGCATTTAAACAAATAATTATAATTTGATATAACAGATGCTATTGTGGACTTATCTTCAAAGGACAATGAGGAAGCTAAAGAGGCACAACTAACTGCATGGAAAAATGGGGAAAAGGTGACATCTGAATTAAATCAGGAAGGATAGGCAGGCGTTTGTTAGGGTACTTAGGCGGGGTGGAAAGGAAAGAGCACAAGTTACAGAAGCATGGAGGAGACTGAAGAGCAGGATGCCATCTGCGACTTGGCCACCTGCAACTTAGAGAGGTTGTCGGGGAAGGAGAGCAGGAGAGAGGAGGGCAGCGGGAGACTCTGCAGCCAAGCTTGGTGTGATCGGCTGAGGAAGGGTCTCCTTCCAAGAAGGAATTTGGACTTAACCCTTAATCCTTAATCTCTCTAATTATGAGCTACTAGAGATCTTTAGGAGGGTGCATGATCTCATTTGTGTTTTAAGTGAAAACTCTCGTTACCCTGGGGAGGATGGACCGAGGTGCTGGAGGCAGGGAGAACAATGGGAGGCCCCCATAGTTCAGGCAAGAGATGGCCACAAATGAATTATTTGGGAAGGCACACCAGTGTTGGGGGAAAGCCGAGTTCAATTTTACATATAAATTTTAAGAGGTGGCAGGGCATTCATTTATGGATTCCCTTTCTCCTTACACTCAATCAGTCTTTATTTTGCCAGACACTGTAATAGGCACTGGGGGGGGGGGGGTAACAAGATAAATAGAACATGTCTGTGACCTCCTTCAGCTTGTAGGCAGTAGTTCTCACCTTTTTCTCGGTCCCAACACTCATAATAAGGGATATGGCATACATTTATGGGAGGGGGGATGGGAAGGGATGGGCAGGGCATGAGAAAGCAGGAGGACATATGCCCTCAATGGAGACGTAGAAGAATGTGGTGTGTGTATTTTTGTGCACATGCACATGTACAGATATTACCTCCCTACTCCACCCCACCTGCCCCCATGATTTTGATAAGTCTGTTTCAATTACCTCCAAGTAACAGAATTTCAACTTCAAGTAACAGAACATCTTCAAAGTAGTTTATATAGTAACGGGCTTATTATGACGCATAACAGGAAATCCATGATAGGCCAACTCAGCAGCTCAGTAATGCCACTGAAAACCCAGATTCCTTCTATTTTTCTATTCTACCTTCCATAGTATTTCCTCTTCTCAGTCAGTTTCCTCTTATGGTCACAAGATGGCTGCTGCAGTTCCAGCCATCAGATGCAGATGTAGCTATGTCTAGTCAAGGATAGAAGGCTGTTTTCTCCTTGTGTATCTTTATCTAAAGGGCAAAGAGTCTATTCCAGAAACCTCCAGAAAACTTCTTCTAATGCAGAGTTCTCAACCTTGGCAGACCATTATAGCCAGCTTGTACCAATACCACAGACCAACTTAATCACAATCTGTAGGGCAGGGATTCTTAACCAGGGGTCTGTGAGCTTGACTTGAAATTCAAAAATACATTACTATTGTGGGGACATGTTGGTGGGTGTGATGTACTTATTAAATAATATACAGTATAGTGTGGACTTAGTAAAGGGTCTGTGGTTTTCACCTGACTGGCAAAGGGGTCTGTGGAACAAAAAAGTTTAGAAACCCCTGTTCTAATGTCTCAGTGACCAGAATGAGGTTGGAGGCTCACCCCTGACCAGACACTACAAAGGAATGGGAGAAGCCAGGTGACATCAAAAACAAAATTGTGACTGTCCGCAGAGAAGAAAGTGAAAATGGCTTTTGAGTAGGCAACTATTCTTTCTGCTTAGAATTGCTGGCTTTGGGAAGAACCCTTTAGCTTTTGGAAATAGGGCTCTGGAATGCAAATAAGCTGTTAGGACTGGAGATATAGATTTGAAAGATACTGGAAGACAGATGATAGAGATTATTTATTAATCTGAAACTGTTTTGGGCTTCATACCCCTTAATTCATGGAACACTCAGCAGGATACTAAAAGGCAAGCTTCTTAGCTGAGGAAACTGAGGCTCAAGGACTTTGAGTCACTATACAAGGCCACACAGTAAGTGGTAAAGCAGCAGTGTACTGCTTATTTTAAACTTTTCATTATGGAGAATTTTGAACATACACAAAAGTAGAAAGAATGGCATAAAGTATGTTCCATGGATCCTCATTTAGCTTCAACAACCAGCACCCATGGCTAATCTCCCAATCACCCCCATCCATTTTCCCCATCCATTATTATTTTGAAGTAAAGTCCCACCATTGTATTATTTCATCCATAAATATGTTAATATGAATCTCTGTAAGATAAGGTCTGCCTTCCTTTAAACATAATGACAATGCAATTACACTTACAATGCTTAACGGTACTTCCTTATATCATTAAATAGCCAGTTAGTGTTTAATTTTTCAATTATCTTAAAAATATATTTTCTTTTACAGTTTGTTTCTTTGACTAATATCCAAATAAAGGCTACACATTGCAATTGGTTGACAGTTTTAAGTCTCGTTTAATCTAAAAGTTCTCCTTCCATCTCTTTTCTCTTTGCAATTAGTATTTTGAAGTAAAGTGATTTGGCTTGTATAGTTTCCAAAAGTTTTGTTTTTTTTGTTGCATCTCCATGATGTTGTTTGGTATGTTCATCTCTCCTCTTATTTCCTATAAGCTGTAAATTAGAGCTAAAGGCTTGGTCAGATTCTGTTAGATTTTCTTTTCTCTTTTGGCTTGTTTACCTCATAAATGGAGGTGTGCTCTCTTCTTTCTGTTTGTGTTGTAGCAGATGCTAGTGCTCAATGCCCAGATCCTTTAATTCACTAGGGGTTACACTATGACATTCCTCCTTCATGTATGTGCTGGAAGAGCTGAGATTTAAAAATCTGACTTGAATAGGTGCCACTCTATGGGGGCAAAATGTCATGCCAGGGCAGGAGTGCAGGGGAAGAAGTGAGGTCAAATAAAAAGCCTTTGAGACAGTGAAAGATAAACTCTGAAGAAGAAAACAATCCCTATTATTTCTATCCCCAGCTTATCCAGTCACAAGTACATGCTCTGGTTAGAACTGTGAACTATCATACATCAATCTCAGTGATCATATCATGGCATGATCCTGATACATATGATGATTTTTGACATTTTCATGTGCCATGGTTGAATAAAGTCTTCCCCTTTAAATCTATGAATCAGATTGAGGGACTCAGGGGGCAGGAATGATGTTTTACCCTGCCTGGATGATGATGAAATAATTGAAGGCATCAGTGCAAGGAGCAGGAAGGTAAGTTTGGAGCCAGTAAGCATTTCCACGTAATCCATGAAATGTATTTCCCAGCCACAAGATTCCAAAGCAGTCTAGCACTCTTTTTTTAAAAAAGATTTAATATTTATTTATTTCTCTCCCCTTTCTCCTGCTCTCTGTGTCCATTCACCGTGTGTTCTTCTGCATCTGTTTGCATTATCTGGAGGCACTGGGAAATCGCATTTCTTTTTTGTTGTATCATCTTGCTGCGTCCGCTCTCCATGTGTGCGGCACCACTCCTGGGCGGGCTGTGCTTTTTTCACATGGGACGGCTCTCCTTGCAGGGCGCCCACCTTGCACGTGGGGCATCCCTATGTGGGGATGCCCCTGCATGGCAGGGCACTCCTTGCATGCAGCAGCACTGCGTGTGGGCCAGCTTACTACACAGGTCAGGAGGCCCTGGGGATCGAACCCTCGACCCTCTGTATGGTAGATGGATGCTCTATCAGTTGAGCCATGTCTGCTTCCCATCTAGCACTCTTCACTTTCCTTATGAAGGCAGCACGAAATACCCAAGCCAAGGGGAAGATGGGATCAACGAAATATACACCAAGCCAGAGGTGACAGAAACATGAATGGGTATAAACAAAATCCACTTCTGTTGTAGATCATGGCTGCAGAGTGGGGGTTTCAGGAGAGTGCAGGCTTGGGGGTGGAAGGCGGTGAGTGGACATCCTGCAGAAAGGGGAGGTGAGTGTGAAAGACTCGCTAGGGAGGAGAATCTGGAGCCTGTGTGAGGGAGAGGGGGAACCCCTGGGGTAGAGTCTGCAGATGGGACACTGCTGAGGCTCGTGTCAGAGGGTAGAGGGGCATTCACCCCATCAGCAGGTAAAAAACAATTGGAATCCTATTTCTGAAAATGCACTTATGTGGAAGAGGACATTTTTGCCCAGAATAAGTTATGCTGAAAATCTCTATTTGACTTCTCCATCATATTTATTTTGAAAACCAGTGTTGAAAGATAAACTCAGGGGGGTTTAGGGTCACAACAGGGTTTTCTGTTTTTGTCCAGCACCTTCAGGATGTGTCACTCAGCTTTATGCATAAATACCACTGATAAAGACTTTTATATTTCAGAGGGGAGAAGAAGAGATAAAGTGTGGCCTTCAGAGAAGTAAGACATGAGGGAGTTGCGTGGGACCTCAGAAATCCAGGAAAGGTGGGCAGAAGCATGAGGGGAGAATTCTCTGCCATCAAGGTGACTGAGTGTGAAGAGCTAAGTCAAGGAAGAGGAAAGAATGAGGCTGCTGGAATGCTAGAAGCACCTGTGATTTGGTCCATGTAATAAAAATTCCGTCTTTGGGCATAGGACTGCTATGCTTCTTCCCTGCGTACAGCTCTGTGGCTGAAGTTTTACATTTCAACCAATCGTTGAACCCATGTGGGCTTCTCGAGAGGGGAGGAGAGCAAGGGCTCCCATTCTGCCCCTTCTGGCCACAGGAGAGATGCCTTGGGTAGAGGCCTCATGCCACGGGCTTCCTTACAGATGATTTAAGGAAGGATGCAGGACTGGTGTTCACTCACAAAGAGAAAATTAAAGCTAGAGATTTGATCCTTTAAGAGATCTTTGAACTTATAAACCCAGGCACATATGTGTCAAGAATGGAAACTGGCAAAGATTGTATTCCATAGTTTGAATGTAATTGCTTTTGGTATGTACTTGAAAAGATAAAATATCCCAAGACATTTAACTTTAGAAAGTTGTTCTGTTGTGCTGCACAGTAAGTAATTTTCACAAGGATTTGGCCAAGATATTCAGTATCAATATGCAGAAATGGATTCAATATGTGGTAGGCCAATAAAAACAAAGTCGCCGTGACCCACGCTTTGCAGATCTAAGAGGGACAGATGAGCAAGTAGAGATAATTAATCCCAGTTTCAGTGAAACACTGTAAATCTGCAATCACACGGCTTCCATCCTGTACCTGCTCTGCCTCCTCAGGGAACGGGGCATAATCAATGACTTCTTTGGTGGGCACTGCACATGGTGTGGCCGGGAAATGGGCATTGTGGAAATAGAACCACTGGTTTGACCTGAAATCAGGGAACCCACAGAACTGACCACTTGGTTTGGAAATCTCCCCTTTGCAGTGAGGCTCAGTGAGAAGAAATAGAACCCTGCCTCATGGCTTTGCTGAGGGCCAGTTCAGGCGGGAATGTTGCCCAGAGGCTGACCCACTTCTCCCCTTTCTGGGCAGTCCCATCCAAGGAGGAGTGCTGCTGCTGCTGCTGCTGCTGCTAGCTTTTCACCCTTGCTTTAGCTCATCAGCATTCCCTTTCTCCTCCCTCCTTTGGGGGAAGGGAGTCTTTCCCTTCCTGGTGTTAAAAAGTGGGTTGAGGGAAACGGACTTTGGCCCAGTGGTTAGGGCGTCCGTCTACCATATGGGAGGTCCGCGGTTCAAACCCTGGGCCTCCTTGACCCGTTTGGAGCTGGCCATGCGCAGCGCTGATGCGCGCAAGGAGTGCCGTGCCACGCAAGGGTGTCCCCCGCGTGGGGGAGCCCCACGCGCAAGGAGTGCGCCCCTGAGGAAAGCCGCCCAGCATGAAATGAGCGAGCAGCCTGCCCAGGAATGGCGCTGCCCACACTTCCCGTGCCGCTGACGACAACAGAAGCGGACAAAGAAACAAGACGCAGCAAATAGACACCAAGAACAGACCTCCAGGGGAGGGGGGGAAATTAAATAAATAAATAAATCTTTAAAAAAAAAAAAAAAAAAGTGGGTTGAAGCATATGTGTGGGGCAGGGAAGAGGGTAAAAAGTGAGCGTAGGTGTATTAGTCAGCCAAAGAGGTGCTGACGCATAATACCAGAAACTGATTGGTTTTCATAAAGGGTATTTATTTGGGGTAGGAGCTTACAGATACCAGGTCATAAAGCGTAAGTTACTTCCTTCACCAAAGTCTATTTTCAAATGTTGGAGCAAGATGGCTGCTGATGTCTGTGAGAGTTCAAGCTTCCTGGGTTCCTCTCTTCCCAGGTCTTGCTTCTCTTTCCTCTGTGAGCTTCCTTCCTGGGGCTACAGCTTAAGGCTTCAACATCAAACTCCAACATCAAAACCCAACATCGAAAACCCTCAACTCTGTCCTTTGCCATGCCTTCTATCTGAGTCCCCACCCACCAAGGGGTGGAGACCCAATGCCCTAATGACATGGCCCAATCAAAGCCCTAATCATAACTTAATCATGCCCAGGTACAGACCAGATTACAAACATAATCCAATATCTATTTCTGGAATTCATAACCATATCAAACTGCTACAGTGGGGCATCAAGAAACATACCCATTATACTAAACTAGTACTCAAAAAATAGAAACCTTATTCTTTTGCACTTGGTATTATTTTGCTCTGCAGCCCCTGTTCATACAGAATATTCCCAAAAGAAGTCAAATGTGTCCATTTAAGTAGTAAAATTGTCTATTCAGGTTTGAAGCAGTACTTTTCAAGTAGGAAAGATTCTCTGGGTTGAAGCTTTTTCTTTCACGGTTTCTCCTTCTCTCAGCTTCCTTGCCTTTCTCACCAGGTGGCATATGGGTATGAGGAAAGACATAAAATCATTGTCCCGGTGGGGACACTGTACTTCATACACATGTTGTCCTTCTTGCTGCCTTCTGTTGACCTATCTTTGAGATGAGACTTATCTGATCTCGTTTTGGGGAGCTAGCTCTGTCCTCACTGCTTCTGCTAGCAAAGTGACTTTGGTTGATATGTCTTATGATCACTGGTCTTGGCACAAGTGGTGCATGGCAGTTGCCCTATGGTTTAGCACCCCACACTTTGCTTCTTGCTTCTGTGGATCCTCTGAGGCTTACCCACTAACTCATAACTGAACTTGGCTGTGGGAGGCCTACTTTACAGCCTCTGCTATGGGATTCTCTTGCCACATGCCAGGCAAGTTCTTGGCAAACCCTCTTACTGTTAATTCTCAGCTGCCTTCTTTATGTCCACCCCAGGACCACTAGGGAATTTCTAGATGTTTCCCATGCCAGGTGTAGCCTATGGGGGAAACAAGAGAATGTTAATTCTGGCCCACCTACTTAGGCATTTCCCTCTGCCGATGATGATCAACTGCTCTGGAGTCACAGGGGATGTGTGATGCATATGTGTGTGTGCACATGTGTGCATGCTGGGGGAGGAGTAGAGGGAGGGAGACATTAAAACCCCAGCCTAGTTATTTTTGGATTCTTCCTTAACCTATCTGGACGTTTTTCATCTCATTCTCTGCCTTCTTCCATGACCAATCCCTTGGCAGGTGAGGAGATGGGTGGAAAGTCTTCTTCCTTCCCCCCTTGTCCCACAGGAATTGTCCTACATCACTTCTCTGCCCTGTCTATGGATCACTTCTCTTATAGTAAAACTCTAGGCTTAGTCTGATGAATTTTGTTCTTAATATGTACAAAGATGACTTTTGAATAGAAATATTTTTTCTCTTTCAACAAAACTGGCTCCTAAGACAGTTGTTTTTCTCTGTCTTGAGACATCTAATATAAAACACAAGCTACAGAAGGATTTCCTGTTTCAAGGTTGTGCCTCTTCTTTCCCTGAAACAACAAAGGCCATTGATTCGATGGGTGGAGGGCTGCTGGGTGATATGATTCCTGGGTAAGGGAAAATATGTTCATGTAATATTTTCAAAAACACAGTAGGAAGTTTGGGGAGTGCTGGATTCGAAGGAAAGGATGAAATGAGGCTGCTCACACGCGGGGGGGTGGCTGACTCAGAGGAAAATGTAGCTGATTGCCACAGCGGGGTGTCCTTGGCTTATGCGGTTGCCTTTCCCAGCTGGCTCAGGGTCAGCGGACATGAGTCACAAAACCAAAGGCAGGGGGAAGACAAACATGGCCCTGGGTGTCATGGCTGCCAGAGAAGGGCCATGGCAGCTTGTGGGATCCCGTGACTCTTCTCCCTCAGCCTTTCTGCTGTGGTAGTGGGAAAGCCACCACAGACAACGTGTACGTGGATGGGCGTGGCTGTGTATCAACACAATTTTGTTTACAAAAACCAGCAACAGGTGGGATTTGGCCTGAGGGCTGTAGCTTCCCTGACCTGGAGTGGAGTGCCAGGACAGTGGAGTGCAAGAACTGGTTGAACTGACCCCTCCACCATCTGTCTGTCTCTC
Organism: Dasypus novemcinctus; assembly: GCF_030445035.2. NCBI lineage: Eukaryota > Metazoa > Chordata > Mammalia > Cingulata > Dasypodidae > Dasypus > Dasypus novemcinctus. The sequence continues at coordinate 54,982,262 of NC_080689.1, forward strand.
TCACACACATACACACTATGCCTTCACAGACCAGACCTTGTTTTTAGCATTATTATGACCCAGACTTTGGCTTTGCTCATCATCTCTCCATGGTAGAGAAACAGAGGTGCTAAACTGATTTTTTTCTTTCAGATTTTGAAATAATTGCTATTTGTAGGGTAGTTTTTCTTTTTTATTGTTATTATTATTTTTTGCCCTGGGAAATCCCTGGAGTGGCCCATGTTTTGATTGCCAGGTCTTCTGGGCAAGACTGTGGCTCAAAGACCAATATGCTCATTAGTGGAAAGGAGACGGAAGGACCAGGCGAGCAGGTGCTCCTAACTGACCACAAGCTGAAGGATAAGTAAGCCATTCTGTGTTGATTTGAGAGCATGGCTGGCCTACAAATTATATACACTTAGTCCCTTGGAGCAACCCAAATTTATTATCTTGTTGTTCTGGATGCTAGAAATCCAACACAGGTCTCATGGGGCTAAAATCAAGGTGTTGGCAGGGATGTGATTCTCTCTGGAGGCTCTGGGGCAGAACCTGTTTCCTCGCCTTGCCCAGCTTCTCGAGGCTGTCCACTCTCCTTGGATCCAGGGATCAGGATGGAGTAATCTTTGGGGGCATTTTTCTTCCTGCTATGGAACAGAGCAGGATCTTGCTGTCTTCCTTCCTCACAGTTACTTTCTAAAAACAGAGAAATGTCGAATAAATCACTTGAATCTCTTGGAACCTAAGGCATTCGTCTAGGGGGATCTGTTGAGGGAAAGCCAAGACTGCTCTGTTTGTGGGGAGCAGCCTTCTTCGGGGGGAGTCTGAGCAGTGTAATGGACACGTACCAAGCTCACAGTCTACAGATTTGTTATTCCCGGCTGTTCCCAGCTCTGCAGTGCATCTCACTGGCTGTCTGGGCCAAATGTGGTCTGAGACCTCTTTTTTGTTTGGTCCATGAACACAGAATGGCTTTTAATATTTTAAAGGGTTATAAGAAAAAAAAGACAAAAACAAAGAAGAATATATGACAGAGATTGTGGTCTACAAAACCTACAATATTTACTGCCTGGCCCTCTAGAGGAAGGATTTGCCAATCCCTGGACTAGATGATCTCTAAACTTCCTTTAATGTCTAATATGTGGGGCACTTGGCACCAGAGCATTAAAGATTGCTTTGCTTGGTGTGGAGAAGGTGGCCATGGTGGCTGCTGGGTGCGGGGAATGGGAGGAAGAGATGAGATGTGGAGGCATTTTCGGGGCTTGGAGTTGTGCTGAGTGGTGCTGCAGGGACAATTGCTGGATTGTATGTCCTCCCATGGCCCACTGGATGAAACGTGGGAGAGTGTGGGCTATGGTGTGGACCACAGGCCATGGGGTGCAGCGATGCCCAGAGATGTATTCACCAGATGCAATGGATGTGTCATGATGATGGGGGGAGTGTTACTGTGGGGGGAGTGGTGGGGTGGGGGCGGTGGGGGTGAATGGGGACCTCATATTTTTTGAATGTCATATTTTAAAAAAATGAATAAATAAAATAAAATAAAATAAAAATAAAGATTGCTTTGGTTTGTATGTCTTTGAGACGAACTTTCACAAAAAGAGAATTATTCTTTTATATTTAATACATGTATTTATAGTAATAAGCACATTAAGAGAAAATACATTTTGATTATCCATGTTGCCAGCAGATTAAATTCTCATATTAGTACTCTCTCATTAATCCTATGAAATATCAGGTCATCAGAAAACAAGTGTTTGGGCTTAGGTAAACTGACCACATCATTCTGGGACCTTCATAATGTATAATTATGGCACGCATTGTCTAAGCATCATTTAGACATTCCTGTGTCAGCTGTTTTAGTCAGGCATCAAAGTTGCAAGCAACAAAGGTGGACTCTTGATTACTTAAGCAAAAGAGAAATTCATTGAAAGAATATCTGTAGCTAACAGAATTGCTATGAGGCTCAGAAAATAAGTAGGCGAAGAGAGAGCTTTCATAGTCAGAATCATTGTACAATTCTTCCTTCAAAACCAGCCATCAAGGACATCACTGGCATCACCACTGCCTGCCAGTAAGAAATAATTCTCCACTGGTAACAGGTGTGGGTCCAGGCAGGTGGTCTCACTGGCCATGCCTAGGTCACTGCCATGCCTTGGCTATCAGGATGACTTGCAGAGCTGGTGTTTGGAGGGTTAGGAGAGGGATTCTCCAGACATAGGAAAGGAGTTGAGAATGCTGTGCAGCCCAGAACATGGCAAATATCTGTAAAATCACACATCCGGTCTAATACTAAGTTTGTTGAGGACAAAGCCAATGAACACATGCAATGGAAACCTCTGTGATATGGAAAGGCACCCTGTGACAGGGAAATTTGTAAAAAAAAAAAAAAAGAGGTAATTAGAATGGGATGGTACTGATTTGCCTGAGATTGTTAAAAAAAAATCTCTGTGATATATAACTAAGAAAGGTCTCTATTTCAAGAAGCCAGAGTACTTGGATAACAAGGACTTATCTTCCATTTTGTAGATAATTAGAGAAAAAAGTAAGGATCTGCGTTGGGCCTTAGGACAGGTTTGGGCATAGAGTGTGTGACGCTCCACCCCAGTGTTACATTATAGGCTTGGTGGACTTTTTAAGAACCAGAAAGAGCAGAGCTGGGAGCACCTGCCCAGTATTTCGAATTCTAGTCACCAGAACATGCCCCAAGGAAACAGTGGAGGCTGTAGACAATTGTGGCACCACTGCTTGTAATGGGGAAAGACTAGAATCAACCTAAATGACAAGGAATTGGTTGAATCAACTACAAAGTTAAAAGGTATTGTAGGTGAATAGTTATTACCATAAGAAGATGTTCATGCTTTATTATTAAGAATGAAAGACATGTTCTGAAGTAACTTTCTTGAAAAAGTTCAGTACATGTACATTTTTAAAAGATATTTACAAAAATGTTAACAGTGGTTGTCATGGTTGTTTTTATTTTCTTGCTTACTGAGTTCTTTTCTTGCAGGTCTTGGGTGTTTCCTGGGTGTGTGTCTGCTAATTAGAACTCCGATTTATCTTTCTTGTGTAAACCGAACCCATAAAGTATCATCTTCCTTTTCCACTTTTGATTCCTTTAGAGCAGATCAAGGAAGTTAAAGAACTTACAAAATACCCTTTTCTAGATTTTTACAACACCCTCAATCTTTAACAGTTGTTTCACCCTCAATACCCTTAATCCGACAGAAGCTTTTTAAAAACAATTCATTTTATTGTCCTCTTGAAACATTCTGTTTAGTTTTCATAGAAACAAGTCTTTCTAAATTCTCCTACTTCATCCTTATTATGTGTTTGGACATAGTGCATACTTAGCATAGTGGGTACAGTTGGGCAGTTATACTTGGGACTCTTGTGATCATGGCTGGTGGAAGCACAGGTGCCCAGGAATTCCAGGGAGTGGCCTATTGGCTCCAATCAGCCAGCTGCTCATGGGTATACATCTGCAGGTTTTAAAGGGGAATGGGGATCCTTGGCTTATCTGCTGAGTCAGTTAAGTGAAAGTTGATTGAGAGGCTATTACCACATATACTGTTTGCCTTCATCATATCCTCCACTTCTGCTTACCTCTTACCTCTCTCCAGCTCACCTGACTCTGCTGTTTGGAGAACTGATACCCTCAGGCCCATTTCTAAAGGACAAGGGACCCCTCTCCCAATATGCTGAGGACCTTGCATTGGTCATACCCTGTCTAAAGCTGGACTTTCTAGTTGAAACACCCAGAACACATTTTATTCCTCTTGTTCTGATGGCCTCAAACTCCCTGTACTGTGTCTCTAGACCCTACTGATTTTCTCCCAGCAGCTAATGGACCCTGTGTCTGGGGGCTGGTGAAATCATCCCTGGCAGATCCCTGCCACTATCTGGTAGACATGGGCAGCCTTGTTTGCCTGTTACCCTTTTGGGTCTGGTTTCCACCCCCCAGGATTGTACATAAAAGGCCTTCAGTAAATACTTATATGGTGCAGTATATCTGGGATATTTCCAGAAGGACCCGCAGCCCCATAGATAGACTGTGGAGCAGAATCCTTTTCTAATTTTTTAATTAATTGTTTAGACATTATTTTCTTATTACTCCAGATTCCATGGTACTTCCTTTCTTTCTGCCAGCTGGATTTCTGACCTCTTCAGAAATAACACTATGTCCATATTTGGTGGACCACTTTATGAGTCAGTTGGCAGCTGATCAGTAGTGGTTCCTTGCTGCCAAGGTTTGCACATTTTCTTTGTTATCACCTGGATGTCCTGTGGAGTTGGATACTTGAGGCCTCATAAGTGGTGCTGTACTAGGAATTCTAAGAGGAGTGGCTCTTGCATGAGAGAGAATTTCTTCTGGGTTTGATCAGGGAAAATCTTGAATAGCAATTTCAAAAATGCCATCACCTCTATAATATTTAGAGATCGGATTATGAAAGGCCTTTAGGCTCCCTTTGGAATCCGGGGAACCACCTGCAGAGTTGTGCTTATCTGGAGCTGTATCATTGATAACAACTTGGTCTTCCCAGAACTGTTTATTATTTCTTTTTCCCTCAAATTTTTGGTTTGAGTAGACAATTCCTTCCAAATATGTACATAAGCATCTCAAGGGCAATTTATCACATCTTATATTTTTCATTTGTATTTTCTGTAAAATTATGTAACTAAGAATATTGAAGTTTGCACATGTGAGCCAGATGGGAGCTTACAGTGATTCCTAAATGCTCATTACCCAATAGGGCCTGGCCTGATGCTTCTTAAGAACCAGGAGAACTTGATAAAAATATATACTGCCAAGTGTAATCTCAAGAGATCCTAATTTGCACCACCCATGCTATGACCTAGGAGTTTACATTTTGATGGCATTCCACATGTGATTCTGATGTGTGCTATGTGGGAACAGCCAACACTTCCAAAAGAGCTCTTCTTTGACTTACAATACCTTGTAAAGTAGACCCTGAGTCAGTAGACTGCAGACTTTAATGTGTATCAGAATCGCTCAGGAAATTCGCTTAAAATGAAGACTCACAGATCCCTTCCCCAAAGGGTCTGACTCACCAGGAATTCTGTAAGGTCTGGGAAACTGCATTTTAACGGAATCACCCAGGGACTCTGATGTAGGCAGTTTGCAGACCACAGTTTGAGAAACACTTTAGTGATAGCAGATGATAAAATAGAAGCCAGTTTTGTACACTGTTGGGGAGACAGAGATATTGGTGTTCACATTTTATTTAGGATAGCTCAATTAGAATGCACTCAACTCAGAGAGATTCACCCTAGACCTCTCTGCATGTGAGCAAATGGGTGAATATTTGTTTCTCTCACATTGTGGTTATGATTGCTTTTAACTTGCCTTGAATTCAATAAACATTTATTGAGTACCTACTATGATACTCTCCTAGAATACATATAGAGTTGACTTCTCCACCAAAAGAGTGCTTTAATTTCTTTCAGTTCTTTTGATTGACATCAAAGAGAAAGTTTCTGTTAGTTTCTACAGGTCTTTTTGTCTCCCTTATAGCCTGGTAACCCCTTTTTTTAACAAGGAGGATTTGCTGGGCTCTGAGCAGCCTGTAGAAGGAGTAGCACCAGTTCTTCCCTGGGCAGTGGGAGGAACAGCCAGAAAACAGTGGACGCTGAGGATGGACTGTCACTGGGGAACAGGAGGCAGCCGACAGTCACAGCAGAGTCCAAGAGCTAGAAAGACCCGTGCAATTATTTTGCTTTCAAAGACAACTCTGATACGGAGTGACTAAGTGAACTGAGAGTTGGAGAACCCCGGTTTGTTTCCCAGCTCTGCCGGTAAGTAGTGATGCAACCTTGAACCAGACCCTGAGCCTTTGGGAGTGCCGCTGTCTTCATCTGTAGAATGAGGATACTAAGAGTAAGGTGGCTAACTCACATGGCGCTACCTGCACAACGTGGAGCACGAAGTGTGTGTCAGAGAAAGCTGATTCTCAAAAGGGGCTTTGCCCTGACCCCTTCCTCTAGACCAACGATCCTGAATGTGGAAACGTTTCTGTAAGGAGCAAAAATTATTGTTCTGAATGCTCCTAATCCTCCTCTTTGTTCTCATCTACTCATTCATTAAAGAGATTTATCAATACCGAAAGAAGGAAAGGAGGAGAAAAAGGAAGACAAGGAAAGTGGAGCTTGGGGTAGAACACACTGGAGCATTTGGTGTGAGAGAGGTCCAAGGGAAGAACTTGCAGTGAGTGAAGAAAGTGGTACGCAGGGAAGTCTCACTGCTGAGGTGCCATTTGAGCTGAGATCTGAGTTACCAAAAGGGAGCCAGGCAGAGGAAATCCAGGGTCACAGCCTGACAGGCACTGGAAATACGAGTGCGAGGGCCCTGACGTGGGAATAAACCTAGCGTGTTTGAGAAGCAGCGGTAGACCAGTGGGAGAGAAGCAGAGCTGAGGAGGGGAAGCGAGAATGAAATGCTGTGGGCCTTGCAGGCTGTGGGGAGGAATTTGGCTTTTATTTTAAGGCAATGGGAAGTCATTGATGGGTACAACGGAGGGAAGTGACATGATTGAATGCTTGTTTTTACAAGATTTTTCTGTTTAGAAGGAAAGTAAGAGTGGAGGCAGGGAGGTCAGGAATGGAGGAAAGAGGTGATGGTGACCCGGAGAGTGAATCAGAAAGAATCCACGGCACCGGGGGCCTCTTTGGGAGGCAGGACTGACAAGCCTTGTTGATGGATTGATGTGGGGTGCGGAGCATCAAGGAATCAGGTGCAAACTCTGCATTCATCAGAGTGCAGCGCCCCTGCCGGAAACAAGAGAAAAGCCTAGCAATGTGATCTGAGGCCGCTCTGGTAGACTCTGGCACGCAGAGGTGGGAAGGTTCCACTTTGTTCACTGACTGCCAAACTGTGGGCAAGAATCATGCTATGCTCATGAGGGTGGCGTGCTGGCAGGCGGGGAGATCCCAGTGCAAGGGGACTTTGTGTCTTGCCTATGACAATAGCTGCAGCAAGAACATTTTAACCAAGGGAGGGCATATTGAGGAGTGTCTGTGTGGCTCCGCATGGTAGGGAGAGGGCCAAACGGTAGAACAGGAACAGGAAGGCAGATTTGATCTTTTAAAAATTGATGGGCTGATGCCTGAAGGAATGATCTGCAAGTTTTCAAACAAGAACCAGATCAGAGGCCACAAACTGGAAATCCAGAGCCTGCATCTGGCTCACCAATCACTTTCTTTGGTTTTCACGTTTGTATTTTTTGCCTCTTAAATATTAAATCAATTGCTGGCATTAAAAAAAATACCGCTTAAGAATTCCAGGATGCTTGTTTCTCTTGAGAATGATGCCTTGGGCTCACGTTCTTGCACATCACCGGTTTGGCTGGGCACGAGAAGCTTCTGTGCCCCATCAGAAGACAGACGTCTTCTCTGGTTTTCTGCCCTCCCCGCCTGGTCCGGTGGACTCTCGTGACTCTACCCTCTTTAGGAAGGTTGAAGACAGTAGTCCAGTGTTCTATGGGGGATTGGATGAGAAGGTCTCTAAGGCTGTTCATTCCCAACGCTGAGATTCTTGATTTCCTTGACTGATACTTCCAGGGTTTCGGTTGTCTTCCCCACCAGGCTGTTCTGGGCGTAATGTGTGCTTTGGTGGCTGTGCGGGAGGCTCTGAAGGTAGGTATACCATGGTCCCACCCCATCACCAGGCACAAGTTACTAGATAACCTCTCTGGGCCTCAGCATCCACATCTGTAAAATAACTTAAACATCTTAGTAACTACCCAGAGAGTTGCTGTGACTGTTAAATAATATCGTGCACGTAAAAGACCTAGCCCGAAGCCCGACACACAATAGGTGCCCAGTGAATGCTTCCCTTAAATAGTCATTGAGCAGCTCCTGTGCTCCAGGCCTTGTGCTGAGTTTGTAGATTGGCTGAACTGTGAGTGACATTATGATTCCAGTCTAACTGTCTCATTTTAAGCTGAGGACCCTGAGGCCCCAAATTGTGAATGCTGTGCTCAGGCCTACCGCATTAGGACCTGACTGAACTAGACCCTTCCTTAGGCTCCTCTGACCTGAAGACAGTTGGATTTGGTTGGTCTTTAGTCTGCCCATGTATTTCCTGGCCAACCTCTCCTCCAACTCCTCTTCCTCCCATTCAAGTCCACGTGTCTTTATTGAGCATCTACTGTAATTCTGGTTCCACTTAGATGTAGAACACTGGCTCTCAACTGGTGGCAATTTTGCCCCCAGGGAACTTTTGGCAATGTGTGGAGACATTTATTTTGTGGTCATAACTGAGGTGTGCTACTGGCATCCAGTGGGTAGAGGCCAGGGATGTTGCCAAACACCCTACAATACGCAAGGCAACCCTTGACAACAAAGAATGACCTGGTTCCAAATGCCGATAGTGCTGAGGTTGGGAAAGTCTGATGTAGACGACACAGAGCTGGAGCGAGCACATGTTTTACCTGCACTGGGTGCCTACTCTATGAGGGTGGAGTGTGGTAGAGGCTGCTCTTGATATGCTGTGGTGAGGGTTCCCAGAGCAGCAGTGTTCTCCATGAGCTCTTTCCGAATTACTGGGCCCCCACTGCTTTCCTTCCGGTAATACTTATTGAGAAACCGCATGGACAGAGTAATAAATAAAATGAGGGAACCACAAAGCAAAATGAAGAAACATTACCTGTTCCTTCCCTGGGGAGCTCAAATGAGGAAGAAAACTTCTGGCTGTTCAGGGTCCCTCAACAAAGCCCTTCCTTTTCATTCCAGGCAATGCTCCACGTGAACAAAACTGAACTGAAGTGTGGACACATGTCCTTATTCATTTTAAATACAAAGCCTTCCCCTCATTATTATAATAATAATTAATGCTCATTTTAGGAAGTTTTGAAAAATATATAAAGTGAAAATGCATAAATATCCCCTGTTAACATTTAGCTTATTTCTTTCCAGCCTTTATTTTTCTATGTTTGGATTTTTACTTTATGTAGTTGTGATCATGCTGAATGAACAAACTTGCAGACTGCTTTTAGATTGGTTCTTTTTCATTGCTAAACACAACTGCTATGGACATCTTTGTGGATAATACTCTTACTTTGTTTAGGATTCTTATTGGGTAAATCCTCAAAAGTAAAATCACTTATTTAAATGTAGAGATAATTAAAAAAAATTTTAAATTTAATTATTTATTTTTCTTCTTCATTTTCTTTTAAATGTTACATTAAAAAATATGAGGTCCCCATATACCCCCCACCCACATCAACAACCTCCTCCCTTATCATGGCATCATGGCACATTCACTGCACCTAGTGAATACACCTTGGAGAACTGCCGCACCACACGGAGAGTGGTCCACATTGTAGTCTCCACTCTCCCCCAGTCCACCCAGTGGGCTATGCCAGGACACACAGTGTCCAGCATCTGTCCCTGCAGCACCACCCAGGACAACTCCAAATCCTGAAAATGCCCCCACATCACATCTCTTCCTCCCTCTCCCTACCATCAGCAGCTATTGTGGCCACTTTATCCACATCAATACTACAATTTCTTCCATTACTAAGCACAATAGTTCCCCAGCAGAACACCAGTAAGTCCACTCTAATCCATGCTCTATTCCTCCATCCTGTGGACCCTGGGATGGTTATGTCCAGACCCTCTTTACATCAAGAGGGGGCTTAGATTCCACATGGATGATGGATGCAGTTCTCCTGCTTGCAGCTGTAGGCACTCATGGCTCCCTGGTATGGTGTTTGACCTTCTTCACCTCCCTGTTAGCTGGCCAGGGTAAGTCCAATAAACCAGAGGGTAGGAGTTGCAAGTCTGCAGAGGCTGAGGGCCTGGCTGTCACATGGACAGTCCAGAGATTCAGGTCTCCTGAGTATACACCGACCCCAATGCCAACCACAGGTCTGGTGAAAGTAACAGAAGAGGCATGTGTGGAAAGTTCATACCTGAATCCAACTCCATTACACTCAGGACCACAAACTCCAAAGTAGGGCCAACTGACATGGCACTGAACTCCAGAGCCATCTGCCATGACCATAGAACCTGTGGGTCTCTGTAGCCCTCAGAAAAACCAGCACCTGGGTTTCTATCTACTTTGGCTGTCTCTGGGACTCTGCTGAGGCATGCGTAAGCATTACCCCTCTGATGACCTTCCGACTCGTTTTTGGAGACTCATAGCCATATAAACTCATTTGTCCTTTCCATTTCCCCCTTTTATCCAAAGTCAAAAAGCAGTTTTAACACCTGATATTACATGTAGGCTGAGATATTCTGCTGGTCTGAGTTGACCCTTCCATTCAAGGTCTTTTTCTAGTTACATCATCAGCTGGTGCTTATATTGTAAATAGTTGTCCAAAGAGATGATTCCAATTACATTCTCACTGACATTGTCTAAAATTGCCCTCAAAAGTTAATCTTAATAATCAGAAGTTTGGGTAATGTGATTTTAAGCTAATCAAGGGCAGAGATCAAGTCCTGTATTTCTTGGAATATAGGGGATATAGATGGGAAAAGAACATAGCAAGAACTTAATAAAGTCTTGCTAATTTAACTTTCAATGTTGTTCAGTGTTGGATTCAGTGTTTACAGTGTACATTTTAATAGAAGATTTAAATAGCTCAGTTTTTGCAATGTTGAAAATCCTCTCTTCTGCATTCACAGTACGAAGTCCCTACTGTATTTTGAACCAAGTCTTTCTGTGACTACGGCATTTCATAAATACACGCATGGCCTCACTGTTCCACTGTGATCACCCTCGTTTTGGTTGGCTGTTTTATTCTGGTGTGGAAAAATGTGGATGAGTATGGGAAAATGTGGATGAGAGTTTTATGTCTATGTCCTTTCCTTTCTTATCTTTCTTTTTAAATTTGAATACCATCCAGCAGACAACCATCCCTCAAGGAATGAAAATACAGAATTTGCTTTTCCTGCTACAAGTTGAAACACATAAATGTTACGGCAAGGGAAAAGTATAGAGTCTAATTTTATGGCAGAATCTCTCTGTCTGCAGTATCAGAGGAGGCTCTTCCTTGAAGTAAGCACAAGAATATGTTTTCACAACTTAGCAATAAACTGACTTTCTTTAAAGGGAGCTTTTATTTCTTCCCTACTACTTCAATTATAAAATTGGAGATGTAGTCTCATAAAAAGGGGAAAAATCAATGGTAGGCTGGGCTGAAAACATTTGACAAGGGAATAATTTAAGACTGGTTCAACAAAGGCCATAGAGCATTTACAGGGGAAGAAATGTAAATGACTAATAACATTTTAAAAGTTCAACTTCATTAATAAAGAAATGCAAATTGGAGTGAGATACCATTGCCACTTATCAAATTGGCAAAAAATAGAATAAAGATATTCAGCGTTGATAAGGGTATAGTGAAATACATTTGCCAACATTGCTGTCTGGAATGTAAAGAGTTGTAAGCATTACAGAAATCAATTTAGCAATTAAGAACTTATAAAAAAGAGTTCACATCCGTTTTGACTCAGTAATTTCCTATTTATAAAACTATTCTAAAGTAAATATTCAGAAATTTATGCTAATATGTGTGTCCAAAGATGCTTATTTCATAAGTATTTATAATAACAAAATATTAAACAGACTTTAAATCTTTAGCAATAGCAATTGATAACTGGTTAGCTGCATTCTGGAGGCAGCACCTTGTGACTCCAGGTATGGCTCAAGGACCAGCAGCATTGCCCCACCTTGATCCCAAGAATAAGAATCTGCACTTTAACAAGATCCCCAGGTAATCCCTAAGCACACTGAACTTTGAAACTACTGGTCAAGGAGAACAGTCCCTAACCGAGACTCATCAGAACCACTTATTCATCATAAATTTATTTTTTAACCAAAAAAATAAAAAAAGATTCTCACTGGGACAAAGAGACTCTCTGAGGGTGGAGTTGGGTGATCTGCAGTTTTAGAAAGCTCAAAGGTGATTCTGATTTACAACATTGTCTATGAAATATATGCTACTACTCATCTGTAACCTCAGTCTATCACCTTCTATGGCACAAACCCATTTGCTGAATTGCCTTATGCCTTACACTGAAACCTGCATAGTACTTGCAGTTGGGAGATCACTGACAACAATGTCCAGATGACCTCTGTGAGCCAGGATATCACTGCGTCCTCCAGAACAGCACTGGGCACACGGAGCTCAGCAGATATTGTAGAAGGAAGGAGAAAGCAGCAAATTGTTCCTATAGTTTGTGCGTCTGTACTCTAATATTGTTTCCACACTGTTGCTGAGCAAGGGATTTTTGTATAGGTTTCACAAATCCAGTTTTTATTGAGTTTATTCTTTGTTTTTAGATGATTATTGACTGTATCAGACAGGATCCTGGGAGGAAATAAATGGCACATTCAAACTAGGAGTTGAGCGGAAATTGATAAAGAGACTAAGTACAAAGAAGTGGGCAGAATTGAAGGAAACCAACCGGGGCTAGTGCTGTGCCTGGGGGAGGTAACGGTGGGATGTGGTTTCTACCTCTTGGTCTAAGGGGCAAGAGAAAAAGCAGTGATAGAAGATGGGATGGCAGTCCTGTGGTGAGCACTGCCTGATGGGAGCTGAGATTTGGCAGAGAAACATTGTGGACCTCTGTCCCCTGGAGCTAGGGGGTGGGGGGCTGTGGACACCTTACTTTCTCTCTCTGCTATCCGCCAATGTTTTCCATGGTGCCCAAACCAACAGGAAGCCAGAGGGCAAGGGAGTCCCTGGTGCAGCCCATATATGTCACCTTCCTGGGGCCCAGAGGAGGGTAAAAGGGGAAGAGAGTACATCTGGAGGGACAAGAAAGACAAGCAGTGAGAATAGCATGAGTGCGGTTCTTGCTTTCTAGTCTTCCTTCCCTCAATGCTGTTGGCCGAGTCTATGAGTCAAGTGTCTAGTAGCCTCTTTGTTCTTTGTCTTAGAGTCATAAGACAGACCCAGGAGAAAAGAACAAGCAGCAAGTTTTTTTTTATGATTTGCTTGTCAAAGTGTTAAGGTTTTAGGTGGACAGTATCAATAAAAGGCAAAAGTTACAAACCATTTTTTGTGAGGAAAGCCACCAATGGCATTTTCGCTTGCCAGTTGGTCTGCTCTGCTGAATTCCCCACCTGGAGCTGGTTTTCTCTGTGGCCTTTTATGCCCAGAGACCACATCCTCTGGGCTCATACAGGCAACAGGCACCGCGAATGCAGATCGCCATCTTCCTGTTCTCTGGACAGCAACTAGCACAGATTCTTACACTTCCAGTTCTTGCTCTTTGGAAGTAATTCTAAATAATTTTGGAGGTGAATAGGGGCATTAACCTCCCAAATCTACGTCGTCCTTTTGCAGCAATGTTAGGAAGATTCCTGAGTGTGCAAAGCCAGGAGAAGTACAGGAGGGTCTTTATATAAGCTGCAGAAGCTTCAGTAGAATGTCATTTTGTGCAGGGACTAGATCCTTCCAGGGCAGCAGGAGGTACCTGGGGATAACTAGGGTCTTTTAGGGCTCACAGTGTGAAATAATAACTCTTCCAAGCAAGTGGGAGGGTATCACTTTGGCTACCATAGCCTGGGTGCCTGACCCAGCCCCTGAGTGTTTCAGGTGACCAACTTAATTCTGGGGTTGTTCACAGTAGTTTAGAATATGGATAAATAAGCTACAGGGAGATTCTAATGGAGTGGTAATTGCACGCCGCCTTACAGGCTTGAGGGGAGTAGTCTTCGGATGGAGGCGAGAGTGTTGAAATAAATAGCAGGACGGAGGCCATTTTCATGTATTTTATTTCCAGTGCATCTTACACTTTAGATGACTAATGCCCTCTTGAACTTCTGTGAGAGGAACCAAAACTATTTAATGAATAAGTGACTTTTAGTGCTTTATTTTCATCTGGAGCTTCATTTGAAACAGATCATCATTAGCTTTATGGTTTTAATTGTATTGAAATTCCTTATTGTAACCTATTGCTTTATTGCATTAGTCCATTAACCTGGGTGCCACGGAGCATAGTTTTAGAGCCTGTATTTATGTCTGGACTAATTGCATGGATGCTTTCAGTATATGCTGAGGTATTATTTCAGATCACCACATGAAAAATCATCTGAACCTCTTTCCAAACTTTAGGAGTTGGGGTAAAAAGAACCAAAAAAAAAAAAACCAACAAAAAACAAAAAAACAAAACCAAAACAAAACAAAAACCCTTGTACATTATTCTGAAAATCTCTTCCTTTGAAATACCTACCACCCGATCAACAAAGAATTGCAAAACTAGTCATTTTCACAGTCTGTGTTGCTTTCATATGTTTTTCATTTGGAAGTACTGTGGGAAACATTGGACTGCGTGCTCCTCAATCAAAACCAGGTGGTTAATGGTTAGAAACGGGGGGACCCTGTGGAACTTTACCCATGCCTTTCTCATAAGGACAAATGGAGATGCAGCATCCAAGCCACTGGCTGAGGACTTAGATGCTAAGACAAACCAAGAGTGACCAGGTCCCCGTGAGGACCTTGGACTTGTTAATAACCCCAAGGTGGCACAAGCTGTTAATACCCAGTTGACCTGAAGCATTTCTTCCAGGAATGGGAAAGTGACTGATGGAGACTCCAGCATGTTTAGATCATACAGGGTGTTTTTCACCTCTACTGGAGGAGGGAACGTTGAAGTTAGAAGAGGGCCCTTTGTTACCTCATAAAACTCGACTGACCCCACAGATGCTCAACAGCAGGAGTGTTTATAACACCCATCAACTAGGCTTTCCGTTGCACCTGTTGGGGGACCAGCTGCAGAAAGCAGGTGTATCTGGGGACTGAGAGATCGGTGACTGTGGAGAATGCTGAGGGCTGCCAGATGTATTACACGTAAACACCAGTCCCACAGCCGGGTGGACAGGAATGCTGTGGGTTTAATTAAAATGATATGCAGGTTTGATTATCAATTTCTATTTACCGTGTGAATGTAATATACCTATATATTTATATGTATAATGTATCAGAACAACCAAACCAAATGGAATGTGTTGACAGAAGCACGAGGTTCACTTATCATTAATCCAATGCACGTTATGTGTTGTTCATCGGTCCACACACTGTTTATTACATTTCCATGTCCATTAAATTTTTTTTTCCCAGACAGAAAGCTAAAATTCCAGGCTGTCCAGTTTAGTCATGAATGCCTCGCAAACCAACGAAGACACAGTTGTCAATTTAAATAAACGGAACCAGTCAGTCTCTGAAGCTTGCATTTGTATCTGGACTAATTACATGGCTGCATTCAGAGTAGGAGGGGCTGCTTTGGCCACAGTTGTTTGTGCTCTGGACTGTGGACTCTCCTGTGATCGGGCCACTCCATTGGGTTCTCATGTGCTGCCTACACCACAGTCTAGACACAGCAATGCCTCCCAAGAGGGATGGGACCCAGGGGCGGGTAAAGGCACTGCTTCCCTGGAGTCTGTATATTGGCCATAGGATGTATACAAAGCTCCAGCAGAAATTTGCTGTGGGCAGGTCTGGAACGCTAAATGTGCTTTGGGACTTTTCACTCAGCAGTCTGGAGAGATGGGACATTGCCTCTCACTCTAAACAGTGGAGGTAAGAATACTCTTTAACTTGGAAATTACATACCTTTGGGCAGTTTTTAGTAGGACTAAACCTGGCATTGGCCAAAGAGGATCCACAGCGGCAAAGTCTGTGCATCAGCACCAGAGGTAAAATCAGAGTTCCTTAGTTTATTGTCTCTTAAATGTCTGACCTGTCTTTAGATTGACACATTTTCCATATCCTTTTAGGAATTAGCTCTTATCTGAGAGGCCCTTGAAACTGTAGCAAAATGTTGTGTATATGTGAATATGTGAATTTTTTTTGGGTGAAGGTGTGTATGTAGTTTTCTACAGATTCTTAAAGTGCCCCAAGTTTAAAACCCAAGGAGAGTGTTTCTTAGGTGAACTTTTGTCTCAAACAGCACCTTTTTTCTCTTAAGGAAATGTCTTCTTTTCATGGGAAGAAATAATATAACAGCAGGAGCAATCAGAATAAAAATTTATGGCATTTTTTTATGTCCCTGGTACTATGCTGAGCACTCTACACATATTAGCTCATTTAATAAGGTGTCCATAACTGTCATAAGCACAACACAGTGTTGATCTGTTTTGAATAATTACTCTTAGTGGAGGGATTCAATTCCTGTAACATGCTATTCAAGGCCCTTCCCACTCTGGCTTGAATGCCAACCTTTTTGATATTCATTTACCCAATATATTAGTTTTCACCGACTTATTGGCTTAAAAACACCCATTTATTATCTCACAGTTTCTGTGGGTCAGGAATCCCGGCAAGTCTTAGCTGGCTCCTTTGCTCAGGGTCCTGCCAGACAGGTGTTGGGCTGCAGTCTGGGGCTGTGGCCTCATCTGAAGCTTGGCTGGGGAAAGATCTGCTGACGTGTTCCCTTGGGTTGTTGGCAGAATTCATCTTCCCCTTTCTTATTGGCTCTTAATAGGGTCTGCTCTCAGCTCCTAGAGGCCACCTACAATTCCTTACCACATGGCCCTTTTATAACCTGGCAACTTAATTCTCCAAAGCTAGCAAGGGAGACTATCTCCCCAGTCTGCTAAGTTGAAGCCTTACAGGTGTAACATAATTTGATGACTGGAGTGACAACTCATCACTTATGTCATATTGTATTCATTAGAAGCAAGTCACAGGTTCCACCCAAACTCAAGAAGAAGGGATTATACAAATGCATGACCCACTGGGGTCAGTGGAGGAAGTCACCTTTGGATTTCTCTGCTACACCCAACAATTTTTTTTTTATTTAAAGATTTATTTATTTATTTCTCTCCCCTTACCCCCCACCCCCGTTGTCTGTTCTCTGTGTCTTTTTGCTGTGTCTTCTTAGTCTGCTTCTGTTGTTGTCAGTGGCACGGGAATCTGTGTTTCTTTTGGTTGCGTCATCTTGTTGTGTCAGCTCTCCGTGTGTGTGCGGCGCCATTCCTGGGCAGGCTGCACTTTCTTTCGCACTGGGCGGCTCTCCTTATGGGGCACACTCCTTGCGTGTGGGGCTCCCCCACAGAGGGGACACCCCTGCATGGCACAACACTTGTTGTGTGCATCAGCACTGCGCATGAACCAGCTGCACATGGGTCAAGGAGGCCTGGGGTTTGAACCACGGACCTCCCATGTGGTAGACGGATGCCCTAACCACTGGGCCAAGTCCGCCGCCCACCCAACAATTATTGATTGAGTGCTCACTATATGCTGCCACAGTTTTAGCTAGGGTGTGTGGAACGCACACCAGGGAGCATTATTTTCCATTGCCCCTTTCGTTTCCAGCACGCAGCAGTGCTAGCTGCTCCCTAGATGTGCCATGCACATCAAGACCTCTGGACCTTTGCTCCCTCTGTGCTCCCAGCTTGGAATGCCCTCCCCATGTTTTCACTATCTGTTGCAATCCTTGTCAGACTAGAAGACTCAGCTCAGTGAGCAGAGGTTCCCGAAGCCTTCCCTGATCCCTCCTCCAGGGCAGTGATGGATCTCTCCTGTAGCAAGCATCTGACTTGGAAAGCTACTGAACAACCAGATTTGATACTGTTCTGCTCCAGTGTGAGTTATTTTTTTAATTTTTAATTTAAAAAAATTATGTTTTACTTTTTCCTTCATGAGTTTTTTTGTGCTCCCCTCCCCCCTCCCCACTTCACTTCCCCTGCATTTTCTTCTTGCCATTTGATGCCTAAACCTAAACAATCACTCTCAGCCCTGCTGAGAAATACCCAGACTGGGAGGCAGGTGGCTTTCCAGCCACTGAGAGGGGTTTCCAGGGGCCCCTATCATGCCAGCAGCAGTTTAGGTGCTTTTGTTCAGATGTGAAATCGTATTTTATTCTCCATTATTACTGACTGGATGCTAGAAATGGTTTTGGCCTCCATTTCTTTAGTTCAATGTAAGGTAATAAACAGCTTCTTCATTCAACCGATTTAAATAACTACTGTCCATTTTGGAGGGTTGCTTTTAGCATGACATCAATTATATATAATCCAAATGGTGTTTTCTGACCCAATGTTGCAAGTCTGTCTCCTTACCCAGAAGCCAATTACCTCCTGGAGCAAGATTAAAAAAATTAAAGAGCAGGGAAAAGGGAAATTCAGGTAAAGCAGCAAGATATATTCCTGACATTTGGACTCTGTAAAGGCAAAGGGTCTAGCATTGATTTCTTACATTTAATATGGTAGTAAAGTGAGCCAGATATTGCAGAGCTGGAAAAGAAAAAAATCCACGTTAGCAGAATGTCCTTTATGGATAACGTGGGTGTGATACAGTTATTGCCCACTGCGGCAAGCATGGCTGGCTGTCTTTGCAGTTGCTTTGTTTCTCCCCTCCTCCAAGTCTCTTTATGAATCTTCATGGACAAGAGAAACACTAGCATCAAGACTGCCATTTCTACAAGACGGCACCAGGCAGACTTAGAATTTGCAATTCTTTAAAGTGATTAATACTTGGAGTGGCCCTAGAGTGATGGATCATGCTCTAAGAGAACTAGAGAGAACTCGTCCTAATATGAGCATGACCACTTGTCCACACAAGAAGGTGTCTCGGGAAGGTGAATGCCTGGTGGCCTCCTGCTCACCTTCGCTGCCACTGAGGAAGCTCTCAGAGCAAGTGGGGACTGCAGGGAAGCTCCACGCTGGGTCTGAGTAAATTGTCTGTTCAAATATTAAGAGAATGACCGTGGAAAACCTAATGAAAATGTTGTTGTTTTAGTTTCTCAGCTACTAAAACAAATACCTTACAATGGATTGGCTTAAAAACCGGAGGTTTTGGCTCATGGTTTGAGAGGTTAGAAGGCTTGCTTCCTTCCTGGGGTGGTATCTTCCGGCTGGTCGAAAATCTTTGGGGTTCCTTGGCTTTTCTATCACATGGCAGTCCCAGGGCAGTGTCTTCTTTCTCTTCCGTGTTCCGTTGGCTTCCGGCTTCTTGCTGCTTCCCTGGGCTTCTCTCTCTGTGGCCTTCTCTGTAAGGCTTTCAGCAGTTGGGGCTAAGACCCTTTCCGATTCAGCTGGGCCACTCTTTAAAGTTACCTCATCAATAGGCTCACATGCACAGGACTGGATAAAGAGCATTTTTTTGCTGGCGTCCATAACTCCAAGCTACCCTCGTACACTATGAAATTAAGGATGGGTCAGGGTCAGGGAACAGATGGGGATGGACAGTTCCTCCACCTTTCCTGCTTGTGCTTCCCTGTAACACAGTATTTTTTAGAGCCCCGGGACTGATCCAGAGATAAAAGTAACTACTGGATAAGTTTTGGGGAGAAATAGCCCACATTTTAAGTAAAGAATCACCATGAGTTTTAATAGTTAATTCTCACTGAAAAGAATTTCTGTGATCTGTGTGTATATGTGCTTTCATTACAAGTGTGTGAGTACCCAGTTTGATAGGGAGGGTCTTAGGATTTGAGTAGCCTGAGGAAAAGTCCTGTTTTTTGACTCCTCAAATCTGCAAACATTTATAGGACAACCAGTGCTCCCAAGATGCTGAGCCAGGTTTCCTTTTCTGGAAGGACCTCTACTCTCTTCACCTGTTCTGTCCCTGAATGAAAGCTCTGGAGTGTCAGCCATAGTAACTGGCAGACCACAGCTAGACTGTCCCAATCATCCCCAGACAAAGCTTGCAATGGGGATACCAATAGTTTTGAAGATTAAATGAAATAATAGATATAAGGTTCTCAGTTGTATTATTGTTATTTTCATCATTGTTGGTGATGGGCGAGTTCTCTACCCAGGTCTGACTTTGCCCTCTTATCTTCCACTCCTTTTTACTTGTCTCCTTTTAGAGTGAGACTTGTTTTTCCTAGTACAATAATAAGTGGCAGAATATTTTTATGTTTTCTTTTGCCTTTAATATAAATTTCAAAACAGAAATAACTTTTTTTTGCACTATATTGGAATACTGGAATGTCTTGGCCTAAAAGTTGGAGGTTGACATGTATTCATGCCCTGAAATTGAGAACAGAATATTCTCCTGGTGGTCCTAGGGCAGCAGTTCTCAACCATGGTTGATTTTGACCCCCACATGACATTTGGAAGTGTCTGGAGACATTTTTTTGATTGTCACAACTGGGGAGGGCATCCTACTGGCATCTCATAGGTGGAGGCTAAGGATGTGGCTAAGCATCCTTCCATGCACAGGTAGCCCCTGCATTAGCTTCCTCTTGTTGCCATAACAAATTAGCACAGATTAAGTGGCTCAGAACAACACAAATGCATTATCTTACAGTTCTGTTGTTCTGAAGCCTAGCCTGTGTCTCATGGGGTTATATCAATCATGGCATCAGCAGAATCGCCTTCTTTTCTGGAGGCCCTAGAGGAGAATCCGTTCCTTTATCTTTTCTCACTTCTCCAGGCCACCCACATTCCTTGAGTCAGGGCCTCCTTCCTCCATACTGAAAGCCAGTGATGACAGATCAAGTCCCTCTTGTGCATCAAAGCTCTACTGTCTCTTCTTCTGTTATTGCATCTCTTTGACCAACCCTTTGGCAGCTCCTTCAAGCTTTAAGGGCCCATGTAATTATATCAGGCCCACCCAGGTACTCCAGGACCATCTCTATTTTACAGTCAGCTGATGTGCAACTTAATTTCCTTCTGCATATAATGTAATTTATTCAGATTAGGATGTGGAGTTCTTTGTGGGACCATTATTCTGCATACCACAGTCCTCTCCTACAAAGAACTGCTTGGCCCCCAAGGTCAGTAGGGTGAAAGCTTCCTAGTCCTAGAAGACTGGTGCTTCATTCAATGTGGATAAAAGGAAAAAGATAAGCTACCTTTAAACCGGCTCATTTGAAGTGTTAACATCACAGCACATTTAATAATTTGGACAATTTGCATTAAAAGCCACTGCTGGATAAGATTGCTCGTCCACTGCTGGCTGAGATATGATGATATCTTGGCCCACCTGGCAAGGAAGTGAAAAGTCTCCTATTAAATAAATGAAGCAGCAGCTTCTGGTAACAAACATATGAAAGAGAATATTCATCTTTTCTTCAATGGGAATAACATATGACAAAAGTGAGTCTTTCTTCGCATTGTTTGTTTATAGAAAATTCATTTCCACTGAGGCCTTATGTTAAATTTGCTCTCTGATGTTAGCATTTCCAGGATGCACAAGGCCACTGGAGTATGTTCTTATGATCTTACCATTTATTTACCTTGATACGAAACTCCAATTACTGTCAGAGATGCTGCTTGTTAAATATGGTAAGATCTGCCGCTTCTGAGAGTGTGAATATGTATTTGATTCTCTGGGGCCAGGCTCAGATGGAAGTTAAGAAATAAGAGTTCTGGGGACGTGGGTGCAAATTAATTAAATATCTGAAGGTAACAGTGGAGGAAGTTTGGGCTTTAGAGAAAAGGCTGGAATTTAGGGAGAGGGGATTGTACAGGAAGAGACTTCAAGGTTGGTTTTCCTTCACTTGGTGCCTGCTCTCGTGGTGTTGCATGCTGTGTGTGTGCACGTGCAGGTAATGCACACATGCGCTTGCGCTTGCCTACGTTCATTGTGGGCCTCGCTGTACTTTTGTGCTGCTTTCTAGTATCTTTCAACACCCAAAGCAACTCTTTTAGATAATCTGAAATCAGGAATCAGAGCATAACACATAACTTCCAACAACATTGAGGGGTGGCGGGGACTGTTTTCCAGAGAAAATGTTAGAATTCTCCTGATGTATTCAGACTGTCATGTTTAGTTACCGACTTTCTTTGGATAATCCAACTCTATTTTACTTATGGGCTATTCTAAAAATACAATCAAAGGACACCTACTGGCTACAAGTGACTTTGCTCATGTCTAATAGGGCTCGAAGAATGGTTTGAATTTAGTGCAGATGGGGGAAAATATGTGCTGTCATCAAGAGCCCATCACACTTTCAACCTATAAAATATCTTGACTGGAGTCTGGCCAGAGCCAGTTTGAGGTGAGAGTTTTAGTGAGGATGAATGTATTGGGTCAGATAAAGTAAGAACTGAAGCAGACCTTAAATAGACTGAAAATTGAACAGAATGGGATACTATTATTTTTGGCTCAATAAGTTGAAAAATGTTACTGTGTTTGTCTCTTCTCCCATTTTTGAGTTGCATTTAGTCTCCGTTTTAGGATTTTATATGCATAGTTTTAATTTCTGGGAGCCACAGAGGCCTGATTTTGGGAAGTAGTGATCCTCTGTGGTTCTGAATGTGAAAAATAGATGATCGCATCATTGTTGCCATACTAGGGAATTTTGGGGGGAAACATTTCCTTTCCTTCATGGAAATCTGTTCAGTGCTTGGTCCTAGGAGTATGATCCTTTCTTAGGTATAAAGCATATGCCTGCAGGAGCTCAGTTATACTTTATAACCCCAGAGCATACAAACAATTTGATTTGGAAAGCCAGTTAAGTTCCTCCTTTGTATTCCATCTTATCTGCTGCATAAGTTGTTTTGTCATTCTTCTCTGGTATGGAGAAGATGAAAGCAAAGCAGTTTTAGCTGTAAGAGGTAATATGCATTCAGCTTTATCTGAAGAAACTACCTTTTGCATGATAGCAATTAGCACAGAGGGATTGTAATATGTCAAGACCCTGAAGACATTGCAAGGCTCGAATGCAATGTGGCAGGAAAGACTTCAAAAACCAGAGAAACCAAGGTGCGGGTATACTGTGGTGGTTTCAATCTAAAGTGAGCATCAGAATCTCCTGGAGGGTTTATTAAAACACAGATGGCTGGACTCACCCCCAGAGTTTCTGATCCAGTAGGTGTGTGGTGAATTCCAAGAATTTGCAAGTCTACCAAGTCCCTGGGGACTGCTGCTGCTGCTGCCCTGGACCAGGCTTTGTGAGCTAGTGGCGTGGATATTTGGATATTAGGAGCGCACCTTCTGGCTTTGACTCTGGGCTCCCCCTGTTCCCAGTTGTTTGCCCTGGGCAAGTTTCTTAATCCCTTGCTATCTAGAGTGTTGTCCTGAGACCAGTGCCACAGAAGAGCTTAGAGTCTTGAGTCTTGGCCCCAGGTAGACCTACTGAATCAGAATCAGCTTTTTAACAAGGTCCTCAGGTCATTCGTTTAAGTTTTAGAAGCAGCGATTTACATAATCTGCTCCTCATTTTGCTTTTGCATAAAATGGGAATAACCTACCTCCTGGGAGCTTTGTGAGGTGAATCATGAGCCCTGGTAGAAGGTATGTCCTCAGTAAATGCTATCACTTATAACTACCAGGCTGATTTGGGGTGGAAAAGCAAGCAGCCTTTTTCCTTAGAGACCTAGTTTAAAGTCAAAATTGAATGTTTCTACTTTATTTTCAGTTTCTTGCTTCTGTGAGCCTTTCGTGACCTTGAAAGTCCAAGCTTTAAGTGGCAGGGGTTTGAGGGAAGTGGGTTTCTTATTTTACCCGCTCCTGTTATATATCTTTAATGACCTTAAGGGAGAGTTGGGGAAATTCTGAAAACAAAGCTGTATTAAATGGAAAGATATGCATATCTAGCACTTTTAAAAGGACTAAGGGAGAAGATCTTAATGTCAGTCAGACTTCAGTAGGGTGGCAACACTAAAAAAGCTGGAAATTGGCATTAGAATTTTTGCCCTTCCTTCTACCCGATTTCAGAATTATGTTAAGTTACTTTGCCATAAAGACTGGTGTGCCTTAGAAGGCTTCAGTGCAGTCAAACGTTTCAGTATTCCTTGGGGAGGCTCAGAACTCCGACTTGGACTTCTGAGGATGTGTTCCAGCTCAGGAGTGGTGTCTGAATTCTGAGTTTGCTCCTGGGATCTGACCCTAAGCAGCAGAAGCTCTAGGTAGCTTGGAGTCACAGGTTTTGTACCTTGGGCAGATTCCTTATATACTCTGAATCTTAGTTTCCTCATCTTGAAGGGGGAATCCTTATGTGGTTTTCCTGCCTATATCCCAAGGTTGTAGCGGGAAGCAAATAAACGATGTAGCAATCCCTCCAATCACGACAGCATGCTCTATCACTGCAGGCTCGGCAGTCACCTGGAATGCAGGAGTTGAGCTGGCTTCTGAGAACCTCAGCGAGCATTGGTGTCAGAGGTCTGCACCCCAAACTCAGGTCGTGAGGTTTTATTAAGAGTGGTAGTAAAGGCGTCGGCCCCTAATGGTGGGTTGGAACTCTTGTTCTAATTTATGCCATCTGGGAGCTGGCAGCCTCCTTTCCATATCTAGGGGGTGGAACATTTTCTGGGATAAACCCGAGGCAATGACAGCTAAGAGTCGACCTTGGAGTGTGTGGAAGCTGAGTGCTGCATTGGATCAGCAGCAGACTTTGTCCTTATTTCCCCTTTGGTAGAACTTGTCCCTGCTAGCTGCAAGCCCTGGCTCCAACTCCAAGCACCACAGCACATTGTCCAACAGGGAGGGGCTGGTTGTGAAGGGTTAAAGAAGATACATGACTTGTGCCCATAGATACAAGTCCATGGGCCCAGACTCAAGTAAGACCATCCCTTTCCATCCAGTCTCCACTGCAGCCCTGTCTTCTTAAAGGATGTGAGGAACCATCCTCCCAGGAAGCCCTTAGAGGCCTGTTTAGATAAATAAACAATCCAGCCTTATTTGGCTGCAAATCCTGCTAATATGCTTTTCCCTTTCAGGAGAAATATTCTAGTGTTGACAGTAAAGAATGCTTGGTTTCTACCACATCCTCTTCACGCTTTCCTCCTGGCTCCCTATATAATGTTCCTGTCTTTGATTTTTTCTCCCTTGGCCTTGGCCTAGTTCACCTTCGTAGATAAGAAGCCAGCTTCTCTTCTTTCTTGCATCCTCTACTTGCCTGACCCTCCCTTGCTCCATCACTAGCCTTCCTGGCTGTGATGCAGGCTGTGTCCTGGCTCACCTACAATCCAGGCCAATCTCCTATGCTACTGAGGCTGGAGAACAAAATGCTGCTTAAAAAATGTCCCTTGGGCCTTGGTTTCTGGGTACTGGATTGGTTCTATGAGAGGCTGGGCTTCAGAGCTGAGTGGAATAAGCAAGAGGCGGCAAGAGCCCTCCACCTCATGGCTGTGTTCTGTGCTTACCAACTTCTTGCTGCGGTGGTGATAGCTTTCTCCATCATGGAAGTCCCTGGGAATTATTCCTGGAAGCTCTGCATAGGTATTTAAAGCCACCTCTACCATAGTAATAAAACTTTTTATGCTGAAACTAGCTAGGGTCCTTCCTGTTGGCTGCAGCTGAATCCTGAAACGCTGAGCAGGCACTTATCATTCAGCCTGCTGTATTTACCAGTTTTCGTACCTGTGTTCCTGACCCGCCTGACAATCTCACCCCCAAGTTACCACATGTTCCATCCCAATCTGGCAGGGATCTTCCCGTCTCCTTATGCCCAGATGTGTTCTCTGGCCTGGACTCTGCTGCTCTCATGGCCAATCAAGGCATGTCCTCCAGCTTGAGCAATCAAAAAGTGCTGCTAAACTGAAATTTCTTAAACTTGGGTTGGAGAAGGATGAGTTACACATGAATTTACATAGCTTCATGGCCTGATCTTGTTCTGATGTTTCAAATGCGTTGATCTGTTAGAGGCTGATCAGAAATTCTCCACACCCTGCTCTATTGGGTATCCCAATTTTTCAAGACACCTGGAATTTTTGACTCATTCATTTGCCAAATTAAAAGAAAATTGCTTTATGTGAATGAGAGGAGCTTTGTCAAAAATGTATACTGCTTTTTATGCAGCTTTCTAGGTTTTATCAAATAGTATCCATCAGGGGATCTTTTTAGTAGAAGTAGACAGATGTTATAAAGATAAGAAACCTTTGCAAATAACATATGGTCATTTTAGGAACAAAGGACATCCAGAGTCACACTGGAGTTTTCAGGTGGGCCATTCATCTTTCTTAGGTCCATCTCAGAGGAAGCAGATAAATTTTACTTTGCCCGCTAAAAATGTCCAGAAGCCAGAGATAGCTTGAAACTACTGAGGTTTCCTGCTACTTGCAATGGGGAAATAGTATTTGTGAGGCCGGTGTATTAGTCAGGCAAAGGGGTGCTGATGCAGAAATCTGTTGGCTTTTATAAAAGGAATTTGGGGTAGAAGCCCACAGTTACCAGGCCATAAAGCATAAGTTATTTCCCTCACCAAAGTCTGTTGCCACATGTTGGAGCAAGATGGCTGCCAACATCTGTGAGGGTTCAGGCTTCCTGGGTTCCTCTCTTCCCAGGGCTTGCTTCTCTTCAGGCTCAGCTCCTCTGCTCTTGCCACAAGGCCAGCTGTACACTCTCAGGTGAACGGTTCTGTCTCTCTCCCCAGGGCTTCTGCCATGTCTAAGGAGTCATCTTTGTTCCTCTCTGTGTGTTCTCCTGTGTGTTCACTTCCTGGGCTCCAACTCAAAACTCAGCATCAGAACTCCAACTCTCTTCTTTTGCCAATGCCTTTTATCTGTGAGCCCCCACCTGTCAAGGGGTGTGGACACAATGCCTTACTGATGCGGCCCAATCAAAGCTCTAATCATAACTTAATCATGCCCAGGTACAGACTGGTTTACAAACATAATACAATATCTATTTTTGGAATTCAAGAGCCATATCAAACTGCTACAGCCAGTATGGCTTTCATGCTTGCAGTGTGGGTGGACATGTGGATATCTCACTCAGCCATTCCCTCCCTATCATGACACCTGTGTGAATGATACAAAACATCCTTAAAAGGTTAATGCATCCATCAAAGCCTGAATGTTGGAAGAGGGTGCCTGGTGGTATGTCTTGGTTAGGAAAGGGGTTTTATATGCACACGCACACACATACACACTCTGTCTCATGTACTTAAGAGTTGTTCCTTTGGAAGCACAATTAATTTCTGCCTTTGACCACAATCCATTCCTGGAAACTTTATCATAAAGTGGTCACATTTTCCCATAAGAACAGTGTCATAATTGGGCATTGCATTCCTGACCATTAAATAAACCATAGATGTGACAAAAATGTATCGTAAAAGCAGAGAAGTGACAGCTATAAACCTCTAATAATTTGAAAGAATAAAATTATGCTCTGCCACATAAAAGGGCTCGAATGTACTGTACACATTGATTATATAAGAAATCTCAATGAACTGAAAGTCTATATAATAACATAAAATGTACAAATCTAGTGCATCATAAATTTGAGCTGAAACTAATATTCTAGTATAATAAACATTAAACATTTAATTAAGAATCAGTTTCTTGCCTTCTTGGAAGTGAGAAGGATGTTTTAATATATAATTTGAAAAGCCCAGTTTCCTCCAAAAAAACCAACCATATGCCTCTTTATTATCTCAGTGAACTTTCAATTAATAAGTAGAGGCATTTCAAAAAGCATCCTTGACACAGTAGCCCACGGGAATACTTATTGCCACTAAACAGCATATTTGTCCATTAACAAACCACTGAATGAAGGAATATGTATATATTAAAGGGTGATGTAGATGTGTTCTAAGGAATGCTGAATGGATGGAATGGTTGCATTGGAAGAGGTGAGGGCTGGGGGCTGCATATACATATAGTGCTGAACCTTGAACTTGCTGTAAACTCTTTTGTTTCCCCTTAATGGCATACTTCATATGTGTCCAATGCTTTAGGAATTAATGACTTTGAATTCACATCTACATCCTCAGTAACCATACAATGCTCTTTAGCATCCCTTTAGAAGAGCAAGTTTGAGAGATTTCAACAGCTCTGCCACTATTTTCTTGACAAACCAAACTTTAAAAAAATTAGTAAAATTAGCCCATTTCCCTTAAAAATGGCCTTTGAGTATGTGTTACGGTAATATTGAGCTTTTGGGTTTATTGCTCTTGTGCCTGGAGCAGCATCTGGCACAGATTGATGCTCAATAAATACTTGTTTAAAGAATGAATGAATTAATGAATGAACTTCTCATATAAGAGCTTCAACTACCTCAGGCCCCCAGGCCACACCTTAAGAGTGTGATTGCAGAGAAGGTGCCTTGAAGAGGTCAAGAAAACTTGACTCCCAGGGATGGTTTAGAATATTCCACCCAGTAGAGAATAACTGATCAGTCCAAATCAGTTAAGGGGAAGCCAGTGTCGGGCAGTTTAAGACACAATAAGATTCAAGGGGCCAGGGCAGATATCCATCCTTTGCCTCCTCCTTTCTCACTCATTCTCCCCAGGTGATCTTATCCACTCTACTTCACCTTCCACCCATAATACAGTGATTTCTAAGCTTGTCTCTGCAGTTCAGTTTCTTGCCTCATCCTCACAGCCTTTGACTTGAGTAGCTACTTGATATACCTGACTGTCCCAAAGGCACCTCAAACGTACCTTATCTCAAACTAAATGCATTATCCTTTCTCAACCTAAACCTACACATCTTTCTATTTTTACTTTCTTGGTTAAGTCTAAAACATTTACTCACTGGGCTTTCTTGAGCAAGAGAGGGATACTGTCTAAACAAGTCTGAATCATTTTTACTGTTGTCATCCTGCCTTAGTTTTCAGGTGAAAGGAATTCTGCAGCCAGAGTCTTGGCTAGCAGGCCCTGTTGTGCTCTATCTTTGTGTTAGAAGCAGTTTCTTATGAACCATGCCCATTGAGGAGCATACATTTTTGGAAAGAAGTCCTTTACATCATGTATCACTGGTGGTTTCAACACATTTCCAGAGTAGGCTCTATGGTAGTAAGATGGCTTAGCTCAGGGAAGGGCCACTGGAGGGAGGTTTAGGCAGCAGGTACTAGGAGTTTCCCAGGGCTCAAGGGTTTCCTGGGATATGGCACTTTTAAGGTAAAACCAGGTCGGTATGTGGAAAACTGGGACAGGTGGTCACCCTATGAAGAGATGTTTTGTGTACTGTGTGAAAATGGGGAGCAAGTCAATGAAAGTGATGTGTAGAAAATTGGTTGGTCAGCATCAAGTCTTCTTGGCCATATTAAAACACAAGAATGAGAGCACTAACTTTATATTAACTTGTTTATATTATGATAATCAATGGATTTGTACTGCTGTACTGTATGAAATGGTTTTTCTATTAGAAGATAAAGATTTGCAAAAGTATTTAGTGTTAAATCCATGACCTATTTGCCTCTATTCAGACAATTAGTACTGACAAGCAATACAAACCCAAGGCCAATTGTCTATATGTGTTTAAATGATTATCTGGTTTCATCTAAAACAGGGCTTCTTAACCTTTTTTCTTCCACGGATCCCTTTGTCAGTCAAGTGAAAACCATGGACCTCTTACTAAGCCCACACTATCCTGTGTATTATTTAATAAATATATCACATCCACACCAACACATACCCACAAGAATAATGCTTTTTTTGAATTTCACTTCAAGCTCATGGACCCCTGCTTAAGAACCCCTGATCTCAAAGAATATACCACAGAGGGAGCAGTATATATCATCCAATGTGTGAGTTTTGGCTTGATCAAGTGCTAGAATGCAAAGGGACATTTGAAAATATTAACATTCTAAAGACATATTCAAGAAAATATTCCATTCACTCCAATGGGCATTTTGAATTACTTAAAAATAGTTGGCTTTTATGGTCAATTGGTTATAGCTATGTTACTGGTTTTAATCCATAAATCTTAATGCATCATCTTTTAAGACCACCAGGGACTGTATTTTAAGGTAAAGAGAAGATGTAAGAATTTCTACAGCATGCCAATTTTGTTGTAATTGTTATTAATAAATTAGCAAGGAAGGGGTAGCAAAACGATGAATTGCTGAAATTCATTAAATTGAGGATAACTCTTTGTGCTTGAGCCAATTATTTCTAAGATAGAGTGCTGAGAGGCGGCAGTAACATCCAAAGCCAAGATATCATAAAAGTGGGGAGAATTCACTAGTGGGATATCATAGCAGTGGCAGTTGTCCAGGAATTATAATCCTAGTCAAATGCTAACTGAAAATTAACTTTACCATTTTTCAGAAATCTCACTTTTTATCTTAGTGGTTGAGTATAGAGACAGGTTGCTTGGGTTTGTATCATTGTGTGACTTTGTGCAAATTAATTATCCCTGTCCGGCCTTGATTTTTTTCCCATCTGACAAATTAAAATGTTAAAGGAGCTACCTCTTGAGATGTTGGTTGAGACAATTAATATAAGCAGAGTTCCTGAAAGTGTTAATCGATACTATTATTTATATATTATATATTATTATATATTAATTTTAACACACATTTAACATAATTGTGTAACAAGATATTAATATACACTAAATTTTAGAAACTAATATGTTAATTTTTATTAAATAGATTTTGGAAATATCAGTGTTGGAACCTACAATAGCATGAAATGATAATCTGTTATTACCTTAGAATAATTGACAATGTTCTTTTTCTTTCATTATTTTGTCCTAACTGTGAGCATGCCTTGAATTTGATGATTCGAAGACTTCCAGATTACCAAAAATGGTCTAAATGTGTATGTAATGATTAAAAGGACAGATACTTGGACAAACATCATTAGTTGGGAAAAAATCTACTAGTAAATACAAGCCTTGAGTTCAGGTTGGTAGATCCTACCAGGAAGGTTTACTGTTTGTGTCAAGGTCCTGTGTCTTTTTGAGAGTTCTCACACTGGGAAACTCTGGGGTGGACTTTTACTATGTTTGTAAGTGCAAGATCTTAGTAATTTGCACACTCTTGGTAAAATGTAAGCAGTTCTTCAAAAGATTTAAAGGCAGGAATAAATGAGAGACTTCGTTTTAAACCAATAACTGATTATAATTACAATGGAAGCCTAACAAAAGTCACCAATTTACCAATAGTCTCTTTACCATGAAAGCGATAGTGGTTTACCAGGGAGATTGAATGGTGTGAAATTAGTGACACACTGATTGGATTTCAAGTAAATATAAGAAATCCTGATGATGGAAGAGCCCAGGTATGTGTTCAAGGGCGGATGAAGAATGAATAGATTTGATGAAGAAGGCTGACCCAGGCCGGTGGGGTTACATGTTTCCAGAGCTGGAGAAAGGAAAACAGGAGCGCCAGGCTTGCAGTAGGTGTTTGTTGAATGAATGAATGGTGAAGAGATGCAGATGGGGATAGTTCAGGGCAGTCCCTGGATTTGCATAGATGATCTTTCTTATTTTCAGGCTTTACATGAGGAAGGGAACCGAGTTGGGAGAGATCCCAAATCCAGAGGTTTTAGCCTGAAAGGATGGACAGGGACAAGTGGGCCTAATGGAACACACGGACCTCTGCCCCCAACAGAGTCTTCACAATTGTCAATAATTACCAGTTGCATTTCCTGATTGGTAGCTCCTGGGGGAGGGTGGGGAGCAGCAATGGTTCCCTGCCGATAAAGTTTAATGTCAAGTGTAGACTGATTTGCTTTACCTCCAGGCCCTTTTTTCTCAACTTAGAGATGGCGACTGTTTTTCTGTCAGACATAAGCTTCACTTAATGACTGTGTAGTTTATTACCCAGTAGGTCATATCCTGTATATTTTAAGAGCAAACACCTCAGAGACTGTGACTTGGTGGAAGGAGATGACATGTGTCACTGCTGTTATTTTCACTACAGCCTGGTGGAAAAACTAATTACCTTTTCATCTGGGCAAATTCAGAGGTCAGTTTACCACTAGTATATCACTACCTGAGAGGGAACATGGGTAATTAGGTGGGATGTGTAACCTGGATATACCATGGATCTCATTACATCTTATTTAGAAAGGCTATAATTTGATTGGTGGAAAATTAAGGCATCTTCTCATGGGTCATTTTATCTTTCTGCAATAATAATTCTTGGCTTGATTAAAAATTGATCCAGTGTCTCCAAGTGAATTTATTATTGCTGCAATCTATCACCCCCAGACAGATAATCTGGTTCCCATCTTTATCTGATTTGAAAAATCTGTCACTTATTATGTGTTGTTTTTTTCAATCATTTAAATTGATAGCATTCCAGGCAGGCGTTTGCAACCGTAGGTTTCTTGGAGAGAAGCTGGCAGAGAGTGAGGGTGCATCCTTTTATGGTAAAGGATCGGATAATCTGTCAATTTTAATAAATTGATTTTGAATTGGTCTATGGCAACATTTTCGCTATTAAAAATAATCAAATCCCATTTTGCAAAGTGAAAACAATTGAAGAATAGTGAGAAGGCAGATATGTTTTCCCTTCTTTCTTTCTCCCTTGCTTTCTGTCTCTTCCCTCTCTCCTTCCCTCCCTTCCCTTCCCCTTCCCTACTTCCTTCCCTCCCTCCCTCCCTCCCTCCCTCCCTCCCTCCCTTCCTTCCTTCCTCCCTCCCTCCCTCCCTCCCTCCCTCCCTCCCTTCCTTCCTCCCTCCCTCCCTCCCTCCCTCCCTCCCTCCCTCCCTCCCTCCCTCCCTCCCTTCCTTCCTTCCTTCCTTCCTTCCTTCCTTCCTTCCTTCCTTCCTTCCTTCCTTCCTTCCTTCCTTCCTTCCTTCCTTCCTTCCTTCCTTCCTTCCTTCCTTCCTTCCAGCTTCCTTTGTTGAATTAAAGGACTTTAGTTCTATTATAGATTCCCAGACTGCAAAACTAAACCCTGAACTCTGGAAAGTCAACCAAAATGTGTTAATTGACCTGTTAAGAAATCACCCAACATCAGTTCATTTGCAGGAAAAACATTCTGAGTTACTTCAGACATTCACAGTAACAAATTTAAGTTCTCATATTTTCATTGGTTCTTCCAGCTCCTTGTACTAGTTCAATAGACTATATAAAACTTGCAAACACGGATTGTGTTTTTTGACCTCTGTTTAATATTAACTATCTTTTATTAAGTATTTACTACGTGGAGGTAAGAATCTATCTGGATTAGTTCATTTTAAGTACCATATAAGCTCTGTGGGTAGGTTTAGGCACCACGAGCTTAAGTAATTTCCTGAAGTTATAGAAGTAGTGCCACCAGGATTCAAACCCTTATAGACTGACAGTAGAGCATGGTCACAACTATTATGCCACTTCTTGCCTTAGAATGATCTTTCTGAGGATGGCTCCAAGGAAATATTTAGAATAAGCATAAAGCCAATAATTTCAATAGAACAATCAATAGATATTTATTAAGGGATCATTATAATGGAGGCATCATTCTTAGGTACTTGGGAAATACAAAAGAGAGTGTGACAAGAGTCTTTTCATTAATAATATAAAAACAGAAAGAAACTTAAGTAAAAGAAATTGTTATAAAAATAACTGTGCAATACCGTTATACAAGAGACATTTATCCTGAACTGATAGTAAAGGACTGGGGCTTTAGGTATAATTCAGAGGAAGACTAACCACTGCAGACACAGCAATTCTGGAAAGCTTCATGGGGGAAGAGGGTTTTGAATTGGGTCTTGAAGAGCAGTGTAAAATATGGAGAGGGAGAGAGAAAGGAAGTTGTTTTCTAGGTAGGAAGAATGGAGTGCATGGAAACATGGAAACAGGAAGGGGTCAGATGATTTGAGGGACAAATGCCTGGAGCAGAAGACACAGAAGTGACATAGGATGGAGAAAAGGGCAATGTGTTGTCTGAGGCCACATGAGGAAATCTTGAGCACCAAGTTAAGGAGAGTAGACTTTGCATTAGAGGCCAGGGCAAGATATTGGAAGCTTTGGAGACAAAAGGGGATGTGAGCAAAACAGACCCTAAAAGGGTGAGATGAACATAGGACCAATTGTAGGCCATGTCAGAAGGCTGATCGCTGAACACCTGCAAAAGGGAGATGATTTTAGCCCTGGGGAAAAGGGGTAGTGCAAGTATCCAAAAGCCCCATGCTGTGGCTGATGCAAGGTCTACTTGACTTGGTTTCACAGCCAGGACCTGTGAAGCCTGGTACCTTCTGCTTGGCTTCAGCATCCCTTATCTTCTGCCTGTAGCATCTTTGCATCCTGCCTCCCAGTCTGATTGCCACGTCAGCTCTGGTGCTCCTGGCTCTCTCCTCACCTGGCCTGATTTCAGCCTTGTGACGCAGCTTTCCTTTTCTGTCACCTCTGTGGCTTGCTTTGGTTTTGGCCAAATCCTGCCTCCATCTGTTATTTGTGACTCACAGTTGGTAACCCTGCCTACCTGCCCTGGCTGTGGGCCTCCTCAGCCTTCGCAGATTGGCGGGAACCAGGGAGACAGACCACTTAGGAGGTGACTACTATAAAATATGGTCATAAAGTGGCAGGTCCTACAATAGGAGTTGGCAGTAGGGTTTTAGAGGAAGGAACACATATAAGAGGGTTTTATGTAAAACTTTAGGTCACTTTTAAGAGCATAGATTATAGAGCTCTCTTTTAAGATTAAACTATGTTTCAGTTGGATTTATAACTTTTATTTAAGCAAAAGTAAATGAAGTACAGGCTTCATTCATTCATAAACTCACTCATTTAACAAATCTTTATTGAGAGCTTAGATTCCACTGTTATAAATTCAGCATCTGGACAACTTTACTTCTAGACAACAGGAAAAAACAACCACCCAAGTGTTACAGCATCTTATAGTTTGCAAATGTAGTCACTCAATTCTGAAGTTAATGCTATTGATAGGTGCTATTATTCCACCTCTCCAAGGACCACTTGTCCCAAGTCACACACACTTTTAAATGGTGGAGCTGAGAATTAAACTCAGACATTCTGATTCTACAACCAGTGTTTTTCCACCATCACACAGCTGCCTATAAAATCATGCTGGCCCTGAAGAGGGGTTGTAGCTCTCGGCGCAGAATGCTTTGGCGGTGAGACAAGGTGACTTAGTGGGGAGATGGTGAGGACGGGGCCATGGACTGAAAATAAGGTAAGCTCTGCCAAGGGCTCTAACAAGTTCTAGGTTGACTGTAATAGGGGCGTCCATGAGAGTAGCAGACTTGGTTGGGTTGGATCCATGGTATGGCTTCAATGGCAGTCATATGGATGGACGCTTGTGATGAGACTGGGGGAGGGCTGCTGTTGGGTGAGTATGTGAGTGTGTGGAACTCAAAGGCAACATGACCAAATAGTCATCAGACTTGTGGTCCCTGGCTGAGGCAAAGGATGGAGCCAAGGCCGATGGCTGAAGGTATCTGGTGCTGGCCCATGGGCATGGCTGGGGATGGCCAAGGGCCCTGGTTATTGGACAGAGTGTTGAGAGGCTTTTCTTTCCTCCTTGTTTTCTTACTGCTGTGTTCGTTAGCCAGGGTCATTTACCATGTTTGGGTTTTAAGATTATTCCCTCTCATAAACTGCATTACTGTTTTCCGTTTCATGACCTTCCTGGTGAGTTGCTGGGTTGATGACCCGATATATTTAATAGGCTCTGAGCTCCTCAGAGGGTGTTAAATGTTATGGGCTATTATGTTCAGGACTGGGTTCTGGAGCCCCCAAGAATCCCAGCAGTCACTTTGCTACCTGGCTTCCTGCCCTTCTTGTTGTTTTGTGGCTGATACCTGATGAGCCCCTTTAAGGCACATCAAAAATGCTGTTTGCCAAACTTTCTGGGAGTCCATTAATATGTCAATAATAATACCTTCCACTTGTTTGCTGATTTATACTTTTCAAAGCAAATGCATACACATCATTCTTTCAAATGGTTTTAGGATCCCTGGTAGATAGATTGTAAGGCATTTTTATTTCCATTTCATGCATGGGGGAAACTGAGGTTCAAAGGCCATACAACAAAAGCACAGCAGAACTAAGTGTCTTTTCTGTTCTCCCGACTGATGGGCAAGTGCATTCCCAACATACGTGCCCTCTTCCTGGATTTTTGTTAGTTTTGGGCAACTCGGGATTTTAATTGGGTAAGCTGGGGCGGTAAAGGAGGTTTACTCTTGTCCTTTCACATGAGCTTTTAAATAATGCTGAAGATGAGGATGGTGGTGACAAATCACCTATAAGATGTGCCCATTCAGAAATCTTTCATGAGGTTCCTGGCATATCAACAGAATTCATTAAAAACCAAAATGAACCCCAGGTGACCTAAGGTCTCTTAATATGCCAATCATTCATCTAAGGAGACAGAACTAAATTACTTGGGACTGAAAGCCTTTTGCAAAACAAAGAATGTATACACACTCTCACCTGAGCCCAGCAGTTACACTCAACAGTGGCAGTTATTATAAATGATTATATTCCTACAGCAACCCTGGAGAAAGAAGGAAAGAAAATTGTGCAACCGATTTAATGAGGTATGTGTGTAAGAGGGATGGTTAGCAATTTGTCTTTAACAATCTTGTTATATGGCAAGAGGCTCTGAGGGGAAAGAGAGAGAAAGAAAGAGACCGGGAGTCAGTGCTCTATTTTCTAACAATTCTCAAGAGAAAGGAGATAAAGACCAAGAGAATTTACTGAGGAAATGCAGGCTCTGTGCTTGCAGAACCACTAGGTGATATGAACCCAGAAGGGATATAAATCTGGGTTTAACAAAGGTTTTGCCTTAGTGGTAATAGAGTTAGAGGGTGAACTGTCTCTGGAATGGTTTTCTATAGTGCTGAGGAGTAATTTTGTGACATTTCTGAAGCTCAGTGGAAGAAAATAAATACCCCTTTGGTACTTCAGCCACTCTTGCCAAGGTGGGTAGTTGCCATTTTAATTGCAACATCTGGTGCCTCCAGATATGTGGAACTTGTGCTCTCAGGGATGGGGCATAGCATGGAAGGCTATTGAGGGGTGGCCTTCTGAAAGCAGAAGAGACCACAGTCTTGGACTCATGCTTAGAATCACCTTCATGTGCATTCTCCCTTTGCTCCTTTAGTCTCATTTAGATTCATAAATATCCAGTCATTAATTCAGAATCTAAACAATTACTTATTGAACAGCAATTATGTTCCTGGCCTTGTTCTTGACTCAGGGAGGTTTAGAAAGAGACTTGAAACACAGTCCCTGTTAGTGCAGACTCTTTGGTTCCAAGTGACAGAAACACAGCAGTGGCAGGAAGGGATTCTCCATCCTCCAACTTCATAATCACCATCATTTTCCCAAGCTCATTCTCATATTGTTATTAATACCATATTTTATCAAAATCAGGATTCTATTTATTGTAAAAAGCAGAATTTTATGTAACATTTATACAAAGGAAGAAAAAACCATCCAAAATGGGAACTCCAATAGGAGACCCTTACATAAAAAGAGGATGCCAAAGAACTACCCTCAGTGAAAGGGTAAAGAAAAAATAGTCTTGCAACAGGGCCAGCAGGAAAAGCTGCATGTCTCAACCTTGGGTCTCTATAGAAGGAAGAAAATACAAATCCGAGAATTTGAGCCCCATGCTGGTACTTACCCAGGCCTTAGAGTTGTATTCGCACTGCAGGTGTGGTCAAATAATCTTCAAGCAGGGAAATGAATTTAAAGTGTGTTCCGGCAACTCTGCAGAAACAAAGGCAAATCATCCCTAGAAGAATTCAACTTCTTCAAGTTCATAGAGCATAAGATTCTATCGATTATATGACACATTCTGATTTTAGGGATGTTAAAATGTGAGAATAATGTGTATCTAAGAATTGATGAGGTACAGTAATTGTAATAATAATTTTCATGACTAACATTTTAATGTAATTCTGTGTAATTATCATTCTTTTCCTTTGCTATGGACAGTGGAACTTTTCACAATCTTCTATAAACTGTGAATAAAGGCATCTTTAAAATTATCCCTGTTTGTACTGATCTGTAACAAGCTTGCTATGAATCCCACTTCCAAGGAAATTCCATGGTCTCTCTCTTAATCAGCTCACCTTCCAAAGATTCTCCTATAAAGAAGTGCAGGACCCTGACTGAGCCCAATTCAGCTGGACTTAAATAAACAAGAACAAAATACTTGGAATGTACACTGGACGGTCCGGTGGGTAGGCACAGCTGGATGTGGTGACTCAGATGCTTCCATAGGGACCCAGAATTGCTCATCCCTTGATTCTGCTTTCTCCAGGCTGGACTCAAACTCAAGTTCCACACGGAACTGCCGCAGCTCAGAGCTTAGTCATTCCTACTGGCGGTCTCAAGAGAAAGTGAACGTCTCTTTTCCACGGCCATCAAAAGTCTCAGAATTGAGTCTCATAGGTTGGGTGGATGATGTTTTCACCCCTGGAGAAGGAAGAAAGTTTTGGTAAACACCAAGCCACATGGGCTGAGAGTGGGGAGGACTGATTCTCAACAGGGATGCAATTACCAGAACAAGGAGGCTTGGATGCTGTTCAAGATGGAAGTCATCAGTTATGTGCTGGGAACCACAGATGCCCCATAACACAGCCCCTGTGCTGGAAGGAAGTCCAGTCTATTTGTTGGCACACTCACAGTGAAGGAAAATGGCAATTGGAGGTGTAAATTAAAATTCAAGACAGCTATGTGAGGGATGTGAGAAGGTCACATGTGATAAGTGCCATTGGTACTACTAATCACAGAAGCTCAAAGGAGGATGAAATGACTGGATTGGAGTAGTCTGGGAACACTTCATGGAAGAATTTGGGAAGATGATGAAGAGAGAGGAAAGCAGAAGGGACAGGGCATGAAGAAAGGTTTGGGGAGGAATAAGGAGGGTAGTCAGGTCATCCTTGTTTTCTGGAAAATGGATCCAGTTTATGAGTGCCTTGGGTTCTCCAGACGTCTCAGCTGATGCTCAACCACTGTTTTTATTCCTGGTCAGAGCACACACTCTGGAATTAAGACAAGAACTTCCTCAGAATAGAGCAGGTCAGCAGGACGAGAAGATTCCTTGGTCTAATTCTGATCCTGTCTCAAACTAGCCACGTGACTCGGGCGAGGCATTAGATTTTTCTTGGCCTCTGTCGTCTCATGTGAAAATGGCAATCATTGACATGCGGTGTCTGTCATTTATGTCACAGGGTGGTTGTGAGAATGCGAGGTGGTGTTCGTGAAGGTGTTTGAAAATGAACGTATGATACAAACGCAAATTCCTTGGCACGCAGACTAAAGTACTGGTCTAATTTAAGCTTGTACTCTCCTTTTTTCCCTTCATTTTTACTTCTGTTAGGACTGTTCTGTAGATTGTGAAAATAAAAGATGAATTTATGTGGTTTACTAGAGTTATAAAAATGGGGAATGGAACGTCTGATCCATGAATTAATCAGCTTTCCCCTAAGCCAGTGTATATAAGACAGGCAGTGTATTCCTAGACTGTAGTAAACAAATATCTTTCCTTCCTTCCTCTCTGTGGCTTCTTCCCTCCGTCCCTCATTTCCTCCCTTCTTCCCTCCCTCCCTCCTTTCTTCCTTCCTCTTATCCATTCATCCGTCTGATATTTATTGAGTTATACACTTTCTTTAGCATATAAAGAAAATGGAATTAAAGGCAAATCTCATAGTGTTTCCTTAGATACCATTGTGAGAGCATTTGTTTTCAAAGACAGAGAACACAGCCAAAGCACAGGACATTATCTTGATGTCATGACTCTGAAAAATTTGTAGGCCTACAAAATGGCCAGCCCGAGCAGGGATTATAATTGCACTGAAATGCATACATGTGCTAGTCGATGGAAAGCTGTGGTTGGTGGAGTTTAAGAAAACGAACTTTCATAGTTAAAAAAAAAAAGACCCTGGGATCAGAAAAATGGTCTCCCTGAATCCAAGAATCTTGATTTGGTCTCCCCATTGGGTTGAGCACAGATTTCAGGGGTTTGGTTTCTCCATCTTCTTCCTTTGGATTCACTGGTTAAAGGATAAAATGTCTTTTTAAAATACCTGTTACACTACAGATGATCCATGCCTATAGTATTGATGGCATCATAGTAAGGTATCTTTGCCCTTGGCAAAGCCTGTCATGTTTGAGGAAATTCTTGGGAGGACAAGTCTCCATAGAAATTGTCGAAATATGGCGACGACCTAATGAAATCTCTCCTGTTAGGGAAAAGGAGTGTTTAACTGGTTCCATATGTTTTTTGGGGGGTGCCTCTTTCCCCATTTGGTCACTTCCCCCAGCCGGTTCTTATCCTTTGTGTTGAAAAGGAAAGAAATGTGGTTTTAGGGAGGGCCTAAGTATTAAGCATTCTTTCTCCTGATTCTTCCTAATGCAATTGTAGGTAGATATGTAGATATTAGGAGAATTTTTTTGGTTATTTCTGTCACTTGGAATTTCTCCATTAATGGAGTCTCTAAAGACATTTTAGGAATGAATAATATCTTTTATCTTGTTGGAATATGCATGGGATTCCCATCAAATCTGTCCTGGTGTGACTCTGAATAGACAGCCAGTAAGTAAGATTTCCTCTTTCAAGTCTCTGTCAGGAATAAATACTCAGTTCTTCAGTAGTGCTTAGATGAAAACCTGATAGTGGATGCTTTGCTCTGAAAGCAGACTGTGGCCCAGCTGTTCTGTGGTTTATAAATTTTTTAGCAAGGCTGGGGCTGGCGGCTGAGCCAGCGTTGGCTGGGTTCGGGTATACGCTGGGGGTTTGATTATTTCAAACAGGGGTTACAAAAACCTGGCGGTGTTTTCTGGGCTTCCCCTCTGAGGTCTGGAGATCTGTTCAACTTTTGTTCAAAGCCAAGTTCAGAAAAATGGAAAATGGGAGAAGCCAACTGAGTGCAAAACTTGAGGGCTGGCCCATTCCTGGGTGACCCTCTGTAAGCAACGTGGAGGCCCCATTCAACACCCTCTCTGAAAAATCTCCTACCCGGTGGACAAACTAGTGTTTGGGGCCCTATCCCTAGCAAAGACAAAAGTTCTCTGTTAACCCTCATTTCAGGTGTTCTGGGGGAAGAAGTAGGAAGATTCGGGCCCTGGGAGGAGAGAGTGAGGACTTAGCAGTGGAGAAAAGCAACTTAGAAGTTACCCAGGAAGTCTGCAAGACAACTTTTCCTTCTCTCTGTAATTCACCTCCATTACAAGGTCCTGAGAGCTGGAGCTCATATTTTGGCATCTTGTCCCCATTTATTCAGCCCAGGGAGTTTTGACTGGGGGCAAAAAGACAATCCCCATTGTCCAGATGCTGCTACTATGATACTGTCCATTGGGCTGCCTGGCTAGGAACTAGAAATTTAGATCAATTCTTTCCACTGGGGAATTTAGATCAATTCTTTCCACTGGGGGCTGTGAGTCTGGGGTCTGTGTGGAACAAAGCAAGGTGGAAATAGTTTTTGCCTCAATCCCGTGGAGATTGGGGGGAAATAATTGACCTAATTGATCATGTAGATGCTCAAAAGAGAACTTTGCCATGAAATGTTTGACTCCTTGGATTGAATCGGTTCGACGTCTGCATCAGAGGGTCTCAGCCCTGATGTGGGGGAGATTTAACAAATACTGGTGCTGAGCTCCATTCCAGGCCAAGTAAAGTAGGATCTCAGGGGGCTGGGGCTTTGGTACTGGGGAATCGAACGAGCCCCGGGTTCCTAAGCACTGGTCTATGCACTATTAAGTCAGCTGTGTGATGCAGGTGCCATACCTGCGTCTGGTGTCGGGAGGCCGGGGTGCAGAAGCCAGGATGGGGTTGCTATTTTTCTTGGATGGTCAGGAAAGGTATCACTGCTGGGTGGCACCTGAGAATTGACCTGAAAGAAGTGAAGGGTGGTGCACGCAGCTGCTGAGGAGGTTTGAGGGGCAAGAGCACCTCAGTTTCCTTTGGGCAGGTGGGTAGATGTGGGGGGGCATAATGGCATTTATCTCACGACTAGCTCACTGGGTCTGGTAGGAAACAGTTCCTTTGAATGACCCACCAGTGAGTAAATAACCTGAACCTAATGGCGATTATTCATTGAATTCGTAGGAAATTAGAACTAAGGTTTAGTTTAGTTTAAATGGGATGAGACTTCATAGGCTCCGGGCCTGTGAACTCGTATAATAAGACAGGGAAAGAAATTGAGTGAGAGAAGTGAAAAACAGGGCTGCTGGGAGGGAAAGGACAGTGTGGTCCCTTATTTGGTTTTGATCTGTCTAGATAGAAGCCTGGGCCAGGAGCCCCTGGGCAGGTCGTGGTGATGCTTTTGAAGGTGACCAGTGGCACTGATGTACCCCAAGTGTGACTGCTTCGCCGCCCCACGCCTAATTAAGTAAGCAAGATGCTCACAGTGGAGATTATTTCATTTATTAGGTTCGAATGAAACCTGTGGGAATTGGTAAGATGTGATCTTAAATTAACATACTTCCTGCAGCACCTGCGATGTGGTATTATCAGAATTAATTAAACAGTCTGAAATCGCAGGCGCGGTGTCAGGCTGGGATAACCAGATGCTTGGGAGCCTGCCTGCCTGGGCTGGGTCTCCAAACGCTTGAGCGCTGTCTTTTTCTCTCCCCCTCCCCACATCCTGATGGGTCTCATTGTGGAGCCTTTGAAGCTTCTGTCGACGTGGCGGAGGATTCTATGGGGATGCATATAAACAAGTAAACCAGTGTTACTCAAATTTTAATACTTTCGAAGTATTACCTGGAATGCCAACAGTTTTCTAAAGGGGTAGACAGAAAGCCTCCAAGAGCTGGCTTTGTTTTGCCCTCCTCTGAGGCTTCGATCAGTTTTGAGTTGTTTGGTGGAACAATAAGAGTCCATCTTTTAAAGTCTCCTTCTCCCCTATCTGCTACCCAGATAAAACGTGTGTGTTGGAAATATACAGTAAAATGCTGTGCATGTGTGTGTGTGTTTACCAATGAGCTCATGTGCCAGTTAGTAACATGTAGGTTTCATCTGCTCATTGGAATTTGTTTTCAAGGCTCTTTTGACCTGGAAGTTAATAACACAGACAATGATCTAAGTGCAGCCTGGTTTAGCGGCTAAAATGCAACTTTTGTTGCGTGTAGGCATTTGTCACGAAAACATCTCCTATATACTTAATTAATGACTGATGCATGTCAGCAAGCAAGGAAAGGTGGAGCAAGGATGGAATGCCTTCAGACAAAAGTGCTGGCTTAGAGGAGCCGGCACAGCTGGCTTCCTAGATGCACTGAGAACCAGAGGGCAGTCGGCTGCTGCTCAGTCAGTTGCAGAAACGTCACTGGCAGAACATGAAGTCTGGAGGACAGACTAAAATAGCTACTACTTGTACCATATTGGCACATCCCCATCCATCGAAAAGTCGTGTAAATTAACTTGTTTCTTTCTCTCTGCCTCTAAACACTATTCATACTGCTAAGGTAGCTGTCTTCTTTCTGCATTGTGGTTAGTTGTAGGGCACTGTCTCCTTCATTGAATCATAAAGTCCTTGGATACTGTGGTTTTTACATGTTCATAATTCTAGCATTGAATCTGGGATAGTTTTTGGATTCATTCGCTCCATGGGGTCTGAGTCATATTTTCCAAAAAGGAAAGTAGTTGAAGGAGAGATGACAGATCAGGAAGGAAAATGGGAACTTGTTCAAGGTCATTACCTAGTTGGAAGTGGAACAGAGATGCACACCAATGTCTTTTGGCTCATTTCGCTGCACCATGCTGCCAAGAAACATCCAGAACGAAAGCATAAAGAGAGCTTTTGTGGGAGTGCTGTCTTCTTAATCAATTGCCTCATACAATGTTTTATGAAAAGTCACTTGTGAAAGACTGATAAAGACTTTACTTACCTTGATGATGAAAGTGGAGTTGATTTACTCTGTGTAGTTGTGTCTGCCAGGGGGTAATACATTTGCCCATTGCGTTTTCTTTTTTTATGCAGTTCTTCAGAGAGCCATTCATTAATGACCCCACCCACTTAGACAGTGTCTCTAGGACAGCACCTTGTACTTAATCCAATTCTTTCTTTTCTGTTTTCTCCAAAATGGACCAGTTCTTGGTCCCACTTTCTCAGGGCCCTACCCTCTGCTGACGAACCATCCAGGTCCTTCTTTTGCCACAAAAGTGTGTTTATATAGTCTATTGTCATGACTG
Source organism: Dasypus novemcinctus (assembly GCF_030445035.2). Taxonomy (NCBI): domain Eukaryota; kingdom Metazoa; phylum Chordata; class Mammalia; order Cingulata; family Dasypodidae; genus Dasypus; species Dasypus novemcinctus. The sequence continues at coordinate 55,025,875 of NC_080689.1, forward strand.
CTGCTCTGTAAATATTGTGGGCACCTTAGGCTCCAGAACAGTTCTCGAAACTTCTGAGTACAGTTTTTGTGCACAGAAATTGTGCAGTAATTACCATCAGAGATTTGAGGTAGCCATGGTCAGAGTCCAGTCATTTTGACAGAAGACATTGAAGGTCAGAGTAGTTTTATGAGATTATAATAGAGTTATAGAGCTGGAAGTTGACTTAGAAATTACCTGTTCAAACTCTCATTTCTCAGATATAGAAACTGAGGCCCAGAGAGGTGAAGGTCACATAGTAGGGGACAGGGTCAACTCTAAAATCTGTTTTTTTCTGACTGCTGGTTCATTGCTTTCTCTAGTCTATGCAATGAAGGCAAGTTCTCATTCATTTGTTTCTATTTTCTGCCTTAGTTCATGATGGGGTCTCCTAACCCCTCACTTCTGTAGCAAAGACATTCTACCCACAATTAAAAAAAGACAACATATAAATGTAAATATTCATTTTAGAAACATGCATATCAATTAAGTATACATTTATTTTAAATACATGTGTTAATTATACATGTTACATTAGATCACAATTAAGTCAACAGAAAGTGATGATTTGCATATAATCAAGCTTGTATATTAATCAGTTGTCAATCTTAAATGCCATTTTTCTTCAGATGGTACCTTGCAAGGAGGCATATCCGGGCCAGTGATTTGAAACAAGTGCTCGACCTACGTATTTGAAAGTGTGCTTCTGTGCATCTCTGTGCTGACCGTTTTTTCCTCCTGGCCCCCTGGGATTCCATTTTTAGTCCTTCAGGGAGCTCTGGGTATTCCTGCCTTTCTCTTAGCCATTTGCTTCTAGGATGGAGAACTTTTGAAAGAGGAGAGAAGTTTCTCTTTGCCTGGAGGCCAATGTCTCTGAAGTTCCTCACTGCTATTCTATAGGAGTTTCTAGACAGTGGTTATAAATGCCCCACCGAAGGGTATCAGTTGTTGTAGAGAGTAAATAAGAGAATTAGATAATTCTTCAACTGGAAAGAGCCTGAGTAAAATGATCTAACCCAAACTTCTCACTTAACAAATAAGGAAACCAAGGAACAGAGATGTTACCGTATTTCCCATAGGAATGTTACGCGTCCTTATAGGCCTCTTCCTGAAGTCTCCTCTGTCTATTCTGTCTCCGCAGATCTGCACTTTCCTTACTTGCCTGCAGCACTTACAGGCACTGACAATGTGGAAGGGTTTGTATGAGCATAATCTGTTCCCTGCAGGGGAATTGTTTTCTAATTTGCAGTAACCACCAGAGTGCTGGGCATACAGTGGGTGCTCAATACATATAGAAATGAAGAGGTGTTGTTTGGGAGGGTGTGAATTCATTTTGAAAATATATGGAAATTTCTCTTTTTTATGGATATCATGGTATAAAAAGCACTCAGGAGACCTAAATCTCTGGACTGTCCATGTGACAGCCAGGCCCTGAGCACCCTCTGGTTTATTGCACTTACCCTGGCCAGCTAACAGGGAGGTGAAGTAGGTCAACCACCATACCAGGGAGCCAAGAGTGCCTACAGCTGCAAGCATCCATGTGGAATCTATGCACCCTTTCGATACAGAGGTGGAGTGGACATAACCATCCCAGGGTCCACAGGATGGAGGAATAGAGTATGGACTAGAGTAGACTTACTGATATTCTACTATAGAACTCTTGTGATTAGTAATGGAAGAAATTGTAGCATTGATGTGGCGAAAGTGGCCACAGTAGCTGCTGAGGGTAGGGAGAGGGAAGAAGAGATAAGATGTGGGGACATTTTCAGGACTTGGAGTTGTCCTGGGTGGTACTGCAGGGACAGATGCTGGACATTGTATGTCCAGCTATGGCCCACTGGGTGGACTGGGGGAGAGTGTAAACTACAATGGAAACCATTATCCATGTGGTGCAGCAGTGCCCCAAAATGTATTCACCAAATGCAATGAATGTCCCACGATGAATGATGGAAGAGGTTGTTAATGTGAGAGGAGTCGGGTGAGGGGGGTGGGGGGTATATGGGAACCTCTTATATTTTTTGAATGTAACATTTAAAAAAAATAAAGGGAGGAAAAAGCAGTAAAAAAATAAAGTGCATTGAGAGGAAAGAAAAAAAAGATACAGGCAAGAAAATTTTAGATATTTTACAGAAAAAGATTCAAATAAAAAAATAGGTATCAAATTAAAAAAAAAAGCACCTAAGTGCATTTGTTTCTCAGAAAACCAGCGAATCATTTCTTGGGAGGGCAGAGGGGACAGAAGACTAGACCTATGGCTTTACCACTAGACTATACTCTTTTCTCATGCTGGGCCTGGTTCCAGAGGTAATTAATCAAAAAGGAGAATTTCTTTTGTCCCCTTGTCCTTTGGTCTGTGGTATGAAAAATGTTATTTCAGCCAGAGAAATTGTGACCACTTAGCATTCCCTATGCATTTGGTCCCTGATATTGTTGTAAGAGAGCAGGAAATGGTTCTCGTTTGACTTCTTGATTAATTAAAGTCAAACATGCCCTACTTTTATATTATTCTAGTGAAAATACCCCACTTCCCCTGACCCTCTACTCTTGTATGAAATGTTTTTCATTAAGAAGCATTCATTTTTTTTTTTTAAAGTACAATTTACAAGGAAGGACCAAGATGTTATAAAATAACTCAGCAGATGGTGATTTTAATCCTTTAATACAACACTGCATGGACCTGAGACATCACTACTTTTGGCCATGTAGAAAGTCAACAGGTGGGCGGGGCCGGTGCAGGCCGCGGTGGCGAGAGGCGGACGCCGGAGCTGGGCCGGGCCGCTGTAGTGAGCGGAGCCAGGCAGAGCCGGGTCAGGCCGCGGCGGGTACGGAGCCGGGCGGGGCCGGTCCAGGCCGCGGTGGCGGGAGGTGGACGCGGGAGCCGGCTGGGCCGCTGTAGCGAGCGGAGCCGGGTGGAGCCAGGCCAGGCCGAGGCGGCGTAAGGAGCCGGGCAGAACCGGTCCAAGCCTCCGCGGCGGGCGGAGCCGGGCCTGCGGAGGGGTTTCTGTTCTTTTTTTTTTTTTTTTTTTTTTTTAATTTATTTTACTTTATTTTATTTTATTTTATTTTATTTTTTGGAGCATCTGCAGTACTGGGGAGTTCGTGGGCCCTGGGCGGCCTATTGGGGGTTTGTGGGAAGGGAGGTGCTTGCAGACCCATTTGGGCAGACAGACGGGGGGTTTTAGGGCAAAGTGGGGGGAAGTTGTTGTTTTAGATAGTGTTGCAATTGTGACACGTGTATACCTGTATCTCTCTTCTCCCTATCCGTTCCCCACCGTTTGCCCATCCTCTTTTTCTTTCTTCCTTTCTTCTTGTCTTTCTTTTTTCTTTATTATAATTAGTTTTTTTTTTTTCGGTTTTCTCTTTCCCTCTTGTCCCTCATCTCCCACTTATTTTTATTTTAATTCAAGTATACAATAGGTGCTACAGGGAACACCTCACATTTGCTGGGTTTTCCGATCCTCCACTGCCTCATTTCTGTGTGAACTGATTTAGGCTACCTACACTATCCCCCTTCCCCTGCATCTTGATATCCACTATCATCTACTGTCTCTCCTATATTCCACCCCCAACCTCCCGTTCTTTGATCCACAAAGTGTCTAACTCTTAATTTCTAATACCTTTGTTCTGTTTTCTGTCTATTATCCACTCTTGAAACTATTACCTCTCCTTTCTTTCTCCCTCTCTCATGAAAACAATAGCTTTGTAGTTCATACCATATTCCTCCCAAATTCAGTCATCTACTTCATAAAAGGTACTCTACCTACAGCTATAACTCTATACAATCTACATGAATCTAACCTCCATCCTTCCAGATCTCATATTCTTGCTTCGTTAACATACATCACCAATACAACTTTACACTTTTCCCTTGCTTACACAATTGCCTTTCCCCAACACTAATACTTTCCTCTAAAGTGAACTTAACCAACAACAAGTAACTAGAATAAGAAGAAAAATCTGACAAAGAGAAGATATAACACCTATGCAAAAATAACAACTAATTAACCTCCAAGAGCAGACAAAGAAGCTAAGGAACTGATTAAATTCGTCAAAATAAAGAGATGACCAGAAAGCAACAAAAATCTACAAACCAAACCAATAATCAGGAAAACATGGCTGAATCCAATCAACAAACCAATAATCACGAAGGGGAGCAAAACTTGGCACAAGCAATGAAAGATCTCAGAACATTTATCACCGACAAATTTGATGCAGTAATGAAAGAGGTTAACAACATGAAGATATCACTTGGAGGGGAAATTGCAGACATACGCAAAAACATAACAGATATGATGGGAATGAACACCACAGTTCAAGAAATCAAAAATACACTTGCAGCAAATATCAGCAGACTAGAAGAGACAGAGCAGAGAATTAGTGATGTGGAAGACAGTACATCAGAAATCAAACAGATAGTAGAAGGGGTCAATAAGAAGATAGAAAAAATCCAATTAGGATTTAGGGACCTGAATGACAATGCAAAACGCTCAAACATACGTATTATAGGCATTCCAGAAGGTGAAGAGAAGGGAAAGGGGTCAGAAAGAGTGTTGCAGGAAATAATGGCTGAAAACTTCCCAAATATACTGAAAGAGACAGATGTACATATCCAAGAAGCACAGCGCACTCCACAAGTCATAAACCCCAACAGGCCCACCCCAAGACATATACTTGTCAAATTATCCAATGCTCAAGACAAAGAGAAAATCCTAAAAGCAGCAAGAGAAAAGAAAACCATCACATACAAGGGAAGCTCAATTAGATTAAGTGCTGATTTCTCTTCTGAAACCATGGAGGCAAGAAGACAGTGGTATGATATAGTCAAGGTACTAAAGGAAAGAAATTTCCAACCAAGAATACTTTATCCAGCTAAACTAGCATTCAAATATGATGGAGAGTTCAAAATATTCGCAGAAAAACAGAAACTGAAAGAGTATACCAACAAGAAACCTCCCCTTCAAGAAATTCTAAAGGGAGTGCTGCAGGAAGAAAGGAAAAAACAGGAAAGGCAAAGTTGGAGGAGAGTATAAGACCAACAACAACAACAAAAAAGACAAAAAAAAATATACAAACAAAATATGACAAACACAAATCCAATCAAAGTATGGCTAACACAAATAATTCCTTGATAGTAATAACACTGAATGTCAATGGATTAAACTCACCTATCAAAAGATTCAGACTGGGACACTGGATAAGGAAATATGACCCATCCATATGCTGTCTACAAGAGACACATCTTAGACCCAGAGACGCATGGAGATTGAAAGTGAAAGGCTGGAAAACAATCATACAAGCTAACAATAACCAAAAAAAGGCAGGAGTAGCTATATTAATATCAGACAAAATAGACTTTAAATGTGAAACAATTGTGAGAGACAAAGAAGGATACTACATTTTAGTCCAAGGGAAAATCTGTCAAGAAGATCGAACAATCATAAATATCTATGCCCCTAACAAGGGTGCCTCTAAATACGTCAGGCAAATGCTGGAAAAACTAAGTGAAAGAATAGATACATCTACAATTATAGTGGGGGATTTTAATACACCACTATCAACTCTGGACAGAACATCTCAAAAGAGAATCACCAAAGAAACAAAACATCTGAATAGTATATTAGAGGAGCTCAATCTAATAGACATATATAGATCGCTACACCCAAACACAGCAGGATATACATTTTTCTCAAGCGCACATGGATCATTCTCCAAGATAGATCATATGCTAGGCCACAAAGAAAGGCTGAACGAATTCAGAAAGATTGAAATCATACAAAACATTATCTCTGACCACAGTGGAGTCAAGCTGGAGATTTGCAAGGGACAGAAGCCCAGATTTCACACCACGATTTGGAAATTAAACAGCACACTCTTAGAAAAACAGTGGGTCAAAGAGGAAATCTCAAAAGAAATCAATGACTACCTTGAAACAAATGATAATGATAACACAACATACCAAAATTTATGGGATACAGCAAAAGCAGTACTGAGAGGGAAGTTTATAGCCATAAATTCATATATCAAAAAAGAAGAAAGAGCAAAAATTGAAGAACTAACTGCACATTTGAAGGAATTAGAAAAACAACAACAAAGCAACCCAACAGGAAGAAGAAGGAAGGAAATAACAAAGATAAAAGCAGAACTAAATGAAATAGAAAATAAGAAAGCACTTGAACAGATAAACAAGACCAAGAGCTGGTTTTTTGAGAAGATTAACAAAATTGACAAACCTTTAGCAACACTAACAAAGAAAAAAAGAGAAAAGATGCAAATACACAAAATAAGAAATGAGAAAGGCGATATCACCACTGACCCCACAGAAATAAAGACTATCATAAGAGGATATTTTGAAAAACTATATTCCAACAAAAATGACAATCTAGAGGAAATGGACAAATTCCTAGAAACACATAAACAGCCCATATTGACAAAAGAAGAAATTGATGATCTTAACAAACCAATCACAAGCAGAGAGATAGAATCAGTTATTAAAAATCTCCCAACTAAGAAGAGCCCAGGGCCAGATGGCTTCACAGGTGAATTCTACAAAACATTCCGGAAAGAACTGACACCAATCCTGCTGAAACTATTCCAAAACATCGAAACAGAAAGAACATTACCCAACTCCTTCTATGATGCCAACATTACCCTAGTACCAAAGCCAAACAAAGACATCACAAGAAAGGAAAATTACAGACCAATTTCTCTAATGAACCTAGACGCAAAAATACTTAACAAAATACTTGCTAATCGTATTCAACAACACATTAAACGTATTATACACCACGACCAAGTGGGATTCATCCCAGGTATGCAAGGATGGTTCAACATAAGAAAATCAATCAATGTAATACACCATATAAACAGATTGAAGGAAAAAAATCACATGATTATATCTATTGATGCAGAAAAAGCATTTGACAAAATACAGCACCCTTTCTTGATAAAAACACTCCAAAAGATTGGAATACAAGGGAATTTTTTGAACATGATAAAGAGTATATATGAAAAACCTAAAGCCAATATTGTTTACAATGGAGATATCCTAGACTCCTTCCCTCTAAACTCAGGAACAAGACAAGGATGCCCACTGTCTCCGCTCCTATTTAACATTGTCTTAGAAGTACTTGCTCGAGCACTGAGGCAAGAACCAGAAATAAAAGGCATTCAAATTGGAAATGAAGAAGTCAAAATTTCATTATTTGCAGATGACATGATCCTATACATAGAAAACCCTGAGAGATCTACAACGAAGATTCTAGAACTCATAAATGAGTTTAGTAAAGTCGCAGGTTATAAGATCAATGCGCAAAAATCAGGAGCATTTCTGTACACCAATAATGAGCAAGATCAGGAGGAAATCAAGAAACAAATACCATTCACAATAGTAAATAAAAAAATCAAATACTTAGGAATAAATTTAACTAAAGAGGTAAAGAACTTATACACCGAGAACTATACAAGATTGTTCAAGGAAATCAAAGAAGACCTAAATAAATGGAAGACTATTCCTTGTTCATGGATAGGAAGACTGAACATTATTAAGATGTCTATCCTACCAAAACTGATCTACACATTCAATGCAATCCCAATAAAAATCAACGCAGCCTTCTTTAAGGAACTAGAAAAACTAACTATGAAATTTATTTGGAAAGGAAAGAGACCCCGAATAGCCAAAGACATACTGAAAAAGAAAAACGAAATTGGAGGAATCACACTACCTGACTTCAAAACATACTATAAAGCCACGGTGGTGAAAACAGCATGGTATTGGCATAAGGAGAGACACATAGACCAATGGAATCGAATTGAAAGCTCTGATATAGAACCTCACATATACAACCACATAATATTCGATAAAGCCACCAAACCCTCTCAACTGGGAGAGAGTGGCCTATTCAACAAATGGTATCTGGAGAACTGGATAGCCATATGTAGAAGAATGAAAGAGGATTACCATCTCACACCCTATACAAAGATCAACTCAAGATGGATCAAAGACCTAAATATAAGAGCCAAGACCATAAAAACCTTAGAAAGCAGTGTAGGGAAACATCTACAGGACCTTGTAATAGGAAATGGATTTATGAATATCTCACCAAAAGCACGAGCAGCAAAAGAACTAATAGATAAATGGGACTTCCTCAAAATTAAAGCCTTCTGCACCTCAAAGGAGTTTGTCAAGAAAGTAAAAAGGGAGCCCACACAGTGGGAGAAAATATTTGGCAACCATATATCTGATAAGAAACTTATAACTTGCATATATAAAGAACTCCTATATCTTGAAAATAAAAAGATAAACAACCCATTTAAAAAATGGGAAAAAGACTTAAACAGACACTTCTCCGAAGAAGAAATACAAATGGCAAGAAAGCACATGAAAAAATGTTCCAAATCTCTAGCTATCAGGGAAATGCAAATCAAAACTACAATGAGATACCATCTTACACCCATAAGATTGGCAGCTATGAAAAAAACAGAAGAATACAAGTGCTGGAGAGGATGTGAAGGAAGGGGAACACTCATCCACTGCTGATGGGAATGCAGAAGGATCCAACCATTCTGGAGGACAGTATGGCGGTTTCTCAAAAAACTAGCCATAGATTTGCCATATGACCCAGCAATACCACTGCTGGGTATATACCCAGCAGAACTGAAAACAAGAACACAAACCGATATACGTACACCAATGTTCATAGCAGCATTGTTCACTATTGCCAAAAGTTGGAATCAACCCAAATGCCCATCAACAGATGAGTGGATCAATAAAATGTGGTATATACACACAATGGAATACTACTCGGCTGTAAGAACAAACACACCACAAACACATGTGATAACATGGATGAATCTTGAGAGCCTTATGTTGAGTGAAGCAACCCAGACATTGAAGGACAAATACTACATGACCTCAATGATATGAAATAAACAAGCTGCCCTAGATAGCAAGAGACTGGACGATAGGCTTATAGGAAATCGGAGGGTGGAGGAAGGATATGAGCCGATGTCTGCAGGGGTCGAATTTAAGACGAGATGGTGGTAAGTATGAACACAAAGAAGAGATAAAAGGGGGGCAAGGGGTTGCCTTTGGTTGGGGCTTTGCGGGTTTGAGGGTGGCTGGGGAGGGACGGATGGGTAACGTTGCCCAAAAGTGGGGGGAGGGAGGGGTAGCATACGAACCAGGAGAGGGTCAGGTGTTGGTGGAGAGTAAAATGCCGAGAAAATCATATCAAAATATAATAAAGAGGGTTACCTGTTTAGAATGCTCGGAGGGAAGGGTCTGATGCAGGACGGACTCCTGGGGAATGTCTAAATGCTCATTCTGCCAGAGTGGGTGACACCATGGGGTAGAAACCCAAGTAGTGAGAGTGGGGGTGGACCCACATCCTGGGGAGGACTAATGCCATCAAATAGAGGGAACTGTATCCCTCGAGAGAAAGGGTGGCTCCCAGGGCATTGGGGCAGTTGAGTAAGTTAGGACCTGAACACTATTCCATCTATCTCTGGAAGTGGCTCCTCAGGAAACGGAGGTTGGCTATCACTGAGGACACCAAGGTGGAAGGGAAAATGGACGTTAAATGTGTGGAACCAAAGTAAATGGGGGGTAAGAGAGGAGTTTCTTGAGAGTACACAAGGATGGATATAAAACATGTAATATTACACTATAACATATAGGAGATGACAGACTGATAATGTAAACCATAATGTAAAACATAGGATAACTAAAAATGTAAAGAACTGTGTATCCTAAAGTATGCACCACAATGTAAGCACAGATGTCACCTTGTTAGAAAGCTAATGTCTCAGACTCTGTACATCACTTTAAGTAAATATGATATGAATAGGGCGTAAGAGTATCACTGTGGAAGGGAAAAGGTTTTCTGGTGGATGTGTGGGAGTGCTGTATATTATATATATACATTGCTGTGGTCTAGGACTCCTGTGAAGAAAAGCTGAATAATTAGGGGGGGGGGGGGGGAAAAGGAAAAGATAGGATGTGGAATTTTTTCAAGTCAACATTCTTTATCTAAGTTCTTTATCTAACTTTATCCAAGTTCTTTATCTATCCTTTAAGCTCATCGCTATATGCCATTCCCTAGTAAGGGACCATGAAATTATATTGGGCTTCAAATTTCGGGGAGTTCTGGATCACAGAGTGTTTCAACAATGGCAATGGAGGGATACTGGTATGGGGTACCAATGACAGGTGATATATGGCTGACAGGGAGCTGTACAGAACATATGTCCAGGGTGCATGGTAATGTTTGGATATACTCATAGTGGCAACAATTAAAAACCACAGTAGGGGGGGTACTGGGTTCCTGGCCAATGGTGCTCTGTCGTGGTCCCTAGGGGAGCAGCGACAGTCTCCCAGGTACAGTGGCGGGGACCGGGAGGGAGTGAGGGTTCAACAGTGAGCCCCTGATGCTAATGACTATGCTTGTGAGCTGATAAACCCAAAATAAGAACAAGGCCTAGAACAACTTTGTGCCTGGGAATTTCCTCCTGTCAGCCTTCATGTTACTCAAATGTGGCCAGTCTCGAAGCCAAACTCAGCATGTAAATGCAATGCCTTCCCCCCAGCGTGGGACATGACACCCGGGGATGAGCCTCCTTGGCAACGAGGGACCATTATCAACTACCAACTGATGATGCAACTGGAAAATGACCTTATACAGAAGGTTCAATGCGGATCAGCAGAATATCCATGTCTACATAAAATACCATGACTTTAAAATGCTGTTTGACCTAAAGTAAGGGGGAAATGGAAAGGAGAAATGAGTTTATATGGCTACGAGTTTCTAAAAAAGAGTCTGGAGGCTGGCAGAAGGTTTGCCCTCATGCACAACTGAGCAGAGTCAGAGAGACAGATAAAGCAGATACAACCCCCAGATATTGGTCCCTTTGAGGGCTAAAGAGACCCACGGGAGTTATGGTCATGGCCGATGGGGTTAACTACCAGGGCAGATGGCCCCTCTTTGGAAATGGTGTTTATGAGTGATGAATCTGGACTCAGATGGGATCTCCCTTCATAAGACTTTCATGCCAATGTGCTGGAGGTGCAGTTAATGTTGGGGTTTAAGATATATTTAGGGGATTTGAATCTCTGGACTGACAATGTGATAGCCAGATCCTGAGCCTCAACAGACTCCAGCACCTACAATCTGATTTATTGGACTTACCACACTCAGCTAAGATGGAGTTGAAGAAGGACAACCACCACACCATGGAGCCTAGAGTGATTACAACTGAAAATGGGAGGATTGCATCCAGCATCCAGGTGGAATCTGACCCTCCTCTTGACATAGAGGTGCAATGGACACAACCAATCCAATGTCCACATAGAAGAGGTGGCATTGGAATGGGAAAAGTGGACATAGTGGACGAAGGGTATGGGGAAAGGCAGGAAGAGATGAGAGGTGGAGGCGTCTTTGGGACATGGAGCTGCCCTGGATGGTACTTCAGAGGGAATCACCGGACATTGTAAATCCTCACAGGGCCCATTAAATGGAATGGAGGAGAGTATGGGCTATGATGTGAACCAATGTATATGAGGTGCCGAGGTGCCCAAAGATGTACTTACCAAATCCAATGGATGTGTCATGATGATGGGAACGAGTGTTGTTGGGGGGGGGAGAGGGGGGGTGGGGGGATGGGGTTGAATGGGACGTCACATATATATTTTTAATGTAATATTATTACAAAGTCAATAAAAAATAAAAAAATTAAAAAAAAAAAAAAAGAAAGTCAACAGGAGAAATGTGTTGGCATTTTGAGATATTTATGGCATATTTACCAAATGCAAGGCAGTATAATAGATCAGACCTGTTTCTATCCAAAAGACCTTGTAGTCCGCTGAGAAAAATTGAAGCATGGTGCCTGAAAGATATTGCTATTTCTAAGAAAATAATTTATGCTCAACATCAAGTCCACGAATTTTATTGATCACCTACTATGAGAGATACAATAATGAATCAGTTAGCTAGGGGCATTGTCCTCTTATTGAGTACTGTCCCATGGTTTATAAACATGAAGCTAGGACCACAGACCAAGATGGCAATGTAATTCCATGCTTTGACCTATTCTCATAATAATTATATGTGCACAATAGTAATTATGGGCAAAATATAAAAGAAAAAATAAAAAGACAATGCTTAGTCTTGAGAATAAGACAAACATTCTTGTGGATCAGAAATGGAGTGGCTACCTAAGGCTGAATGAAGCTCAGAAATACTGGACTTCAGCTGGAGAAACAGGTAGTGGTGCCTGGGAGTTGGCTCCAACCAGGACTAAAACGTGCTCATCGGAAGATGGGAGATTAGACCCCGGTTTACTGCTTGAAGCCAAATGCAGGGTATAGCTGTTGCTTTCCCCAATACCAACTTAAGAAAGAAGGCTAAAAAAGATTGCTGCCAGCTGCTACTGGAGCTACAGATTAAAAGAATCCACAAACTTTAGGAAGAGAGGTGACTTAGACAGTGACCCTGAACTAAATCAAGTACTTTCTGGCTGATGTTTTTTCTGCAACAACCTATATCACCCAGAAGCGTGGGACTCAAATTGCTTTGGTCAAACCACGTTCCAGGCTGTAGATCTAGGAAGTGGACCAGAAGTGGCCATCCGAAATGTAGAAAAAAGAAATAAGAAGTTAAGATTTAAATAAAGCAGTACCATGAAGAGACATGAAGGATGGATTGAGAAGTTTACCATATGTGGGAGCTTGAATTGTGTTCCCCAGAAAATACAAAAACAAGAACCTGGTCTTAATTTTAATCTGTTCCTGTGGGTGTGAACCCATTGTAAATAGGACCTTTTGAAAATGTTATTTTTAGTTAAGGTGAGGCACAACTGGGTGAGGTTGGTGCTTAATCCTATTGCTAGATGCTTTATGAAAAGAAAACCACGTGGAAGAGCCGAGGCTGGAACCCAGGACAGAAAGGAGAAGACACTACCATGTTTATTGCATTGCCATGTGATGGAAAAAGCCAAGGACTCATGGATTTTTTCCCAGAACACCATAGTCTTCTCCTAGCCTCAAAATCATGAGCTAATGAATTCCTATTGATAAGCTAAACCATTGTGTGGTATTTGTATAGCAGCTGGAAAACTAAGACACCATGTATCTAACTACAATTCCAGAAGAAGAGTATGGAAGGAATGGGGGAGAAATAATATTTGAGGAGAATCTAGCTGATAATTTTTCCAGTATTGAATAAAGAAAGGGTTACTTATATAAAAGTATACTCTAGAACTAAGCTAGGTAAATAAATATAAATTCACACTTTGACACATCCCAGTCAATCTGCTGAACATCAAAGATTTAAAGAAAATCTTAAAAAAGTACTAGGAAGAAAAGAAAGATGAAATTTAAAGGAAGTATAATCAGACTGATGAAACACTACTCAGCAGGAAAATTAGGTGCCAGAGGACACTTACTATGTTCAAAATGCTTGGGGAAAATAATTATCCATCTATAATTTTATATGCAGCTAAATATCATTCAAAGTCAAGACAAAATAAGGGTGTGCTCAGACATACAAAGACTAAGGAAACTTGACACTCATAGAACAATTGAGGGTTGTGCTTTAGCAAGATAAAAAATGAAGCGGAGGAAAGGCACAGGATGGAAACATTGATTAATACAGAAATTAATAAAGTATATTGGTAAATTTACTTAACTATTGACTAAACAAAATCCTCATTTGTGTGTGTGTTTAAAACATGTCTAAGTAGGATGTTAGAAAAAATTGAATATGGAGGTTGTTTCAAAGGGTAAATCAGCAAGCTAAGGTTTGTTGGTTTGGGAAGAGGATAGGAATTTGTTAGAAAACTTTGTAATTATAGCTAATTGCTTGGGATTAAAAGCCAAATGAAACAAAACCAAAATCCAAATATAAGAAACTTAAAATAGAGTCATACAGAAAGGTTGAAAATAAAGGGGTGGAAAAAAAAGTATATACTGGTGAATACTAACCAAAAGAAATCTTAAATAATGATATTAACAACGGACAAGATAAAATTTAAGAAAAATAGCACTAACCACTCTAATCATAGAAATTGCATAATAATAAACAATCCACAAAGACGTCATAATAATCACAAATTTGTATTTAAAAATACTTTCTCAAAATATATGAAACAAAAGCCAACAGAATTACAAGAGAAATTTTGTCAAATCTGAAATTCTTGTAGGAGATATTTATACATTTTACTATAAATGTACCTATTGAGTAAACAATAGGATATAGAAAATTGGGACAACAAATGATACTCAACAAATAGGGAATATACATTATTTTCAAGAAACACATTGAACATTTACAAAAATTCACTATGTTCTAGAGTGCAGAAGATCTCTCAGCAAATTTCAAGGAATAGCTATCATACAGACCACGTTCTCTGAAATTGATTTACAAAGCATAGAAATGTAGTAAAAAGAGCAAGAATGAAATTCCATTTTAATAACTTACTTTTCAAAAAGACAGTTATTATGGCAGCAAAATGGGACAAGTGATCATCTCTGGAAGCTAGAAAATAGGGGAAACCTAAGGAGAGTAGAGGGAGTTATATAATAAAATAAAGATGAGCATAAATTGATGAATTGTAAACAAAAGAGACCATCAATATACTCAAAGGAGTGCAGTGGTACCTACAAACCTCTGACAAGTCTCCTAAAGGGAAAAAAAAGATAAAAAGGCATAAATAAATAATTAAAAGGGACATTACTATAGATGTAGTAGAGATTTATGATTATGAGAATGCTATGAACAGCATGGTGATAGTGAATTGTAAATGTAGAACAAAATGGATAGCTTTCAAGACAAATGTAAATAAAAATTTATTCAAAAAAGAAATAGAAAGACTGAATAAATCAATAATAATCAACAGGTATAAAACTCATATAGTTTCAGAGGTGAGTTTTGACATAAATGGAGCATCTTTATCTGATATGAATATTTCAGAGGATAATAAAAGAGGGAATGCTATTGAACGCAATTGGGACTCATTCTTAGCAAAAGTGGCCAAGGACCTAATGAGAAAAGAAAATTGTAGATCATTTTATAAAAGAAAAAGACACATATTTTTTCAAACTGAATTTTAAAACTCATGCATCATGACTAGAAAGGCTTATGTTTGGTATGAGAACAAATTAATCATCTGAAAATCTATTAATGTAGCGACACTGTTATCAGATAAAAGGGGAAAATCCATTTTATCTGTCCCATAGATACAGAAAAATTATTCAGTTTTTTAATTTAGAAATTTCTCCATCAAAGTTAAGAACAAGACAAGGTTGTACTTTAGCAATTATTGATTCCCCTATTATGGCTTCTATTAATATTGTACTAGAGTCATAGCCAATGCAATAAAATAAGAAAAAGAAATTTAAAAAGAGATAAGAACCAAGAAGGAAGAAATGAAAGTGTCTTATTTGCAGGCAACATGATGATCTATATAAAAAATTCAAGAAAACATGCAGCAAATTTTAGAAATAGTTCAGAGAATTAAACAAATTGTTGAATCCCAAATCAATGCCCAATATCAATAGTGTTCCTGAACTCAGTCCTTTCCTGAGTGTTTATGGGGCTAAGACATTGTGCTTTCTTTCAAAAGGAATGTGGAAGCAAAATAAGTGTTTTAAATTTAAAAAGGTACTAGAAGAGACAATCTGGCATGAAGTGCAATGTTCAGATCAGAAGTGGACATCTATTGCAAAAATTAAATAGTGGTATCAATGAGAAAACATATAGCAAAAAGTTCCCAGTTAAAAGGAACAACATTGATGAATTAGGAATAAATGTAAAAAAGGTGCGCAAGTCTTTTTAAAAAAAATTAATTTATTAAAATATCATCCACACACAAACATACATAAATAAGTATATAGTAATAGTTATGAACTTACAAAACAAACATCACACAGGAATCTCATAAATCACCCTACCACCAACACCTTACATTGTTGTTAAACCTTTTTAACTAATGATTAAAGAGCATTGTCAAAATATTACTACTAACCAAAGTATTTTTCCCCCAACCCTCCCTATTATTATTATCTATCATTTATATATGAACATACATAAACAATTAAGTGTATAGTAAAAATCATGAACTTACAAAGCAAACACACATAACATCATACAGGAGTCCCATACATGAACCCTCCACCAACATCTTACATTGCCATGAGACGTTTGTAACTAATTATGAAAGAATGTTGTCAAAATCTGACTACTAATTATAGTCCTTATCCTACATTTGGTGTATTCCCCCCGCCCCAACCTACCCTATTATTATTTTAAAATATATTTTGTATGACAAAATTGTAAAATTATGAAACAATCATGCACCTGTGCAGAATTCCCAACACCCCTTCATCAACACTACACCGTGGTGGAACATTTGTTACAGATAAGATGATATCATTTGATTGTTACCATGTCCATAGTACACATTTGGCCCTATTATCAACACAGTACATCTTTGGCATAGATGCAAGAATATAATATTACTGCTAACCACAGTCCTTTGGTCATTCCAGTTTTATTTTTCCCAAGCATTCCCAACATCCTGCAGTAGTGATGGACATTTACTCTAGCTCATAAAGGACACTCTTGCATCTGTACCATCAGCCACAATTCTCATCTACCTCTTGGTTTACTGTGCTATTCAGTTCCTAGATTATTTCTAGCATTCTGTCAATTGACATTTTCATCCCTAGAATACCATTTTCAGGCACATCCCAATTTATAAACTAGCTATTACTCACTTTTTATTACCATCCATTCTATACATTTCCACACTTTTATAGTAAAGCTAATTAAAACTTCTACATACATTAAACATCAGTAATTCATCTCAGTCCATCTCATTGACTCTAAGAATCCACCTCCTACCACCAGGTCTTGAAGATATTTTCCTAAAATTTCTTCTAGGAGTTTTATGGTCCTCGCTTTTATTTTTAGGGCTTTGATCCATTTTGAGTTAATTTTTAGATAAAATGTGAGAAAGGGGTCCTCTTTCCTTTTTTCTGCTATGTATATAAAGTTCTTTCAGTACCAGTTTGCTAAATGGATTGTTCTGCTCGAGCTGTGTGGGTTTGACAGGCTAGTCAAAAATCACTCGACCATACATGTGAGGGTCTATTTCTGAACCATAAACTTTGTTCCATTGATCTATGTGTCTGTCTTTATGCTAGTACCATGCTGTTTTTACTGCTCTAGCTAGGAATTGTGATTTAAAGTCCAGAGATGAGGGCTTGCTTTTTCTTTCTTTGATGTTTCTGGCTATTCAGGACCCCTTACCCTTCCAAATAAATTTGAAAAATTAAAAAAAAAATGCTGGTGGAATTTTTATCAGGGTTGCATTGAATCTGTATATCACTTTGAGTAGAATGGACATTTTAATGATATTTAGTCTTCCAATCCATGAACATGGAATGTTCTTCCAGTTATTTAGGCCTCTTCTGATTTCTTTTAACACTGGGTTGTAGTTTTCTGAATACAAGTGCTTTACATTTTGGTTAAGTTTATTTCTAACTATTTGAGTTTTATGTCTGTATTTTATTTTTACCACTCTTTTGACACTTTTAGTTACTTTTATTGATATAATCGTCATTTCTAGACTCTCTTCCAGGACTCTCTCTCTCTCCTGTCTTTTCTTTTCAGGCTCTAGCATACCCTTTAGTATTTCCTGAAAATATGGTCTCTTGCTTAGAAATTCTCTCAGTTTCTGTTTATCTGTGAATAATCTAATCTTGCCCTCATTTTTGAAAGACAGTCTTGCTGGATATAAAATTCTTGGCTGGAAGTTTTTCTCTTGTAGTATCTTAAATATATCAGACCACTGTCTTCTTGCTTCCATGGTTTCTGCTGAGAAATCAGCACTTAATCTTATTGGGTATTCCTTATATGTTATGCATTGCTTTTCTCTTCCTGTTCTCAGAATTCTCTCTTTTTCTTTGGCATTTGATATTCTGATTAGTATGTGTCTCAGAGTTGGTCTAATCAGATTTTTTTGGATGGGAGTACATTGTGCTTCTTGGACATGGATATCTATGTACTTCAATAGGGTTGGGAAATTTTCTACCATTATTCCTTCAAATATTCCTTTGCTCATTTTCCCTTCTCCTTCTGGGACACTGATGACATGTATGTTTGCATGCCTTTTGCTGTCATTTAGTTCCCTGAGACCTTGTTAAATTTTTTCCATTTTTTTCTTCATCTGTTCTTTTGTATGTTCACTTTCAGAGGCCATTTCTTTAAGCTCACCAATCCTTTCTCCTGCCTTCTCAAATCTGTTATTATATGATTCCAATGTTTTTTAAAAACTTCATTTATTGCACCTTTCATTCCCATAAGATCTGCTATTTTTCTATGTATGCTTTCAAATTCTTCTTTGTGCTCATCCATGTCTTCTTAATATCCTTAATCTCTTTAGCCATCTCATTGAATTTATTAAGGAGATTTGTTTGAACATCTATGATTAGTTGTCTCAACTCCTTTATGTCATCTGGAGGCTTATTTTGTTCATTTAATTGGGTCATAGCTTCCTGTTTCTTGATGTGGATTGTAATTTTTTGTTGGTGTGTTGACATCTGGCTTACTAGAGTATTTATTCTGGGCGCAGTTTTTCTCTTTAGTTTAGGGCTTTTGTCCTTTCTCCATTGGTGGTTTTACAGTAGGAACCAAGGTTGTAATTGGTGCTATAAGCTGTGGAGGCTCAAGCTGCCCTTATTGTGCCAGGGACCAATGAGGCTTCTCCCAACTTTCTCCTTTGCCAGAGGTAGGGACAGAGTCACAGCTGTGTGGAATAATCCAGGTCATGCAGGCCTAGACTGTAGTTGCCCAAAGAGACTGATGAAGCTTCATACTTCTTTCTCCCCTGCCTGGGGGTGGGATGGAGCTGCAGGTGTGGGCAGCAATCTATGCAGTGTAGGTCCAAGATGACCACAGTTGCCTTGGAACACTTCCAATTATTCAGTTTGTGTCAGCCAAATGTACCAACATATACCTGGATAGGCTGGTGCAGGTCTCTCCAGCCTCCTCCCTGTCCGAGGTGGGGCTGAAGCCTAGTCTAGGGCTGCAGGCTGATCTGTGTGAAAGAAACTGGCTTCTACTTTTACTGTGATTTTTGGTCCTGGCTTTCCCTCAGGCTGGTAGCAGAGTCACATGGCGGCCACCGGCCTCTTTCTGACTTGGACAGGCTCAAACTTTAGCTGAGGATTATGCTTTAGCCCACTGAATTTACCCATCAGCAGCTGAAATTGGTGCCCAACTGTCTCTTCCTCCCCCATTTTTGGGAAATGAAGCTTTCAATTCCAGCCGCGTAATAGTGGAGGATGGGTACCAGCCTCTGTGGTGTGGAGCGCTCTACTTACTAGTCTTCTCTGTAGATGGGCAGTCTCCTCCTTCCATTCCTTCAAGGATGTTGCAGGATGCTCTTCTGGTCTGCTGGAGCCCCCGAACAGGTGCTTCAGCTAGCTCCAGAGAGCTCTGGGTGTTTGCTAACTGCCCTGTAGCAGGAGCTGACTCTAGGAACTCCTTACTCTGCCAACATCTTTTTGGTTGTCTGTGCAAGGCTGTATGAAGCATTTTACCAAATATTATTTGACATAAAAGACCTTCATAAATGTAGAATTATATCATGTTCCTGGATGGGAAGGCTTAATATCATAAAGATCTTAATTTATTCCAAACTAATCTATAAATTCAATGCTAGTATAACAAAAATTCTGTCAGAATTTTTTTGGAAGTTGATAATCCGATCCCAGAATTTCTAAGGATGAAGGAAAGCCTAAGACTGGCAGACAATTAAAAAAAGAAGAAGAAAGTGGAGTGACATGGTCTATGAAACATCAATAATTAAATTATAAGGTAGATAATCAAGATTGTGTAGTATAGTGCCAAATAGATCAATAGGTTACAATGGAGAACTCAGAACAAACCCATATGTCAATCCATACTTGACATTTGACAAAAGCAGTCTTTTAACTCACTGGGGAAAATATTTATATAATGATGATAAGGCAACAGGTTATCCATACTGAAAAATGTAATATTAAATCTCTACCTTATCTGGTATATTAAAAAAATGAATAAAGCAAATCTTCAAAAAATTTAAAGGAAAATATTTGACAATATTTTTGTGACTTTGAGGTTTTTAAGTGTTCTTAAACTTGATGCAAAAAACACAAACCATAAAAGAAATACTTGGTAATTTAACACATATGTATGCATTTATATATATACACAAACATACATACATATACGTACGTATGTGTGTATATGCTTCTAAATAAACAAATTGAAAAAAGAAAAGCTGCAGACTGGAAGGAGATATCTGCAATGATGCTCATTAAAGCTGATGAAGAATTTATAGCCTATGAAACAAAAAGTGGTACAAGTCTATGATGCCCTCCCTGGATCCAGATTCTTGGGTCTGCATCTTGGATCCACCATGTAATAACTGTGTTACCTTAGGCAAGTTATTTAACTTCTCTTTTTTTCATTTTTAGAAACCAGTAGAACAGTTTTACCTACCTGACAGCATTGGGGGCTTAAATGAGTATGTAGAAGCCCCTAGAATAATGTCTTGTACTTAGTAGGCATTCCAAAATTTTGACTGTTATTCAAATATTATCCTGACTATATTAAAAAATCCTCTAAATCAATGAGATTGACAATCCAATAGAGAAGTGAGCAAAGGATATGAATTCATAATAGAGGAATTCTGAATGGCCAATAAATGAAAAAAAGGTGCTCATTGCCCTTAGTAATTGGGAAAATACAAACTAAATTAATAGTGAGATATAAGCTTATAACCATTAGGTTAATAAGAATGTAGAAGTCTGACAATATGAAGTGATTGCAAGAGCGTGGAGTCATGGGAACTCTCATGTTGCTGGTAGAAATATAAATTCTCAAAATTGGTAATATTTGGTAAATCTGAAAATACACATGCCTTACAACTCAGTGTTCCCATTGCTAAGGCACATTGTAAAGAAGCATTTGCAAAGGTACAAAGGACGTTTATTGAAGTCTTGTATGTAAGAGCAAAGAAATTGGAAACAACCTAAATATCTACCATGAGAGGAAAGAATAAATAAATTGTTGTAAAGTCACATAATAAAGTAAAATATAGAACTCTAAGATGAAGTAGTGTTGCATTTATCACATGGATAAATCTCAAAACATAAAATTGGATGGCAAAACAGTTAGTCAAAGAATGACACATGCAGTTTACATATCATTGATATATGAATTAAAAACATGCAAAATAATGTTATGTATTATTTATGGATGCACAGGTAAGTAGTAAAAGAAAGGAAAATTTATGAGAATAATAAATTCAAGATTGTGGTTTTCTCTGAGGAGGGCAAGAGAAGAATGACTTTGGATATGGGTATACAAACATTTTTAAGTGTATCCGTAGTATTTTATATTTTTGAAATAAACTGAAAAAATCTTAAACAAAAAGCTGGGGGATGAGAACTGTGTTTTCCTGTATCTTTAAAATACCTCACAAAATACTTGTGAAATTCACACAAAATGCATGTTTACATGTACATTTATTTTTTAAAATTTTTTAAATTTTTAAAATTTTTAAAATTTTTTATTTTTGTCTTTATTCATTTTTTAAATATTACATTAAAAAAAATGAGGTCCCCATATACCCCCCCACCCCCCTCACTCCACTCTTCCCCCCATAGCAACATTCTCCTCTATCATCATGAGACATTCATTGCATTTGGTGAATACATCTCTGAGCATTGTTGCACCTCGTGGTCAATGGTCCACATCATAGCCAACACTCTCCCACGTTCCATCCAGTGGGCCATGGGAGGACATACAGTGTCTGGTAATTGTCCCTGCAGCATCACCCAGAACAGCTCCAAGTACCGAAAATGCCTCCACATCTCATCTCTTCCTCCCATTCCCCACACCCAGCAGCCACCATGGCCACTTTCTCCACACCAATGCCACATTTTCTTCAATTACTAATCACAATAGTTCATGAATAGAATATCAGTAAGTCCACTCTAATCCATATTCTATTCCTCCATCCTGTGGACCTTGGATTGGTTGTGTCCACTCCACATCTATATCAAGAGAGGGGGTTTAGATTCCACATGGATGCTGATTGCAATCCTCCTGCTTTCAGTTGTAGGCACTCTTGCCTCCATGGTGTGGTGGTTGACCTTCTTCAACTCCATGTTAGCTGAGTGGGGTAAGTCCAATAAACCAGAGTGTAGGAGTTGAAGTCGGTTGAGGCTCAGGGCCTGGCTATCATATGGTCAGTCCAGATATTCAAATCCCCTGGGTATATATTAAACCCCAGCACCAACTGCAATTCTGATAAAGTAACAGGAAAGGCTTGTGAAAAAAGATCACATCTGAGTCCAGCTCCATCACACAGAAACACAAACTCCAAGGAAGGGCCAACTGACATGGCACTGAACTCCATCTGCCATGACCATAGAACCTCTGGGTCTCTGTAGCCCTCGGAAGAACCAGTATACGGGGTTGTATCTACTTTATCTGTCTCTGGGACTCTGCTGAGGTGTGCATAAGGGCAACCCCTCTGATAACCTCCTGGCTCTTTTTTGGAGACTCATAGCCATATAAACTCATTTGTCCTTTCCATTTCCCCCTTGATTCAGGTCAAAAAGCATTTTTAACTCCTGTTATTATATGTAGACTGAGATATTCTGCTGGTCCAAGACTTTTCTCTTTTAAAAATTTGTAGCATACTAACTAAAGTCTAAAGGATACAAACAGATTTGTTAAGGTTTGCTATCTTTGCACTATTATGTTAAGCTCATATGTAACTTTACATGAAGTCAATAACTAAGCTGCTCAGTTATTTTTTCCCCCTTATTTTGAGTCATTATTCCTTTAAAAATAATTAGCTTATAAGGTTGATTCCAAGCAAAAAGAAGATGCACTTATTTTTCTAGAATGCCCAGACCTCAGAAACTGAGCCATCAGCCCATTACATTTCTGGTGTCTTTAGAGGAGATCTAGTTGAACAAAGGATTATAAACTTGCAGCATTTAATAATTTCATGTTGAAATACAGGAAAATAAGTATGTAAGAGAGAAGGGGCTCAGGGAACTGGAAAAAGGCTAATGGCCTGGCAGGATGACGAGAACACTGCCCTAGCCTAGGGAGGTGTAGGTTCTAGGCCCTGCCCAGCTGCTTCCAGGTGTGTCCTCATTTGTAAATGGGGAGATGAGCTGTGTGGTCTCAGCGGTTCCTCTGAGCTCTTAAATTCTGGAATTCCACACTCCACGTGCTCTTTTCTGAGCCATTTTCAAAAAGAGGCATAATTTGGTACAATTAGAGGCCCACCTCTAGTAGCATGTTTACTGTTTAGTATATTTACCTTTCCACTGGAACCTTCTCTTACTTCAGTCCTCGGCGCACTGCACACTCAAACCAGGACACATATTTGATTCAGTAAATTAGATGCATATGCAATTTGTCCTTGGGTGACCTTGGTGTTCTCTTCACCGTGCATTTTTTCTGAGGGGCTGATCAGTTGGTGTGACCTTAAAAAAATGGCTCTGACTACTTGGTTCTTAGTAAGCTAGGGTGTAAATTATGTGCATTTTTGAGAATTTAGCTCTATAAATAGGCCCCAGCTGATCTTACAACCAAAAGTATTTTAGAATAAATGAAGTACATCTCTGAAATTGTAAGAGGCTCCCCTCTATAATAAACACTAAATATAAAATCCATCTAACCTAATATTAGGGTTTGCATTTGAAATGGGCAGATATGACAAAAATTATGTGTATATATATATATGTATATATATGGATGATAGTAATGATGACCCTTTTGTTCTGAGCTATTAGAAGTAAATGGCATATAAAGTAATTAAAATAACAGAATTCTGGGAAATGATGGAATGAGAGATTAAAAGCAGTGTTAAAGTTTTACATTCTTGTGGAAATCCATTGATCATAATTAGCACATAAAGCTAAATCAGAATGAATGGGTGGATTCTAAAGTACAAGCGTAATATTGTAGGTTATGGATAATGTCTTTTCTTTTTGTTTAATGGATATATGATCAGTTCTCAAATGCTTTTCAGTTTGGTAATGGAAATGGGTTTCCCTTAAAAGCCCTTCTCCTAAGCTTTTGTAGCACCAAGACATTAACGTTTTCTTCAAATGCGATCTGGACCCACTGTACGCACTGTCAACTTAAACAGGTACCAGAATAGACAGCTCTGGGGTGAAGGGCAAGGGTCAAACCATCAGAAGTGGCCATCTATTGCAGAATCATCAAACAGGCACGCCGTCAATGGACTCAGGCGCGAATGTGAGAAATTAATCAGCTCAGCTCTCAGTGTTTAGCCAGGCTGATTATATATGCCCCGGAATGTGAGCACAAGATGACAGACCTGAGAAACTAAGGTAATAGGAGTCCATTCCCAACAAAGGCTGGGAAGACAGATCAATTTGCAATATTCTTTTCTGCACCCATGCAACAAAGCAGAAACATGAAAGCAGAACATTAAGGGATGCTCCCTATGAACTGGACAAATCAATAAACATCAGTGGTAAAGAAAAAAGTTTCTCATTCTCTTGAGTACCCTGAGGGCTTTTCTGTCTTGCGGGAGTGATGAGTAGTGGTGGCCTCTGTCATGTTTTTTTCGCCGACACGGTGTCATCTCCTGCTGTCTCGAGGTGAACACTGCTAAGCATCAGCTGCAGGCGGATTTTGTGGGGGTGCTTAAGGTAATGGCTGTCTCTTGTTAGAAAGAGATGTGCCGGTGGCTGGGGGTCCCCCCAAGTCTGTGGCCTCAGGGGGAAGCACTTTGGAGGCAGGGGCAAAACCCAGTAAGATGGTGAGTGTTTTCTACGTCAAGGTCAAAGGGCTGCAGAATAGTGAGAGTCCTCACTGCTTTCCTGGACTTGAGTCAGTGGAGAAGAGCTGGAAAGAG
Organism: Dasypus novemcinctus; assembly: GCF_030445035.2. NCBI lineage: Eukaryota > Metazoa > Chordata > Mammalia > Cingulata > Dasypodidae > Dasypus > Dasypus novemcinctus. The sequence goes on from NC_080689.1 coordinate 55,050,847, forward strand.
TCAGCAGACAAAGAATAGCCAGGAAGTAATTTAGAGAGGAGAACCTGCTTAGGTCTAATACAGGCTCTTAGCAGCAAGTTTCCAGTCTTGACTTAATGTGACAGAGACCTAGATTTCCATGCACGTGTGAGCATGGGCAACTGCCTTGTGCATGTGTGTGTGAGTACATGTGCATGAATGTGTGTGCATATGTAGGGATGAGAAGAACTAGGACAAGCAAGAAAGGGACTGTCAGGGTAAGCACTTTCTGAAACTTATGAGACTGTCAGACCAATTCTTTTCTCTTCTAAATCATTTCCCGTAAAACAAGGAGATGATTATCTGACTGCTAGAGGAAAGCAGGGGTATTATATTTCATTTGGGGGGAATGTAGATTTATGGCAGATGGAATGACTTTTTTTTTAACCAACAACACAACAACGACAAAGTTCCTAGCGTGAGTTAAAGCGCTTGCCTTGTGTTCTGAGTTTTAAGCTGATGGAATTGACACACATTTGTAGTGGTTTTGAGGCCATTGGAGGGACTCTCGCTTAAGGACTATGGGAAATGGGGTGGGAAGAGACCACCTTGTACCTGTTTAACAAAGCCAGTGCTTTTCCAGTTGTCATCAAAGGTGTTCTGTGGTTAGAGATACCTGCTCATCAGGAAAATGGGTAAAAATGGGTTTTACAAAGGCAGCGGAGGTTCATTCATTGACTAATAGCAACTGAGCATTGCTTTTTTAAGGCAATGGGCTAAGCGCTGGGGATGGCCAATGGACCGGGAAGCTCCTGATTTTGTGAAACTCGCAGCCAGTGGTGAAGGTGGGCTTAGGAAGCAGAGGGCTCCACTCTGAGGTGATAGTTCCTGGGAGAGGTCATACCAGGCACCCTGGGAGCTCAGAAGAGGTAAGTCCAAGTTCTTCGGGATGGTTATGGGGAAGCTTCACGGGAGCAGAGTCTTAAAGAAGAAATCCCCTGTGCAGGGGGTACATTCCAGAACTTGAGAGCAGCTCTGAAGCCTGGAAGAGCAGCGTGTATCTGAGGACCCGTGAGGGGTTTGGAGAACCTGGGCTGCAGGTGCGCGTTGGCGACAGGTGGAAGAGTGAAAGTGCTGAGGTCTGCAGCTGGGGGTGGGGGGTGCAGGGGGTTTGTGTGTGTGTGGGGGATGAGTTCAGTCTGGGACATTTTGAATTTCGACAGAGAGGGAAACATGCCACAAGAGAATTTAGAGGGGGGAGAATTAAGCTTTCTGACTAAAAGAAAAGACACCCACCCCTCATCTTTTTGTAACTATATATAAAAAAAACGTAGCTTTTAATAAAGCTTCCACTCTCTGTATGAGAATTGTAAAATGTGAAGTCTGGGTTAGTGATCCCTTCTTCCCTCATCAGGTCATACTGAAGTAGAACTTGGTCTGACCGCTGGAACTAAGGTGCTCTATCAGAGGACTGCCTAAGGCGCTACGCAGAGAACTAGAATGTTCCAAAAAATGTGGTCTGATGTCAGTGAGTGCCGGGTCAAATTCATCCTATGTTGCTTTATTTGCAGGATCGGGGGGTTATTCTCATGTTTGTTGACAGCCACAGTGTACTGTCCACTGACCTTAAACTGCAGAACCTAAAGCTTCCAGGTCTTTCTCATGTCAGTGACAAGAAGCCACTTCTCTCTCTTGTTATTCAACTGAATTTTGGAGTTTTATGAGCTTTTTAAGAGCCTTACCCTTAATATGTTTTAATCCTTCCTATTTTTTTTTAAATCTTTCTGACTCTTGATGGTATCCACCACAAATATGATAAGTCTTGGTTATTAAAAAGTGTCTGACAATTAAAATATTTTCGTTTTAATAAGTTTGGAAGTAAAAATATTTTAAGACCTCACAATTTCCCTAACAAATTATCTTATGTTCCTATTATAAGTTTGTACTGTCTCCATTCATATATAGAAAACACGACAGATTTGTAATGAACAAATTTTGTATATTGGTTTTAAAAGAACATATCTACACAATCCTTGAAATGATTATATAAAGAAGTTGCATAATATTCCATAAAGTGGTTATGCCATAATACATATACCATTTTTCTGTTGTTGGACAATCAGGCTGCTTCCTGTATCTTACCAATATGAAAAACCATGACAATGATTATTTTTTGCATATTTTCTCTTTCTCCTTTTGCCTTATTTTCACAGGGTAAATTCCTAGTATAAATTATAAGGGTCAGAGCACTAGGTCAAAGATAAAGAGCATTTTTATGGTTGTTGAAATGCAATGCTAAATTGCTTTGTAAAACCTAATGCCACTTCTACCAGAAATGTGATAAACCTTCAAGGTCTACCTCCTCATTAGCAATGGCAGATCCAAGACTAGTTTTTGGTTATTGAATCAACCATTACAAACCCAACTCAGTGTAACGTGATGCCACCCTCACTTCTCCACTTGGTGCTACAAATAGAAGCACATTTATGGGCTATGTGAAGACGGGGATCTTGTCTGCTAGTATATTTCCATCATCTGGTGCACAGCAAAGGCTCAATATTATGTGTTAAATGAGCAAAGCATCCTCTGAATCTCTGTAACATTTCTCTGATATGCCATTCATTAGCCTCATGAAAAGTAAGAATAATTTGTTTGGTTAATCCTTTAGGTGTCTAATGTTTCTTTCTTCAGGACTTTCTAAACATCACAGCACTGGATTTTATTTTTTAATCCCTCTGCACTGTAAATGAAATTATCTATTTAAAAACGAGCAAACCAACAGAATTAACTTAAAATGTAAACAAGAGCAATTTCCATTTTTTACATTATAAGTTGCTGCTACCTTTCTTGGGAACATAAGTGTATGAGCTACACGTTTTTAACGGTTGTGCATATTTTCCTATATGCATTGTACGTTCATCCATTATTCAGAAAATGTTTAATGAAGACCTGCTATGTACCAGACACTTGGGCTATGGTTTAAAGCAAGATGAATAGGTTACCTGTGGAGTATATAGTCTAGTGGGGAAGACAGACATCAACACCATAACAAAAATGCTAAATGTTATATGTACAGAGTGCTAGAAGAGGGTATTATAAGTTGATGTAACTATTCTGGGGGCAGGGGATTGTGGGAGACTTTGTGGAGGAAATAAAATTTCACTGAGCCCTAAGGTTTGAATGGGAGTTAGCTAATTTTGAGTAGAGTGGCGGAGAAGAGGGATAGGGTAAAAAAGAATAGCATGTGCAAAGGTCCTGCTACAAGTGGGAGCAATACTACACACAAGGAACGGAAAACCCAAATGTGGGTCGGTTATAGTGACAGAAGTTGAGACAACATGAAGGATTTTGGTTTCTACCTGAAGCAATGTGAAGCCGTGGAGTTTTAAGCAGGGGCATGACATGACAAGATAGGCCACTAAAAGGGACCACTCTTACTGTAAATCTTTTATTTGCATTGAACACCGATGACTGCATACATGTGATTCCCTTTGCATTGCAAAATGGACAAATTCATTGAATCAGTTCTGAGTTTATTCTTGTCTTTTTAATACTTTCCTTCAAACTAGGCCCATGTTGTTTCCAATACGTAGAGGCTCTTGTTCATCCTGAGCTGGTGTTTCCACATTCCCTGTTTCAGAGATGGAGAAACTTACTTGGAAGAAGGAAGCTGTCTATCTGTGAAAGTGGCTTCTGGACAACATCCTGTGGTGTTGTACAGCTAAGCTCAGGCTGCAAACTTTTTTGAAGAACCCGGTTCCATATTGGGGCCAGGGTCTCATCTTCTCAGTGGCCTTTCTATTGGGCCCTGGAAAGAAACTATAGTTAGAGAGAAGCAGATTTGGCCCAATGGATAGGGCATCTGCCTACAGAAGAGAAATAAAAAAAAAAAGAGACTACAGTTAGAGCAAGAGGGGGTGGGAGGAGATGGAAGGTCCTGAGTGTCTCCTTTCTCTAGTTCTCTAGAGTCTTCTCCCAGTTGCACAGGATGGATTCATTTGTATCCTCATGTCCAGCTAGCCTGTCTGCAAAGACCACCATAGAAGCCAACTACTTTGTTGAAATCCTTTTCTTGAACTCCTCTTCCTTTCTCTATTGGATGTATTTGTTCACTTAATTGCTTCGACTGATTTGGCTGGCTGTTGCTTGATTGGCAAGTTTCTCGAAAGTACCAGAACCCAGGTGTAGAACCTATCAATTGAATCTAACAACTAGTTATGAATTAGAAGAACTGGTGAATTTGGTTAACCTGCTTGTACCTACATATATTGTCCTATATGAACAATGACAAAAACAACTGGTAATCACCCTGCTCCACCGCTATTAATTGATGCCTTTATGTGCCAGGTGCTTGCATGTGTTTTTCTCTAATTTTTACAGCAACACTGCCAAGTAGTTATTTATATTGTTTTCATCTACTGTATCAATAGGGTCCAAGCAGGAAATAGATGGCCCACTTAAATTAGGATAATTTGAGAAAAGTTTCATAAAGACACTATATACAAAAGTGTGGTCAGAGTAGGGAAATCTTAATGCATAGGGTGCCTGGGGCTAGTCCTGGAAGAGATCCTTTTCTCTAAGCCTAAAACCTAAGGGCATATGAAAGCGGATGTGGCTTAACTGATAGTCTGTCTACCATATGCAGGGTCCAGGGTTTGATCCCCAGGGCCTCCTGACTCTTGTGGTGAGCTGGCCCATGCACAGTGCTGCTGTGCGCAAGGAGTGCCGTGCCACAGAGGGGCGCCCCTGTGTAGGGGTCCCTGATGCACAAGGAGTGTGCCCCGAAAAGGAGAGCCGCCCCAAGTGAAAAAAGTGCAGCCCACCCAGGAGTGGTGCCACACACATGGAGAGCTGATGCAGCAAGATGACGCAACAAAAAAGAGAGAGTTTCCCAGTACCTCCAGGTAATGCAAGCAGATACAGAAGAACACACAGCGAATGGACACAGAGAGCATACAACAGGGGGGAATGGGAGAGAAATAAATAAAATAAATCTTAAAAAATCACAAAACCTAAGGGCGTAGGGAGTAACTATGGGGGATGGAGAAGGCTGTTGGGAGATTGCTGTCAACAGAGTTGAGTCCTTTTGTTAAGGCATGAGATTGGTCCACAGCACTCTTGCAACAATAGAGCAGGAAAAAGTCACACTTTGGTGCTGAAATTTTTATTTCCAGCTCAGACCTTTCCTCTAGACTCCAGACTTGTATATTCAACTGCTATATGCCCTTTCCATTGGGCATCTAATTAGGGTCTGTAGGAGATACTGCTGGGAGGTTATCCAAGTCATTTCCTCTTCTTGATCACACACTTGAAATGGCATATTCCAGTCCCCCTTACCAAGAGGTGTGGCCATGTGACAGATTTCTAGCCAGTGGCAGGTGAGAAGAAGTGATGTTCACCATTTCTAGGCTTGGCCCATTAAAACCTCCCTCATGTGACCTTTCATACTTCTCAGCTTTTAAGTTTGATGCAGATGAGCATGGTGATCTCTGAAGTCAAATGTTGAAAATGGAGAGGCCACAACATGGAGGGAACCTGAGTCCCTGAATCACCACTTGGAGGAGAAGGTCCCATCAACCAGGGATACCTGATGTGGATCTTAAGTGAGGGAATAATACAATCTTATTGTGTTAAGCTCTTAAGTTTTGGTTTGTCTGTAAAAGCAGTTAGAATGATCTTAAACTTACCCTGACCCAACCAGAAATTTGTTTCCTTCATCTCAAACCTACGTCTATCCTGGTCTTGCCCATCTCAGTAAATGGTGCCACCACCCATTTGGTTCTCAGCACTAGAAGAGAACCTAGCACAGACTAATTATTCATAAATACTTGTTGAATAAATGCATGTTAATCCTTGCTTCAGGGCGGCGGATTTGGCCCAGTGGTTAGGGCATTCGTCTACCACATGGGAGGTCCATGGTTCAAACCCCGGGCCTCCTTGACCTGTGTGGAGCTGGCCCATGCGCAGTGCTGATGCATGCAAGGAGTGCCAAGCCACACAGGGGTGTCCCCCACGTAGGGGAGCCCCACGTGCAAGGTGTACACCCCATAAGGAGAGCCGCTCAGCGCGAAAGGAAGTGCAGCCTGCCCAGGAATGGCGCCACCCACACGGAGAGCTGACACAACAAGATGGCGCAACAAAAAGACACACAGATTCCCCTGCCGCTGACAACAACAGAAGTGGACAAAGAAGACGCAGCAAATAGACACAGAGAACAGAAAACTGGGGTGGAGGGGGGAAGGGGAGAGAAATCAATCAATCAATCAATCTTAAAAAAAAAAAATCCTTGCTTCATTTTTTCCTTACTCTGCCATCTAATCCATCAGTAAGCCCCATAAACTCACACTTTCAATACTCCTCTACTTCTCTCCACTTCTATGGTACCCATCTGAGTTCAACCTTCTGCCACCTGCCACCTGCCTTATTTCAGTAGCCTTCTGACTAGATTCCCTGCTATGTTCTGGCACCCTCCAGTCTGATCCCCTCATAACAGCTAATTTGATCTTTTGAAAATGTAAGTCAGATATGCCATTCTCCAGGTTAAAGCTTCCCAGTGGTTTCCTGTTACACTTTGAATAAAATCCCAATCTCAGTGCTGGTCTCCATGGCAATCTGTGACCTGGCTCCTGCCTCTCTCTCTGACCTCATGTTACTCTGCTTGCCTCCTTGCTCCTGAAGCTCTGGCCACACTGGCCTTCTTTCTGCCCAAGAATACATCCAGCTTGTTTCCAGCATTGGGCTTTTGCTCTGCCTGAAATGCTCTTCTCTACTCCTCTCACAGCCACTCTGTCTTATCATTCAGGTCTCAACTTAAATGTTACTTTCTCAGAGAGGTTTTCCCTGGTGACCCAACATCAAGAAGACACACAGGGAGGCAGATGTGGCTCAGTGATTGGGCTCCTGTCTACCATATGGGAAGTCCAGGGTTCGATACCCAGGGCCTCCTGGTGGAGGCAAGCTGGCCCATGTGGCCAACTGGCCCTTGTGGAGTGCTGCCCCACATGGGAGTGCTGGCTCACTTGGAGAGCTGGAGCAGCAAGACGACGTGACAAAAAGAGACACAGAGGAGAAATAATGGGAGACACAGCAGACCAGGGAGCTGAGGTGGCACAAGAGAATGATCACCTCTCTCCCACTCTTTTTTTTTTAAGATTTATTTTTATTTATTTCTCTCCCCTTCCCCTGCCTGCCACCCCCCCCCCACCTTTGTCTGCTCTCTATGTCCATTCTCTGTGTGTTCTTCTGTGTCTGCTTGCATTCTTGTCAGCGGCACTGGGAAACTGTGTCACTTTTTTGTTGCTTCATCTTGCTGCATTAGCTCTCTGTGTGTGCAGAGCCACTCCTGGGCAGGCTGTGCATTTTTTACCTAGGGTGGCTCTCCTTACAGGGCGCACTCCTTGCGCGTGGGGCTCCCCTGTGTGGGGGACACCCCTCCGTGGCACAGCACTCCTTGCGGGCATCAGCACTGTGTATGGGCCTGCTCACCACATGGGTCAGGAGGCCCTGGATTTGTACCCTGGACCTCCCATGTGGTAGGTGAGATTTTATTTGTTGAGTCAAATCCGCTTCCCACTCTCCCATTCTTGAAGGTCCCAAGATCAGTTCCTGGAGCTGTCTAATGAGAATACAAGCAGACACAGAAGAACACACTGCAAATAGACACAGAGAGCAGATGATGGAGGGAGGGAGGAGAAAAAAAAAATATATATATATATATGTATATATATAAAAAAAGAAGACACACAGTCACTCCCTATCATAGTACCCTGTTTTATCGTGATCACAGCACTTAGAGCTGCTTGATATTTTCCTGATAATATCTTTTATTGGCTTCCTTCTGTCCCCACAGGGACCTGGTTTATCTTTTCTGACTCTGTTTCCCCATTGCTCAGAAGAGTGGCTGACATTTACTACATGCTCAGTATGTGGCTGAGAGAAGTTAAAAAGTTTACTCAAACCTACACAATTCAAACACAACCTGTTTGATTTATTCAAGGTTCACACATGACTTGGCTGCCAAGTTAGGTACTATTAATATTGATTATTGTTATTTTTATTTTTAAACTTTAAAAAGTTTACAAAAGTAATGTTTTATTCAGAAAAATTAGAAAATAGAGACAAGCAAAAACAAGAATTAAAAATTGCTATAATAAGAACTGAGAGCACAGACACAAGCAGACATCTGCACACCAATGTTCATAGTGGCAATATTTTGATTGCCAAGTCAGAAATGACCCAGGTGTCCATCAACTGATGAATGGATAAACAATTTCATCAGTTGAAGGACATCTGATGGAATATTATGCAGCAGTAAGAAGAAATTAAGTCATAAAGCATATGACAACATGGATGGACCTGGAAGACGAATGTCGAATGAAGCACGTCAGACAGAAAAGGACAAATACTGTATGATTGTGCCATTATGAACTAAATATGTTCTGTAAAGTCATGGAGTTAATATTAGAACATAGGTCATCAGAAAATAGAAGGAGGGTAGAGAATGGAAACCTGAGGTTTAATCTGTGCAGAATTGTTACAAAAGTTGTTTGTAAATCTTTGGAAATAAATAGAAATGGTGAAAGCATATCATGGTGTTTGTAACTAGCAGAACTATTATATGGGTATGACAGTGATTGAAAGGGAAAGTCTAAAGTCATGTATATTACTAGAAGGATATCTAAAAACTGCAAAATGGTATGGTATATGACAGTAAAACCTCATGTAAAGCATGAATATGGATGATATAATATATATAAGACTTTTGCAAAATAAAAATACAAATATTCTAGAGAGAAGGAGAAAGAATAGCAGGTGTGTATGGCAGGGGAAACAGATTGAGAAGTGATGAGTTTTGTTTGTTTTCTGTTTATTATTATTTCTGGAATAATGAAAGTGCTCTAAGTGACGAATGCACAAATATGTGATTGTATACTTTGGATGGATTGATGCTTTATTAATATAGACCAATAAAATTGATTAATTAAAAAATTGCTATAATATAGTATCCCTGAGTAAACCTGAGTAAACCATCACATTAATATTTTGGTGCATTTCTTTCTTCTAATTATCTATACATATTTTAAGCAAAATGGCCTCACTTTCCCCACAGTGGAATATTGGAAATGTCTTTCCATGTCATTGTCTTAGTTTTGCAAACCAAGCTTCTTCTTAGAGGGCACCTTCAGCCCCGCTCCAAATTTCATGGTGGGTGTTTCTTTGGAAAGTTTCCTTAGGTCTGCCAAGTGGATGCAGCTCTGGTCATGCCTTCATACTTCTGTAGGCGCGGGATGAGCTCAATTTATCACTGCCACTGAGCTGGGGCGGTGTTGAAAGTCAAGCAATGCTGTGCTCCCTGTGGTTAATTTTTTTGTTCTTAAAGCTAAAAAGCAAGAGACCTATTGCAGAATTCTGTGACCCCGCTGGTTCAGTAGCGACTGGCTAATGTCTCCCTGAGCGACCGTAGCAGCTTGCAGATTGGCAGTAATGAAGCCGACCTCCGTTACAGAAAGTAAAAATAGGAATCTTAATAAAAACCTAAACAAGAGAGGGGTGCAATAAGGGTTGAAACCTTCTTGCCTTGGGTGCTTGACAAATTGTCATGTAGTTACTGAAGCCCCAAAAGACAAGACACTCAATTGTGGCTCAGTTACAATTTACTTTTCAAATAGGATCCACTATAACTAATACAGCTACAAGATCAAAGGAACAGATAAAGGGAAAATGATATCAAAATGAATGCGCTAGAGATAAAAAAATACTTTGGCTTTTATTTTTTTTTATTTTTTAAAAATTTAATTGCCATTTTTTTCTTTAAAGATACATAGATCACAAAAAATATCACATTAAAAAAATATAAGAGGTTCCTATATACCCCCCATCCCACCCCACTCCTTCCACATCAATAACCGCTTTCATCATTGTGGCACATTCATTGCATTTGGTGAATACGTTTTGGAGCACTGCTGCACTGCATGGGTTATAGTTTACATTGTAGTTTACACTCTTCCCCAGTCCATTCAGGGGGTTATGGCAGGATATATAATGTCCAGCATCTGTCCCTACAATACTTTGGCTTTTTAATGGTATATCTTTGTGAACTTTAGGAGGTGACTGGTCTGGAGACAGATTTAACTCTGATTTTGGTCAAAAGGTCACCATTGTTCTTAATAATTTGAGATTTGGTGAATCACACTCTTAGCTCATGTTGTTATATGTTCAGACCCTACAGATAAATCATAAAAACAGAACCTTCTGTAATTCCACAAGAGGATTTTCTATGAGACACAGTAGGGTAGGCTGAAAAATGATTCCCCGAAGGTGTCCACTTCCTAATGCCTGGAGCCTGTGACCACATCACCTTACATGCAAAAGGGACTTTGAGGATGTGATTAAGGATCTTGAGGTGGGGAAGTTATTGTGCATTATCCAGGTGGGCCTAATGTAATCACAAGTGTTCTTATCAGAGGGAGGCTGGAGGATCCCAGCCAGAGAGAGAAGATGGAAGGACAGAAGCAGAGGTTAGACAGGAGACAAGATGGTGCACTGCTGATTTTGGATAAGGAGAAAAGGGTCATGAGCCAAAGAATGAAGGCAACTTTTAGAAGCTAAAAAGCCAAGGAAACAGATTCTCCCCTAAAGCATTTGGAATGAATGCAGCCCTGAAGACCCTGTATAGATTTCTGATCTCCAGAACTGTAAGATAATAAAATTGTTTTCTTAAGCCACTGGTTCATGGTAATTTGTTAGCAGCGATAGGAAACTAAGAAATCAGGCCAATTTATAATTCAAGGGACACTCTAGGCCAGGATGACATGTCAACTTGATCAATTGGTTGGTGGTGCCTGGGGCTCTGGGTTGAGAATGATTCTAAGGCAGAGTCTAGGCTCAATGAGAAATGTTATTGTGATCAATTAGCAACAACTACCATGGGTTCAGGATGTGCATCTATGCCTCAGACCTCAGCCTTATTGGGGGCAGTTGGGAATATAGTGTGCTGAGCCTAACAACTGAATGTTCCATGCAGCTGTAAAAGATGAGCTCCATTCTGGACACTGACTCAAAGGGACATGGCCAAGGGGTTTCAGTGAATAATGCAGTAGAAGATTCTTGGAAGGAGAAAGTTGTTGGCTTTACTCAAATGTTCTGATTTTCTAGATCCCCTGGGTCCACTCATATCTAGTGATCCATTTACTTGTAATTGGTTTTGGGGGTATTTGATGCCTCCTTAAACCATTGTCCTGTCAGCAGAAACGCAAACTAAGCAAAAGCTTATTTGGGATAAAATATGAAAAATTACTCACTTTTTTAAAACATGGAAATTAGGAAATTTTACCTGTAAATAGAGAGCTACAGAATGCTTAGTAAAACCGGGGATGCCACATTCTATTTTTAACTTTCCTGTCATTTACTCTCAACTGTACCGTTTCCTTTTCATTCCTTATCACCTGTAAGGGGTGCAGGTACACAGCGCTCTTTTAAGGGGACCAGAGCTTCCCAGGAACAGTTGTACAGACCTGAAGATGAATCGAGCCTTGAATTTTGAGGACTGTTTTGGTGAGTTAGAACCAAGACCTGTTGTTCGTTATTAACAGACTGCCTTCTATTATCCATCCTCTTCTTTCCATGGTACAGCTCCTGACTGTGAACTCACGTGTGAGGACCCCCTTGGCCGCTGCAGGACGTAATTACCACATGCCAGAATATCTTCTAGGCATTTGGATCTATGGCTACCTCTTTGGATTGCTCCCCTGCTAACTGATATGTTACTGGCTTGACACAATTGACAGCTGGCTGTGCCGGTGGCTAAAGGACTGCCTCTGGGGCTGTCTCAAAATGAGGTTAATGATGGGCTAGATGAGCTCTCTGGGTTTCTTAGACACCACCTACCTGGGAGCAGAATGCGTGTGAAGCTCTGGTATGGTGACAAGGGGGTCTCACCACACAGTCAGATGTACAAATGGGCCAATTATTCTTCTAGGTGGATCATGGGGATTGTTTTGCTAATTTTGAACGTAATTAAAACAAAGCAAAGCAAAACAAAGCTAGACCATTCTTGTAACCACAAAAGGCCCAGGCGGGAAAAGATTCGGAAGTGAACAAAAGCTGCCTCTTCTCCTGAGGGGGCAACATCTCTTCCCTGTGCTTCCCCACATTCCCACACATCATTACGACAAGCCACAGGGTTTTGGCTGCAGCTGTAATCACTGACTGAAAGGACACTTAGTAGTTATTCAGACCAACTCACTCGTTTTGCAGACAGGGATGCAAAGGCTGGATAGGGAAAATGCTTTCTTTGGGATACTCAGCTTGGCAGTGGAGGGGACAGAACCAGAATCCTCTTTTCCTGCCTTCTTGCTGGGGAAGGAGGAACAGGACCTGAGAAACTATTGATTACCCATTTGGACTGAGAGATTCCCACTGAAGTACCGAGCATCTTGTGGGCAGGATTTATGCTTGCTCAGGACTGCCTCCCTAGCCCCTGGTATTTGGACAACACGAGAGGCTCAATGACTATTTGTTGAATGAATGAACACATGATTAAATATATGTTCCACAGATAGTTCCAGGAGGCAAGAAAGCTGAATGTTTTGTCAAAATTCTGAAGTCAGAATGGACTTCTGAGGCATGAGATGGGCTTTATCTTTATTGCCTTGTTTAATTTTTCTTGACCCACATCAATCTGGCAATTACGTTGAAAACAACGCACTGAACATAGATATAAAAAATTCTGATTATCTCTGTAAAGCTGTGCCATCAGTATGGTAGCCAGGAGCTACATATGGCTATTGGGTATACCTAAAATATTAGTTTGAATTTAGACATGCTCTGAGTGTAGATAACATACCGGTATCGAAGACAGTATGAAAACAGAATGTAAAATATCTCATGAATAATTTTTAAAATATTGATTGCATGTTGAAATGATAATGTTTTGGATATGTCAGATTAAAATATATTATCAAAATTAATTTCTCCAAGTTCTTTTTCACTTTCTCTAATATGGCCATTAGAAAATTTTAAATTACAGAGGTGGCTCACATTTGTGGTTTGCATTATATTTGCATTGAACAACACTGCTATGCATTCATTTTTGGGTTTGCTGGGTAAGTGAGCTCTAAGAACAGATTAAATAATTATTTACTTGGTAAAGTATCAAAAAATTCATGACATTTAAGTAAGTATCCAAAGGGATTACTACTAGGAGTAGCATTCAGTACGGACTTGTTTACCGGCATTCTGAAGATGTGTCTTCTTCAGTCAGTTCCATTAACAAATTTCACCGTATGCCAGTTGGACCCTGAATCTCAGAAAGACAGAGAGACGTGGAGTGGGATTTAAAGCCAGGATTGTGGTACTCGAGAGCCTATGCTCTATATCTCTGGTTTTCAAAGATGGTGTCTCAAGGCGATGGTGTGGTATGTTCTGGCCTGAAGTAGGCCACACAATTTGTTACTCTCCTTAGGTAAAGTCTCAAAGCTTGTGATAGGCATCTTTTTATAAATTAGAGCAGATTCAAGGCCATCCTTGAGTTGTTCCTCTTCCTTACTTGCATTCCGACATACTTCCTTTAGAAGGGAAAATAGGCTGAGAATTGGGTACGCCATAAAAGGGGACAGGCTCATGGGTCTTGCAACCACTTTCCTCTCGGTTACCAAGCGCCAGTCAAATCAAGCTTTTCATCCCTGAACCTACCATGTCCTTTCCCGGTTCGAGACTTTTGCACTTGCATTCCCTCTGCTTGGAAACCAACGCCCTTCTTTTTAGCACCATGAGCTCCTTCTCACCCTTTCAGTCTAGGCTTCGATGTTTCCACTTCTGAGAGGCCTTCACCAACCACCCCACCCAAAGCTGGTCCTCCTGTTAGTCTATTTTGGACATTGTGTGTTTTCTTTATCTCAAACTGCAATTGTTTTGTTAATTTATTAATTAATGACCTGCCTAATCAATTAGTGTTTGGCTTTCCCACTAAAATGTCAACTCCGTTTGAGGTGGGGCAGGTTGTTCTTGTTCATCTCTGTCCCCCAGACACCCAGCACTGGACTGGCACAGAAGAGAGGCTCATACATGTTTGTGGAATGAAGGCTGAAAAATTGATGTGCCTAGGAAGAAAGCAGCTGAAATTGTATTTCATCATCCATCAGCGATGCCCACTGTTTCACACAGGCGGTGGCCAGCATTGGGGAGAGAAATTATTTTTATGATTGCGTTTTCATGTGTAGCTAGTCGTAGTGATATTTGTGAAGAAAGACTGGATGGGGCTGGGAGGTGGGGGGTGGGAGATGTAGTTTGCCTCACCAGAGTTCATTCTCTCTGAACACAGCAAAATAGCTGCTAACAAACGCCTGGGCCCACTACCTCTTTAAAGTTACAAAGGTCCCCAGTGAATCAGCTAGCCTGACTATTTTTGTCTTGCACTCAGTACATTTAATTGCATCACCGCTTTGAGGGACACCGCCCCTAGTTTAATTTTACATAGCTTATTCCCCCTTTCCTCTTAATGGGGTGCAAGACTGTTTTAAAAATGAAAGGGAATGAAATGAGTTTTGTCTTGAGAATCATAGCTAGGAATTTTTCAATCTCCTTAGAGATGAGGGGAGCCCCCTTGCAGTTTTCTAAAATCAGGATTGGGCAATAGTGGAGTAAGGTGGGGAATGTGTCTGTAATCTGGGGTTTATTGGTGCAGGTAGTGGCTTTTCTGAGAAAACAGAGGGGCTCTTTGAAGATGAGGCTCCCACCTGCAATCAGGCAGAGGGAGGCAGAGCAGCCTCTGTGTCCCGCCCTGTGCTGCTTGGCCAGGGGGCTGTGCCATTGCCCTCCGCTAACATTGCCCACCAAACCTCTCCGGCCCCTTCCACACTGCTCCTGGTTGGAAGGAGAAGCAAGGATGGTGGCTTCCAGGGATAGCCTCTGGGGAGCCAGGGCTTGTTTCTACTGTGTGGAAGCAGCTTCTAATAAAGGCAAACCAGAGATGAGACAGACCAGCCTCCTGGTTGCTCCTCAGGGGTTGTGGCTCCTTTTAACCCAGCCTGGCTGGAAATGAATATCCCGTCATTCTAACTTGCAAGACCATCCAATGCTAGGCCAATGTGAATCCAATAGAATTTCATACCCCTTGCAATAAAAATACTGTGGGTTTTGCACATGTGCAGAGAAAGAGAGAAAAAAAGAATGATGAAGGGATGAAGCAGCAGATCCCTGGGCCAGTTGTCAAAGGAAAAACCCTTAATGGCATGACAGGGCCAATCTTTTTGGTTCTTTTAAAGGGAAGGTGGGTTTGAGCAGAGAAAATCCTATAGTGCCGAATGATTCTATCAGGAGAGAGGTAGAGACTTTGGAGTATAAATGCGTGCTTGTGAGTTGTGAATTAAGATTCTCCTTCGTCCTTATATTATGGGCTTCATGTGGGAGGAACATGTGTGTTTCCAGATTAACTTCAACCTGCTGGGGCCTGTTCAATGGTATTATTATTAATAGAATCTTTGATCCCAGCATATGTTTACCATATCAGTCTGGAGGGCATCTGCTCTGATTGGTTGTGGGGCTGGCTTACGCACCGGGGAATCTCTGGAGAAAAGTGAGTTTGGATTCCCTGTCATGGTGGGTGGGAAATGGGAGAGGGCAACTTTGGGTGTTGGAGAAAAAGGAGGAGAAAATTGACAGAAGAATGATGCTTCTTAAGATTATTCTAGATCCAGATTCAGTGCCCCTTTTGAAAAAAAATAACTCATTTTGCAAATTGGTATGAAGGGAAACTCTATTGGAGTGTAAATCTGGGAAGAAGAAAGAGGATAGTAGGCACAAAAATACTTTTTTTTTTCTTTTTTGAGAGAAAGAGAGAGAGATGTGTGAAGAAAGAAGGGTTGGATAGGATGAACATTAGTGGAAAGGAAGGTCACGTGGTGGAGGGAGCGTGGACGGGAGCTGCCCGAGGTGGCCCCCACTCCACTACTTACTTTCCTAGTGAAGACGAGGGAAGGAATGGAAAGTCAAGGCACTGAGGACCATTCTTTTCCCCTTCTCTTTGTCTCTTCTTTTTCTCTCGTCACTTCTTCTCTTTATTTGCTTCCTTTGTTTTCTCATCTTTCCTTTACTACCAACTTCAGACATTTCCATGAAGTTTTGGTGATCAGAGGTCTGGTTTTGCCTTTGTTAACTACATGTTTGGCTTCAGGCAAGACTCTGAATGCCCCGGATCTTGAGATTCCTCATCACATGTGCATGTGAAAGACTCTGTCCTTCAGAATGTGCACAACCGTGAAAGCTAATGGAAGATTGGGTTGTCAAACTGCGTGTGTTTGTGTATGGGAATCTACTGTGAAAATCAGAACTATTAGAAGCAAAATATACTTTAAAATGTACAACCAAATAGCAAAAGTTCAGTGATAGTTCTTCCTTCTGGCACCTCGTGTGGAATTTTGCTCAGCTCTTCTTGAAAATGGACATCCTGGGTATGCAAGGAAAACTGTGAGGTCTAACCCCTCTTTTGAGCACAGGACCTAGGGAGGAATTGTTTTTTTTTTTTTTTTAAAGAAAAGAGGCCAAGTGTGTTTATTTTGAGTAACATAAACAAACAAAAAAAAATTACTCAACATTGCTCTACTTTAGAAATAATAAATCCAAATGGACCACCCTTTGAAGACTCATCTATCCTTCTAGCTTTTTACCCACAGAGGATCTTGATATCTGGTTATCAGGAGTATAAAGGAGGGTGGGCAAAATAAATGAATATGGAGACTTCAAAGGGAGTTTGAGATGCATCTAGTGTTATGTGCATTGTGAGGTATTCTACTCAGATATTCTCCCTCTTTCCATGGTGGAAGGCATGCCCTGCCATCTACCCAGGTACTGCAGAAGTTCCAGGTGGTAGAGAGGTCGACCAGATTTCCCCACATGCTAAGACAAGGGCAGGGTGTCCTTTTGCTCACTGGAGCAGATGGCTTTGTACAAGCTCTTTAGCACAGCCCATGCCCTGGTTTTGAGCTCGAATCACTGAGCTAGAAACACACCTGTCCACAAAGGCACTCACCTTGGAAAGGTAATCAGCTGTCTTTTTGTCTTTCACATCTTTCTTCCTTTCTGACATTTTGCCCTTGAAATGGGACTTCTGAGTAGCCCGGTAGTTGAAGCAGTTGGAATGGTGGTTGCCTGGACTCTCCAAGTCATAGGCTATGTGCTTTTATTTTGTAACCAGCTTTAGCTTTAAATGTTGGCTTGCACCCCCATTGCATCACAATGTAAGATAAAGATGGCAAAGACTGTAAGGAGGTCTGCCTGGTGATCGTGCCTTTTATGCTGGACCACGAGGTGCTGGAATCTCTCAGAGTCTCAGGTGCTTCAGTATTTCAGACAGTTGAACTATTCTTACAAGCAAGCATGTTTTCACAACAAAGACTTTCTACTTGAAAGAGAGGAGAGTGGTAAGGAGGCAAAAGCTCATTTTGAGCAGGAAGCTGCTTCACTGACATGAATAGGCTGCTGGGATCCTTGCTTTTTGCCCCTTCCTCCTTACCACTTCCAGTTCCCTAGCTGCAAATCCCTTTGTAATTTTCCCCATCACCAAAGCCTGGCAGGTTCACCTTCCACAACAGGGGATATTGAGAGGACTAAACGTCTCCTGCCACACAGGGAAAAATATTCCTTTGTTTGAAGGGGAAGTTTTCTCATCCCAAGATTATGCCCTCCTGTGACTGTGCCATGATCGGAAGAGATTTTCACATTCTCTTGTGCAGGATGGCTGTGGAAAACATAGTAATATCAGGGTTTAGGTTAGCAAGTTGGGAGTCTCAGAAGATTTTGAGGTGGTCCTTTTGCCATTGAAAGGTAATATAATCATTTTCTGGGATTAGGGAAGATGGGGGGTGGGAAGGGAAGAAGACACCCTGCATAGGGGGTGCCGTTGTGTTATGTGTGATCCCACGGATCTTTGGAAATCCTCCTTCTGGCTTAGCTGCAAGCCAGTGCCTGTGGGAAAGAAATGGCACTGGTGATCTGGTTTGTTAAATGTTCAGTGTCCCATTTGGACACTCTGTGACCTAAGGTGATGTTTTCCATGCCTTATCCATTAGGGGCATCAGAGTTAGGGTGGAAAACCAAGAGTTAGGTTGTTCTGCTTGTATTCGATATTTCTTCTTCATACAATCCCAAGAGAAGTTCTTTTAACCTGAGACTTCCATAAAAAGACTAGTGTGAAATGACTAAGTATACACTTTCAAGTAGATTAAACACAATTTGCACGTAAGTAACTTAGCCATAAATAAATAATGGCGAATTACAGATAAGTTATAACTGGAGTTTGGTTGTCAACTTCTGAACCTGCCTCACTGGAGTTTTGGTGAGGTTTTTAGCCAGGAGTGGTCTGGGGTTGGATCCATTTTGTAGATAGCCCAGAGTCCATGGGTTTGCTCTAGTTCCTGTTACAGTCTCATGTCTGATGATCAGCCCCGGGGATGCCAAGTCCATCCTCAGCCAGAATAGACATAGATCATTGATTTTGACCATCTTGAATCAGGTGAGTCTCAGAATGAACCCCTTATGTTGGCAGACCACTATGTGTGGGTTAGGTCTTGGGTCTGCAATGGTCTCTAGTTAGTTCTAGGAATGACAAATACATAGGAAATGTGCCACTTCTGCTCACCGCCAGCTATGGCAGGCATCGCCTACTTGACTGTGAGGTCAGACAGAGTCCTCCTGTTCTCAGGCAACTTCAAGGATTGGCTAGGAGATGAAGCCCTTTGGTTTATCTGTGACCCACTACTTCCTGATGTTTGAATATGTCCTCATTTCAGAAATGAAATGACGTTCTCATTCTCAGAAGTCCTCTTCTCAATGGCTTGATGTGCAGTCCTGAAAGACTCTGCAATCAGAGGTTGGTGTGATTTCTATTCCTTATTCCTATCCAGCATATCCACACAACATGGAAATGAACATCAGCATGGTAGAGTAGAAAGAGCATGGTGTTGTACTGTCTGATCTGAGCCTGAATTCTGACTATGCCACCTAGCAGTGGAGTGACTTTCTGCAATTCTCTCTTTTAGCATTGTGATTTTACGTGTAAAATGGAGGTAAGATTTAACGGGCAAAGTTGTGAAAATAACAGGTAGTGTACATAAAGAGCTTAGCATTAAGAAACTTCTGATATGCATTAAGCCCTAATAAATGGTGCCCATTTTTAGCGCTAATGCAGTAAAGGGGATAAGTGCAGAAGCTGGCATGTGATGGCCATTTGCTACATGCTGCTTTCTCTTTATCCCGATCACTCTTTTGTAGGTGTTATCATCAATTGTCATGATTTTTTGTGTTAATTTATGTATTGGGTCACCCCAACTCAAAGATAAGCTCCACAAGGAACTTGTTGAGTTTGTTCACTGCTCTGTCCAGGGCATAGCTTGAGGCCTGGCACACAGCTGTCACTCCATAAACATTTGTTGAGACCTGAAATGTGCTTTCTCTCTTTTCCTTAATAAAACAATAACCTGCAAGAGAAATGTGATGTAGGTCTCCTTGGCAATATCTCCTCAAAGGCTTGCTGGGAGGTGGTGTGAAAATGCTGTCGACTTGGCATGTGGGGAGGGGAGAGGGATTCATAGGCATCTGAGGATTTAGCTCAGGCAGGTGTCCCTTTAGGGTTGATGGCTGCCTGGAAACCTTTTCCCCACTTTCTCTCCAGCTGCTGTGTGGGTTGCACTTCAAATGCCCTGTCTGCAAAGAAGCTGCCTGACCCAGGGCTGGACTTGGCAGGGCTTTACTGTTGAAATGTATTGGCCTGTGCCACCCAATAACGTACTCACATGTGGCCACTGAGCACTTGAAATGCGGCAAGTCTCAATTGAGATGTGCTGAAAGTGTGAAATACACACGGGATTCTGAAGATTTAATATGAGAAAAAGAATGTCAAGCATCTCATAAGTAATATTTAAAATTGATTGCATGTTGAAATGACATTTTTGCATATACTGGTTTAAATAATATCTATTATTCACATTAATTTTATCCTTATCTTTCCACTTTTTACATATGTGGCTTGCATTGTATTTGCCTTGGATTAGCACTATTAGGGGGGATGTTATACTTTCAGGGCAGAGCAGAAGAAAGAGCAGGGGGCCAGGTGTCTAGAGAACCGCTTCTGCACTGATTTCATATGTGACCTTGCCCAAGCCATCTAGCCATTCTGCAGCTTAGATCTTTATGGAAAAGGCTGTTCAAAGGCTCTAACAGCTAAGAAAGTGAAAGTAGTGACAAGACGCTCATTGTCTAAATTTTTATTCCTGAAGCCACATTGGAGGCTGTCTGGGGTGCAGGCGATCACAATTTCCTGATTCTGGGAAGAATACTCCAAGGGCAATTTCCAGCTGCACAAGGCTCATTCTTTGATGGGAGATCATAGAGTTCAACAAGCAAGACAGGAAATTCTACTCTTCGATACTAACTGTACGATAAGACTTTCTAACCAAGCTGAAATTCCCTCCAAAACTACAATTCTTATGAAACAGAAAGACAAACTGTAAAATATCATCCTTAGCCCCGTTCTCTCCTATGCAGTCAATGTTATTTTCAAGTACCATCGACTTATTCAGAAAAAGCTCCACGGTCAGTACTTGGACACAGTGCATGCACAATAAAATTTAACGGAATGACCTCTTGACCTGGGAAATGCAGACCTTTCTGTGTATCAGAGACTCTGGGAAACTTCCTTTCTTATGATCCCTGCTGGGAAGGAATCAAAACTCTGATGATGCTGTTTATCTAATTTAGATTGTGTCTATTTAATTGAGATTGTGTCTTTCTAATTTATATTATGAGCCCTCTCAGTTGAAATTGAGTCTCTCTTAATGTTCTCTGTAGTGTCAAGTATGTTTTCTGTGCTCAGATCATATGAACAATAAGAAACATCTTAGACTCTTGATGTGATTTTCATTAATGTCAAAGTTCTTCTGTGGCAGAAAATCTACTTCTGCAGTTGAGGACTTTTTAGTGGTGATTGTATATCTCCCAAACATTTGAGTAAAAAGTAGAAAATTCAGGGGCCTTCTATTCAACATCTGGATGATCAGCAGAATATTTTTATTTACTAAGTCCAGCTCTTTGACCCTGGGTAGAAATGGTGTTAAATTCTCTGGTTTCTTTCACGTACCTATAGGATTGCAAAGTTGTTGCATGGAGCAGATCTGCCTTTTGGTAGCCAAGACTCCAGGCCCTACTGTTTCCATGCATTTCCATTGCTGGAAGTGTGCAGAAGGGGCTTCAGGGTGCTTTTCCATGCAGTATTTAATTCCTTTTTCCTTTCCTCTCATGGGGTGTGGGAACACAGGAGGGGCTCTGTAGCCTACCAGTATTAGATTCTGTGCTTTGCTGCTTTGCTTGATGACCCTAAGCAGATTATTTCAGCCTCAGTTTCCTTATCCTACTTTAGGGTAAATTACATCTAGCTCACTGAGTTGTATGAGGCTTAAATGAGATCACTTCCACATAATGCCTAGAACTTACTGATAGACTTTCTCATAAAAGTTTAAGTTAAAAGGACACATTTACCTTTCTGCAAATGTATAGATTCCACTAGACTGCATCTACTTACTAGTTTTGCCTCTCCCCCACCCAAGATACATATTTTGGATTTAATTCTTAATATCTCTACAAAAATATTTACTCATGCCCTTGTCTTTACAAGCCTACTTTGCAGATGGGGGAAGCTGAGGAACTTGAGGCTCTCAGCGTGGCCTGCAGTGCCCTTTCTTCAGAACAACTGAAATATGAAAATGCCGACCTTTCCTTGCCAGTGAAGAATCTACTTGACACTGTTTACGTTTATATTCCCCCACAGATGTAGGAGATCCAATACCCAGATCAACCTTTCAACAATTAATGAGCTCCTATTGTGTGCCAGACATTAGGAAGGTTTCTAAGGTGAAGAAAGAGTCCCTTCCCTCAAAGAACTTGACACCTAACTGGTGAGCAAGGGTACATGAGTACCCATGAAAATATGAAGAAGGCCAGAGCACATCGACATGTATTTGTTAAATCCCCACTCTGTGCAAAGGCGTGTTAATACCTTGTGATTGGCACACAACAAGGAGCCCGGGTTCAGAGAAGAGAGGGTCTGCTGAGTGCTGAATGAGCAGGACGAGCTTCCTCGGGATGACTGTGGATCTGAATGCTCAGCACCAGCATCTCCTGGGCCCCGCCTTTAGAGATTCTGGTTCTGCAGGTCTGGTGTGGGGTCTGAGAGTCTGCCTCTCTAGCTGGCTTCCAGGTGCTTCTGTGGGTCTACAGACCATCCCTAAATTGCAAGCCTCTGGGATGAGTTCTCCTCAGCCCGGGGAGGAGCATGGAGGAGGGTTGGCCACGTATTCCATTTTGCCTGTGTAGTCCTGCTCCTTGCCTTCATCAGCCTCTTTACCTGGGGCGCCTCTTCAGTGTGGTTGGCCAGTGCCATGGGGTTCATTAAAGAGTGGAGTGAGGCCCCTCTTTCTCCAAATATCTGTGTTTGAACACTAAATCCGCCATTGCACCCTCCACTCCCATCTCTTATGTTGGCGACAATGAAGTTGCGTGGCTTCCCATTTGAAATAACTTTCAAAAGACTTAAAGATAAAGAATCCCACAAATTACTTGGTATTTACCCAAGTAAAAACCCAGTAGCCAGTTGCTTGGTTGACAGCAGAGCCCAGCCACCTATCGGCTGGGTTAGCAGGGGCCGGTGGAGTTGAGTTGTCTCACCCTGGGAGGAGAAAGGCATATACAATTAGATATTTAACACTCCTTAGCAATTATGGGAGTTTATATTCTCTCCCTGGCAGGGACCACAGCCCTTTGCCGCAGTGTTTCAAGTTCGCCTCCGATGCTGTCTGATGGAAGTGCTTTTATCCTCTGAAGATGCAGTATGAAATACAAATCATCATTGGTTTTATCTCAGCTAGAGCTACATCTTCTCCAGATATGTTTACTCCATGCCAGTGCCCATCAGGCCCATTTTTCATCCTTCATCCCCGCGCCTTTACGATAGCTGGGTTTAGGGTCTTTCTTCTGCTCTTTGTTCCTTTAGCTCAGCGAAGTAAACAGCAGGATTGATCCTACACTGCGTTTGGTATTGTTCCAAGTGCTCATCAATAGACATGGTGGGAAGGCACTGACTGGAAAGGAAGGGCACATGGAAATGCACTGCTGGCTCTTTGTGCCTTTTAGTGTGCAGTGGAATGTCCCTAATCTGAAGGATTCTACACTGGCTGCCGATCGCCTTGCAAATTCATCATCAAATCATGAGTCCCATATTAGTTCTAAGGGAAGCCTTTAAAGGTATCAGAGGGGAAAAGAAAAAGAAAAAAAAAAAAAAGAAAAATAATAAAATGGGACTTTTCTTTATCACTTCTGTACTCTCAGATCATTATAGCATCTTGGGAAAGAAGAAGGGACCTAAGTAAGCTGTTACGTTATTGTGTTTCTTTTTGCATTGTATCTATTCCTGGGTACATGAAGAAGTGAAATTCTCTGCTTGTAAAATCATAATTTTTTAAAGCAAGATAATTTAAGTTAGGTTTGACATAAAATCAGTGATGGTGGCCAAAATGTGAGAAAAAAATATTACAAAGTATATTAGGCTTTTCATGGTTATTTTCTTCTGTTATGTCATTTTTCTCTCTTATCATTTGGGGAAAAAAGTCCTAAGTGGACTGTTTCCTATAGGTTTTGTTTATCTTTAGAGGGAATCAACTATATTTTGACTTGTAACTATTTAATGAATGGTGTGTGGCTAATTTGAATTGGAGGTTGAAAGGTGCTACATGTCTTTTATAAGTGAAACACTAGCTTTATTTAAATTAGGAGATGATAACAGCTAGTTGGCAAAATGGAAATCTGTAGTATGACATTTTTAGTTATTTTTGAGAGGTAATAGGTTGTAGGAGAGTTTGTGGGAAAAAATCACCTTGTTTCAAATACCCCTTAACATCAGATCACATCCCATTCTTTATCAGGTGGCTGGCAGAGCAGTGGCCTGACATTACATTGATCCTATGGAAGACATCTTTGCTTTGAAAGGAGTCCTTGAATTTGAGGGCAGTTGGGGCAATTCTATATCCTCTTTACTTTAGGTTTAAGAAGACATGGTTTGTCTTTCCTTCCATTTCAAGTTATATCATGAGAGTTACTTCTTCCGTGAGCTTTCCTAGTATGCCCGCATCATTGCTCCATCTAATCCTACCCTCCCCATGACACTGACCATCCCTCGTTTGTTCCAAAATGGTACTAGGTACATGTTTTATTGCATACATGTTGTGTATTTTTGATGCTCTAAGTTTTCATTAGCCACTTTGTGAATTAATTGTGCTTTAAAAATATACTTATAAAAATATTACAATGACCAAGAATCTGCAGATTTCTCATATTTAAAACTACGTAGACACTAAATTGTCCACCTTAACATTGGAACACTCCTCTGCCTTTCTAATGAAACATCACCGTACATCACTAGCAGCCACTTGGGCAGATTTTAATAGAGTAGTGTTAGTGAACAGTTGTATGTTTGAATATAATGAAGCTACCCAAAAACATGTTGGAGAGTAAAATGAAACCTACACAATACTTAACATACTACAGAAACATTTAAATGTGGAAAAAATGTATAAAAGAGTAGAGTATAAAATCAGAACCAAACAAATTAATTTACATATAGCAAGGGGATGTAAGTGATTTAAATTAAAAAAAAAAAGAATTTTTTTGCACCTTCAGTGAGTTCATCAACCTGACTGAAAAAATGGCATAATCATGAAAAAAAGTCTCTTATAACAATCTCTATAAGATAATGCTGATTTAGTTCCTCTGGCAGAGGGCAAAAAGAATGTGCCAGATTGAGCTATGATGAACTAGCCAAGTGTTTCTTTGATGCTCTCAAAACATAGGTAAACTTGATCCATCTTTTACTGGTTAAGCAATTTAAAACAAGGGCAGGAGATTAAAAAATGGCATTTGGGACACTTAGCAACAGTGGCATGGTGGTTGGCATGGAGGATACAGGCGGCATTAAGGAGAGAAGAACTTGCAAAAACAAGGTCATGCTGGTGCATTCGAATCTACTGTTGGCGGACCTCTTTAAGAGATGTGTTTTTTTGTGTGTGTGCAAATAAGTTTATGCATATAAATGAGTTTGCATTTAGTTTAAACATCAGTTTACATTAAAACCATTCTGCATCACATTTCAACTTGTTATTTTTAAATCTACATTTTGAGTTTTATGTGACCTTCTTCCCTCCACCCTAATTTTCTCAAATATTGCAGTTCTCTGGGAACTGTTGATGTGCTTTTCTGTGAGCCTCTGAAGGAAAGAGACCCTGTTTTATTCAACTTTGTTTTCCTATGCCATAGCACAGAGCAAGTGCTCATAAATGTTTATTGAATGAATGTTTGAATGAATAAGTAAATAGATGAATTAAGATCTCTTAGCTCAGATGACCTTGCCAAAGGCATTTATCACAGATCTGGGAGAGAGCTCAAGAAATATGCTAATCCAGCTCTTTGCCTCCACTTATCCTGGTAATTCCAGGTATTTGTATCCTCCCCAAACCACAGGGGTGGCCGGCTTGTTCTGTCTCCTGGTTCACCTTCGGTCCACTTTCTCTGGGAATTGCCTGTGCTCCTTTTTTGATGAAAGGAACTAAGATTTGGGATGCTGAGAGCCTGAGTTGCTTTATGGTATGACAAAAACAATGACATTCCTGTGGGAATAGCTAAGTCAGGTTAACAGTGAGGAGTAGCAGGAAGGCCCAGTGGCATCTATTGATGAGGTCCCCAGAACTATCCTGAATCTAGAACCACTCAGGAAATCTTTATTTTTCTAATATCTTATCACCCCCTATACCTGTAATTGGGCTGATTTAAATGTTCTCTGCTATAGATGGAATTAAGATTTCCAAATAAAACATCTGGGAAATCTCCATAATCAAATCTGAAAATTCTCTGTTTCTTAAGTTCTCCCTAGAAATGCTGGGTTCACATGAAAGACATTTGTAGTCTCTTGAGTTGCTCTTCACTATATTCTTCCTTACCTAAGGGGAAATAACTTTATTGAAGCTACAGCTTATAAAGTAACTTCTCTTCTGTATCAGAAAAGAAGATAGGAACTAAGAAGCATTAAATTTTAGAGCTGAGAAGCAACAGACAGATTTCCACTTTTGAAAGAGTCTTAAAATTCTTGTGTCCTGGCTCCAAGAATGTTAGCCCTTCTCGTTCAAAGCCACTGAATGGCTAGCTTCCTCTGGTCTGGAAAGTGCTGTTGTCAGTGACCATAGAGCATGAGCAACACCAAGTCATGTGTGGAAATTGTGGTTATGTCCCCATGTCCAAGGGAGAAGATAGCTAGATGATTAATGCACAGTTTGGACTTTGGCAAAAATCTAAAGATTCCACTAATAACACTGTTTCTACAAGTGTGGTCAAGAGCTTGAGCATTTGAGCCAGTTAGCTTTGCTGAGTCTAATGGCCACCACATTACCTGTTCTCCTGTGTTATTTAGGGTGCAGACTACACTGCTATATCAAAGAGACGAATGCCGTGGATTAACTGTGAAAGAAATGTATTTCTTTCTAAGACAGCAGTCAGAGGTCCAGAACATGGTAAGGTACATCTTCTGTCCTCCTGCCAAGTGATTTCCATCTTCTGGTCCAAAGAGGATGCTCCAGCCTATGCCATCTCTCAGCCAAAGAGAAGGGGAGAGAGGAAAGGCAAGAAGATGGCATGCCCATTTATCTTAGGGCATAACCTGGACTTATCATTCACATATCATTAGCAGAATATAATCTCATGGTCACACTCAACTGCAAGTATGTCTGGGAATTGTACTATTTTGCGGGGCAGCCACAGACCCAGCTAAAACTCCACAGTCTTATAATTAAATTAAAAAATGGT
Organism: Dasypus novemcinctus; assembly: GCF_030445035.2. Lineage (NCBI taxonomy): Eukaryota > Metazoa > Chordata > Mammalia > Cingulata > Dasypodidae > Dasypus > Dasypus novemcinctus. The sequence continues at coordinate 55,077,697 of NC_080689.1, forward strand.
AGAATGGATGTTCTTTGCATGATTAGTAGTCTTCGTTGCATTCCCCAAACCCACTCCTCCCCACAACCTACATGCCTCAGATTCATTCAGTAGAGAGCTATAAACCCTTTCGTGGAAGGGTACAGGGTACTGAGCCAGAGAATATGGCTAATAAGTAGAAATCTATGTGCCCTGGTTAGAAACACAATTCAGAATGTAACCACACTTATTTTGAGTGGTCCTTCTTTGTGTATCTGTCATAGACTTGGTGAGCAGTTAAGGCTACCTCTCCCTGATGAGTGAGGATTCTCTATGACTTCCCAGGAAATTTATCTCCCTATATCAGCTTGAACTCTTAATCTAAGGTTTATTCTGGGCGTCTATGTGTAGAGAATTACATTGTAAAGATACTTTTCAAAGCTGGGGTGGAAAAATCCTTTTTTTTTTTTTTTTGAGCTCAATTACCTGTCCTTCCCACCATACTCAATAAACAAGAGGAAAAATACCAAGGACACTTAAATGCCTTACTCTTCTTTATACATCTAAAGTTTTGGCACATAAAATATTGATGGTTGGCTTACACATAAAATTACTGAGTATGGAATACACTGGGATGCAAAAGATCTAGAAAATCTGGAAATCTGAGATGGGATATTTCCCCTCAGTTTTGAATAAAATCTCCTCAGATTCTTCAGAAATATTTTCAGTATCTAAAATTTAGGATTTTAAAAGGACCTTTGTATTCCTCACGGTAGTTTTCCATATCCCCCACTACTCCTGGTATTCTATCTGCATAGCACATGTTATTTTCTGCCTCAAATGATAGTTTTTAAAAGACGTCTGCATATCTCTTATTTGGCCAAATCTCCTTGAGTAGAGCATCCATATAAGAGTCTTCTCTGCACGCCTCAGCCACCAAACACTCTCCCTTCAGTGCAGCGGGTACACCATACCTACTTATCTTGTGGATGAATAAAGAAAGTGCTCAGAAATTTGAGTGCTTGATTTATGTCTCTGCTCAAACATCATCTCCTCAGAGAGGCCTCCCTTGACTCCTCCGTTTAGAATAGTACATAGACCCCTTCACCCTGAGCTCATTTTCTACTTAACACTGCCCAACATAATTTCATCTACAAGTTTGTTAGAGTCTGTCTCCCATTCTAAAGTGTATACTTCATGAGACCAAAGAATTTCTCTTTTGTTCACTACTGTATCCCCAGCCTTTGGCACAATGACTGGCCCAATAACTATCTATTGAGCAAGTGCATGAATGATTACAATGAGATGAAGACAATTTTACTCATCGAAATCCCTTTGGAGAACTCCATGTATGTATGTCAATAAAAAAAGACTTAGATCAACCTCTCTGTCTGGGGCCTGAATCAACAAAGAACATTCTCAAAGAGTTGAACTGCCTTCTAAAGAGGGCAGTTCTGTTCGTTGAAGGCTTTAGCACTTACTGACACAAGAATGGATTCAGTAATGCAAGTCTGGGATTAAAAGTGGGGGACATAGCTGAATTTTTCTGCATTGCAAAAGTGGGGGAGGAAGAACTTGAAGCTCTTGAAGGGAATCTGGAAGGAGGGAGGACTAACTGGGAAGGATGGCCACTGGGTCTGAGAAGGAGAGAGAAAGAGACGTTCTGTCATAATGTGACTTAAGAGGGATTTGGGGAAAATAAAATGCCTAATTAGAGCTTATAGAATGCTATGTGACATTTGATATGTCACCTTTATGAAGCCTCCCTGGTCTTTAGAAAAAGCTACAAAAACCAGCAAATGCTTGAAATTATTGTATTTTTCTTGGAAACTGGTAAGTGGGTTGAGTTCTGCCTCTGGGTATGTGTGGAGCCAAGGCAGTTTGTACCCCTGGCTGAGGAGATGGGGAAATGTCTGACAGATGTGTGGTTTACATGGAACATACCCTAAAGGAAGACAGCCCATCATGTGGGTATCCTGCCACTCCTATTTGACTGTGAATTCCTCACAGTCAGGGCTTGTACCTCCAACTTTCTTTGAAGTCTCCACAAGGAGTAAGATACGATGGTCTGTGTCTAAGGATAACTTAGTGCATGCTAACTGCATCCATCAACTACTGCTATATAACAGACAACCACCAAATCTCAGTGGCAGTCACAGAAAACATTTATTTCTCATATGTCTGCAGATTGGCTTGGGAGTCACTGATCTAGGCTGGGCTTGTCTTGGTGGCTTTGCTTCCAGCTGTGGGTTTAGCTGGGCTTTGGTACTCACTGTGGCATAGGCGCTGGTTTGCTCCATGTGGATTTATTTTTGGGTGCAGACTGAAGGGTGTCTTATTTAGATATGATGGATAAGTCAGAAAAGAATCAGCAGAATTATAAGATGCCTCTTAAAGATTAGACTAAGAACCTGCAACTCTCATTTCTGCCCACTTTCCATTGGCCAAAATCATCACAAGTCAAGCTTAAAGTTAAAGAATGGCTTCTTCTGTCTTGTGTTGAAGGAACTACAAAGGTTCTGGATCCAGGAGTAGTAAAGAATTAAGAGCAGTAATTCTATCTACCACATCAACTGACCAACTGACCAGCTGAATAATGTGAAGCTGAAAAACTGGGCCAGAGAGTGAGTCTATTCCCAGCAGACATTGGTGTGGCTGTGATTCGAGCTTTTTTCCCCCCTCTTTGTGAAAGTGGCCATTAAAGTTAAAAACCTCATTTTTGTAATAGAATGCACACAACAGTACACATATTGACTTATGTTTGCAGTCAATATCAAGATTTATTGTCTCCAGAGTCAAATAAATCGTGATATTGACTCCATCATAAGCCAATATCTACCTAATGCATTTTTTTAAAAGTATTTTGTATTCATTTATATTAATAGGACACAAGCAATCACTAGCAGTGTTACTTTGTTTTCCCTTTTTTTGCTCCTTCTCCTTTGTTATTTTCTCATCTGTCCTGGTAATTAGCCTATGGTTAACACAAGAGTTCTGAAATAGGATGCAAAGCAGGAAAGATCGCCAAGAGCAAGCACCTTCCATTGCAGGGAGAGAGGGTTTTCTTTCCACAGAGACCTTTGCCTCCTCTGAATCTGGATGGTGGAAATACATTCGTTTTTCTTCAGAAGCTTTTTTCCCCCTTTCCTTGTGGTTTCTCTTCTCTGTGATGTTCCTACATTCATTTCCTTTGGGTCAATGGGGAAAATGGGTTTGAGGGAGTAAGACAGGAAGGGACAATAGGCAGGAATTCCTCAATGTCCTTGAATTGTTTTTTCTGACTTTCTGTCTGTGCTGTTCCATTCTTACTTTCTTTGTCTTTGTCTTTCTTTCTATTTGCAGCTGGCATTTACATTTTCTGGAGGAGCGGAAAAAATATTTCTTTAATACTGAATTCCATTTATCTCCATAAATTGGTTAGGGTATATGATCTAAAGGACTCAGCTGTTTTTAAAATAGGTTTATTCCTTTCTTTGAAGATTATTTCCACACAGTATAGACAAGTTAGAAGGAGACTCATTTTGTAGACCTCCGTGAGAGCTGCACATTTGCAGGGCATCATCTCAGATGTGGAGTTTTGAACAAAGAAATTAAATTTATATGGATCACCTAAATTATTTTGAAGTCATGGTTCAGCAAAGAATCAGACCCTAATCAAATATGTAGTTTGCATGGGAGTTACCCCCCTTCTCAATAATAGCATGGCAGTCTTGTTTACTGTGTTGACTAGATGGGGTGGGGCAAATGACTTTGAGGGAATTTTCCCTGGTTTCTGCAGTTGGACCTGTGTTAAATGTGAGGTTTTACCCAATAAAATATTTCCAGAGAGGTAATCGAGAGGAGAAACTTTCAAACAGATCTCGCACCCTACAAATAACAGAAACCCCCTCTTCCCCAAAAATCTTTTAAAGGAAACATATTCTTCAATATTCCTCTTATCTTTCCTTCCTCTATCAAAATGCTACCTTCGTACAAGTCCCCACAGAGGCCTACCTCCTTCGCGAAACTTCCCCAGCGGCTGCCCCCTGCTCCCTTCCCATTTTGAGCCCTACTTGGTCGATGGTCTGTGTCACATAGTGCTTCCCTGGATTTGGGGTTGGTTGCATTTTCTTTTTGTTTGGGTGTCGACCTTCACTCCACAACAGCTGGTAAACTAAAGGATGCCACCCAGTTCTTTACTTCTTAAAAAATGGGAGCTGGGAAAGTGATGGTGATGAAGATGAAAGCAGCTAACATCTGTTACTGTGCACTATATGTCAGGGACAGTCTTCAGTCCTTAAACAGAGGAATTCATTTCATCTTATCACAACCTTAGCAGAGTCAATTATTATTCCTATCTTAGCACAGAGAAGCTAAACAACTGGCCTAAGGTAAGTGATAGACCAATATTCAAACCAAATTATTGGACCATGACACCCATGATCTTAACTGCAATGCCAGTCTTGTTGGTGAATTTTGGAATAAGCCATGGATTTCTTGCTTGGACATAAGGAGATGCGAAAAGAAATTGTATAAAAGACCTTCAGATACTACTCTCTTCTACCAGTCCAATTATATCCTGTACCCCAGCCCACCTCCCGAATGGATGAGAAGTCCCAGCTAGATTTTTTCTAGTGCTCTCCTCAGCAGGCTGATGGATAATGCTAAGAGGCTCAGGAATTTCAGAAGTTATAAAGCAGGGACGGTATGAAGATTGTTACTCCACCCAGCTGCCACAGTATGCCTCTGTGCAGGAATGCTGCCTCCAGATTCCTGCTTTAGAGTTTCCTAGCTCACAAAGCAGAGCTGAGGCATTGACTCTGTTTCCAGTTTGGTGGCACGTGAACCCTAATGCTGCACCTTGAGCCCTGCCTGAGCTGGGAGTGACTGCTCTCCTTGCAGAAGCACGGGAGCCCTGGGCACTGTGCAGCGCACACAAGCAGCTTTCAACCTATGTGGCATTTCCATACAGGTTTATAGCATAACTGCTGGATTTGTTTTTCCTTCACAAAATGAAGGTAACACCACTTGATCACACACAATGCTGACATTGCGACAGAACACACATCTCTTACTTGGTATTCCAGTGGTTAAACATGGATTTCATCATTTTAGTTGCTAATCTATGAGAATAAGGGTGTGTGGGATGGGAATGGGGGAAAGAGGTAGAAACATCTGTGGGCCACATTGAACCTTTACACAATTTTTTTTGGCTCCAGATCCTGGAAGTGCTCCTCTCCTCCATTTTCTTCTGCTCTTTTCTCTGCTCAGTTCAGCTCTGCTCTGCTCTCCTCTCTTCTCCTCTGCTCTACTGTCCTCTGGTCACCTCTTCTTCCCTCCCTTCCCCTTCCTTCCCTCCATTCCCCTCCCCTCCCTTCCCCTCTCTCCCCTCTTTCTCCTCTCCTCCTCTCTGCTCTCCTTTCCTCTGCTGTGCTCTCCTCTGCTCTTCTCTCCTGTCCTCTATTCTCCTGTCTTCTCTTTTCCTCCTGCCTTCTCTGATATTTCTGCACACCGAGTGGGAGTGGTTGGGCGTCTGATGTCTATAGATATAAATCAGCTGGTTCATGTTCACAGCTGGCAAGCAGATGTTTCACTGGCTATTAGTTCCACAAGAGCAAGGTAGAAAGATTGGCTTGGGGACAGCTGACTCCCCCACTCCAAATGGCAAAATATTCCTTGGAGTGAACATATCTAGACTATTGCTTCCCTCTTCTGTGATTCTGAGGTATAATTAATAAGTGAATGGCAATGGCAGAAGGGGTAGAAAGGCACGCTGTTGCTCAGCCACTGGTCTTTCATGTGAATTCTGTTCCTGGGTGAAATGGAACCTCTTGAATCTGGCATGTTTTGGTTTGTTTCATTTTGTTTCTTGGTTGGGGTGTGGTGTGGAGGAGACCTTGTTGAGAAGGGCTGGACAAAAGACATTCCTTCACTCCCTCAGACAAAGTTTTAAAATGGAACAACTTCATAGCCCTTAAGACCTGGCTTGAATGGCTTCAGTGCTTTTTAAATTTCCATTCGGTCTAAATTTCCTGGGTTTCGGTTGGGGTTCTTGAGCATTTTTCCCCTCTAACATCTTTAAGAGTGATGTCTTCTCTAAACTCACTCATTTCTAGAGCTCTCATTTTATCATCCCTCCCCCCGAAGAATAGTACAGATTGAGAGACACACTGATTCTAGAGTTCAGTTTTTAAGATTAATCTCAGGACTAAATTCAGTCTCCAGAAATTCTCCCCTGCAGCTTGTAACCATAAAGGGTGTTTCACAATGACTTACTAGAGAGGAAAAGCAAGAGGAAAGAGAAGTCATTTAGAGGATGCGTAGTACTTCATAGCTTCCTGCCATCCCACTGGGCTGAGGCACACAGGCAGGTTTCACTCTTTTACCAAGTGAGCTTTGGAGTTGGAGGCAAGCCGGTGGCCGCACAGATTTCCGAGGAAACTCACATGGCTGAGATCGATACTGCAGATATGGCTGGATTGAATCTTGGTTGAAATATTGCTTCCTTTCCCTTCCCCCCGAGGTTGTTTCTACATAGCACTATTAATAAACTAAATAAGAGTTTACTGAACTCTGTTGCATGTGATAAGCATTGTGCTGAGCCAGGTGGAAGACAGAATGAGAGTTAGATTGAACTACATGAAATTGCCGCTATTGGACCATTTCGACTACAAAAATGCGAATTTCATGGAATTCATCTTAATACAAAGAAGCTCCACTTGTTCAACAAATATTTATTAAACAAAATAAGGCCTATAAATCGCTTAGTGCACTGCCTGGGTCATGGTAATCACTCAATAACTGGTAGCTATTTTTTTAACAATCAATATCTACCTACCATGGACAGTGATTATAGGTTAGATGGTCTATAATAATCATTCAATCAACTTTAATCAAATGCCTAAAAGTGATCCTTTTGTTTGGATTGACAGGTCAAGTTGATTTAAGAACTCATTTCTACCCCTACCCTTCCCTCAATTTGTTCAGTTACTTGACAGAGGGGACCAAACCCCCGAGTGGGTTTGTCAGTATAGACAGGCTCCTTTGTCTTGCTATTTCCTCTACTGTATTTTACAGAACAGCCAGTACTGGATCCACATATGGGATAATCTCAAGTGTTTTCTAAACTCTGCTTGTAATCCAACCTTTTGAGGAATATGAACCTCGTCCCTAATTTGCGAAATCTTCGTTTTCCCCTGAATTTTAATCCATAAATATTTTCATATAAATGGTAACATTGAGAATTATAAACCGAATTTGATGGAGATGACAAATTGCAGTTTTGGATGATTATATCTGATATAACAGCTGGAAAAAGAAAGCCAGAAACACGACGGAGGCCAATAAAAAGCTTTCTTTGGCATGAAGTAGCATATTGTCATGTTTCCTCCAAACTGAATTGCTTTAAAAAAAAAAAGAACTGTAGGAATATTTGAAGAAATGCAAATATTTTCTAAAAAGTTAAGAAAAGCCCTTTTTGTGAGGGAATGTTTTCAGTCCCATCAGCTTTCAGCCTTCAGAGTTTTTAGAGAGCAGTTCATTCACTGAGGGAGCAAAAACCATCAGAATTCTCAGAAGCAATTTCCAAAAACCTTCCATAGACTTTCTACTCTTCCCCTAGGTACTTTTCCGTTCAGGATCAAAGTCAGAAGCAAGGGTATTTTTGAACTACCTGGTACAAATGATAAGTCATAGTGCTTTGAGTCAAAATCCTCCTCATATATTTAAATCCCCAGGCTTTCCAAGCAAATAAAATAAGAGGCCCTTAAGGAATGCACTTCTGGATCTGGGATGGTGGTAGTTAGAATGGTAGTGGTAAAAGTGCCCATATCCATGTCACCCACCGAGGTGGTAAGCGATGGCTTCTCCAAGGTGGTGACGTTGAGGGGTGTCTCGATGAAGAGTTCTTGAACCTGAGAAAGGAAGGAGCTGGGGCCTGTCTAAGGGGCAGAAGAGGCAGAGTGACTAGAGCTTAGGGAACCAGGTGGGAGGGGGAGTGTTAGAAGATGAAGTGAGAAAGGCAGACAGGGTGAGCTGGGTCCAGGGCCTCTCAGGGAGGGATAGGGTTTGCGCATTATCCTGGTTCCTGCACTACTAACTGTTTGACCATCATGCATGAAAAATGGGGTGATATAACAGTACCTACCTTGGGGAGATGTTTTGTAGACTAAATAATTTAATACTTGTAAAGTGCTTAGAACTGTGCCTTACTTAACAGCAAGTGCTCAACAAATTATAGATATTATTATTATTGGAAGGCATGGAAAGATTTTGCAGAAGAGTAATGTGGTCAAATTTATGCTTCAGAAAAGGTCACTCTGGTTGCTACATGGAGGCTGAGGGGAGGTAAGGAGACCATTTAAGAGGCTATTGCTGCAACTCAGCTGAGCGATGATGATTTGGGCAGAGTAGTAGAAGGAGGGGAGAATGGTCAGATTGAAGATATTTATTGTATTAATCAAGGTTCTCTAGGGAAACAGAACTGACAGGAGATATCTGTAAATAGTATGAGATTTTATAAAACCGTCTCATGCATCTGTGGGGATATACAAGTCCAAATTCGGCAGGGCAGGCTGCAAACCAGGGGTTCTGATGAAGATCCTTGATGAGTTCCCAGGAGACGCTGTCTGTTTGAAGTAGAGATTGGAGTTCTCTCTCTGAATGCTGAAATCACTTCTCCTTTTTAGGGCTTCAACTGATTGGATAAATGTCACTTATTGCTGCTGGCAATCTCCTTAGTTGATTGTAGATGTAACCAGCCATCTATGCAATCAACTTACTGATGATTAAAGTCCATGAAATGCCCTTGCATTACAATTAGTCCAGTGCCTGCTTAACCAAACAACTGGGCACCATTACCTGGCCAAGTTGACACATTAGCCTGCCCATCACAGGCATATAACTGGCAAGGTCTTGCTAGATTGGATATGGGATGTGAAGGGAACAAAAGATTCAAGATAGTGCTTAGTTTTTAGCCTGAGCAACTGGGTGGATGTTGGCACAATTTACTGAACCAGTGAACACTTTGGAGAGGAAGTGGTGATATTAGCCCATTTGATACCAAAACAACTGGCTGCTTTTGCCAACGATGGTTAATTCAATGAAAAGCAAGCAAACAAGTGTGTCTGGAGCTTCTGCTCAGTTTCTGACTTTGTGCTGGGAAATCTGAACTGGGTATCTCATTCACTTCTCACAAAAGGCTGTGGGTTATCATGGTCCCCATTTGTGCAGAGCAGGAAACTGATGCTCGGAGAAGGTAATTGATTGGCCTAGGTCACCTGGCAAATAATTGGCAGGACCAGGAAAAGAGGCTAATGCTCATCCTCCATGCCAGAAAACCTCTTAAATCAAATCCTCTAACCTTGTGTGTTGTAGCGTGGAGAGGATGCACGGGAAAGAGGGCAGTGGGTGTGCCTGTAGCAATATATTAATGCATAAATAATTGGCTGAATTTCTCACTTTTTAGCCATAGTGATAATCTTTGTTAGAATGGGACAATGATGTAGGATGGTTTTTGACTTGCCCACAAGGCTTTCTGTTCAATATTTCATAGGATTGCATTGATATCTTTGAGAATTAAAAAAAAAAATGATATGAAATCAACTGAATACTCAAACAGTTTTTGGAAGGTCAGAAAGTTTCCTTTTTGAAGAAAGGCTTAGGCAGCTTTGTTTGGGGACTGATTCAAGGACAGAATTATACAGAGACTGGGGATGCCTGTGAGGACTTCCCAAGAGCCACCTCTCAGGTCTGATGTGCACAGCAATAGCATTTTGAAAATAAAATATGTGTTAGTGTATTGTAATTTGGGGCCAGTTTGAATCCAAAGCAGAGAGTTACAGTGTTGAGTTCTGATTTCAGCAGTTTCTGCAAATGGGTTTGAATTACAAACCTTAAAGATTCCAGGCCTTATCTTAGTTTGCCCAACTGCTATGACAAATACCACACGACAGGTTGGCTTAAACAATAGGAATTTATTTGTCTCACAGTTTTAGAGGTTAGATGTCCAAAATCAAGGCATCAGGCATTATTCTTTCTCCTCAAATTTGTAGCATTCTGATGCTGGCTTGTCACAATCCTTGGGATTCCTTGGCTTGCATCTCTGCCTCTATCACAGGGAAAACTCCCTCTTCCTGGGTCTCCTTGTCCAGTTTCTGCTGACCTCTTGCTTTTCCATGTTTTTTCTCTGACTTAGTGTGTCCAAATTTCTTCTGTTTATGAAGAACTCCAGTAATGAAGATTAAGGTGTGTCCTGATTCATTTGGGCCACACCTTAATTGAAAATAACATTTTCAAAAGGTCCTATTTTTAAAAGGTACACATCCACAGGAATGTAGATTAAGATAAAGAACATGTGTTTTGAGGAGCTTTTACCTATACCAGTAAGTCTTGTCTTTGGTCCTTTGTAGTGTCGGACTCTGCAGAAATACTTTTCCTGAGACATTATGCTCTTAGCATATAATGATATATAATCAGAACTGCTATAAATGTATGTAATAGAACTCAAAGACTATCTTGAACAAAAGGTGACTTGCTCAGGTAACTGGAAAGTCCAGGGATAACTCTTTCAGATAAGGCTGGATCCAGGGGCTCAACAATGAGGCATCTGTCTTTTTCCATCTCTTCCTTATGGTTGAATTCAACTTTAGGCAATCCTCTTCCCAAAACACAGTGGCCAAATAACCACTAGTAGATCCAGGCTTTCATTCTATCAATTTAGAAACCCCAGTAAAAAGAAGTAAAAAGAAGGCCTCTTTTAGAAGTTTCTCAATAGGTTACATCAAACTGGAATGGGCATCTTTTTCTAACTTGGTGGGGGTAAGGGGGTTGTCTTTTTCTAACTCTTTCAAAGGTGATGGGCTAAAGGTAAAAATGAAAGCAGTCAGATCATTTAGAAGGCTCTCCCAGTCACCCAGGTAAGAGAGGAGGGTAGTGCTTGGATTAGACTATGGGTAGTAGAGATGGAGAGAAGTGGATGGATTTAGGATATGCTTTCAAACAAATTAAGCACAAAGAACAGACCTCATCCATTGATTTGTTCATTTCCTCAACTTAGAGAACAGTTGCCTACTATGTGATGGTTCCCACATGTGACTAAGATCTACCCTCAATCTAGAATTGCTCATGGTTTATGGGGGAGCTGGATGTGTTCACAGGGAGGTCTCATGCCATGAGGTGAGTGCTTTGATAGAGAGGTGAAGAAAATGTTATGAGATCCCAGAAGAGAGGGTGATTTGGTCTCCTGGAAAGAGTCAGGGAGATTTAAAGGAGGTGATGATAGTTGAGTTAGACCTTGAAGTATAAATAGGAGCCTTCTGAGTGAAGAAAAAGGAAAGGGGCACTTTCATGAAAATAGCATGTCCAAAAGCATGAAGGCATGAAATATGGTGAAGCTGGTGGGGTATATGGTGTCAGATTGGGAAGAATCTTGAATACCTGTTTAAGAGTAGTTTTCAGTATAGGAGTAATGAATTGGAGGTATATTAAGCCATGAGCACAAGCATTAACTAGGACATCTTTAATATTTCATTCTGTAGTTGCATTTCAAACTTGAATGTCATAAGAATTACTGTGCCATGTTTACCGTATAGCACTTTTAGGAATTTTTACATAGTAAATTTTGCTGTATGCAGTTTTTTTCATATCATGGCGTTAGATTCTAAGATACAACTCCATTGTATTGAGTGGAGACTATATCCTTTAATACTGGAAGTAGTGTAGTACATTCTCAAAGTGCCATGGAAAATTCACAGAATTCCCTTACTTGCAAGTGAAAGAAAAAGCTCAAATTGACCCAAATATGATGAGGATTAATAGCTGCACATAACTGAAAAGCCCAGGAGAAGATCAAGATTCAGGTGTGTTTTAATCTGGCATTGAAATTTAGAGACTGTCTCTCTAAATTTTTCTCGACTTTCTCCTTTGTGTGTGGATTGGACTTTATTCTCAAGCTGGCTTCTCTCTTGGCCACAAGAGAGCAGACAGCACTAACTGATGCTACAGGCTTCCTAATTCACCAGGGAAAGAGGCCACATGTCCCCTTCCACGAGTGTCCAACAAGAATTTTAAATGTCGTCCTGGCTGGGCCATCCCTGAGCCAATGTGCTGCGCTGACTGACTGAGGCCTGGGAGGACTGAATGGCAAGGAGCAAAAGATTGCCATGGATTGCCTTAAATTGATTCCTGGAACTGGGGATCTGGTCAGTTCACCCAAACCTCATGGGGAAGGTAAGAATAATGTTATCTAAACATTAAACAGGGCCCATTGCAACCACAAAAAAGAAAAAAACACACACACAAAACCCCAAACCTTGAATTATTTAGTTAATCAGGGAAGACATCATGGCACATGATATGTAAGGAGGCAAAATTAAAATTTTGGTGGACAGTTGTGTGTGTGGGATGGTGTTGATGGAGTGTGCTCATTAACATTTTTGTCTTATTGAATGGCGGTTGGGATGAAGATAGCTTTTTAAACTAGGTATGAAGAAAAGATTTTCCAAACAAATTATAAATAAGGTTGCAAAAAGGAAAATTGAATTTATGAGAGCAAATTCTTTGCAAATATCCTTGAAAGATGCATTTATGTATAAGTGGCTGATGCGAAACACAAACCACTACCAGTAGTGCATCAAGATGAAATTTTCTACTACTTTACAACATGTGATTTGCCTAGTTCCAAATGCAATCTTCCAAATACAATATTTTTAAAATATTTTAAAGGATTTAAAAACTGCATTTCTCTTCAAATATTTTAAGTGGAATTTTTATCCATTCAGAAGTCCTTTCTTAGTCAATGAACTTCCTATGCAAGATGTCAGTACAGCAAAGTCCCTATTTGCCAGATGCTAAGGAATGACAGTTTAATGACTTTGGTGTCTTCCAGGCTTGGGTTCAGCTCCCTGCTCTGCCACTTGCTAGCTGTGGGACCTGGGGTGTTTTCTCTGGCCTCACTGAAGCTCATCTCTCTCATTTGGAAGGTGACGATACTGATTACTTACAATGGCAGCGGTGGTGAGGATGAAATGTGGCAGGGTTTGTAATATGACTGCCACACAAAAGGTGCTCAATAAAAGTGAGCTGATATTAATATTGCAAACTCATTTGTGAGCAATTCTCAGCCCAGATTCTCTTTCTGTGTTTGACCCTAGTATGATGTATCCATTCTGTGAACCATGAAGTGAGCAAAGAACTTGCTCCAAAGTTGGTAGTTCTATGGCCGGTTTTCAGGTCCAAAGATGGGTGTTGTCAGATAAAGCGGTGTTTGGGGTTGTGGGCGGTGGTGTAGTTCTCATCTGGGAATTCAGGTATCCATGCATTCTTCTTTGTAACAATGGAGAATGAGAGTGTTTAAAGCTGTAGCAAACGGATGCAGGTTTTATCCCCTCTGCCACTCCCCCAAATGTCCTTCGCCTTTGTTCCTTTGGTTTTCCAAAGCAATCCTGATTCCTTTTGAGCTGTTTTAGTTCTGATGCCCAGATGCTGAAATTCTGGGTTTTCCAGTCTGGTGGTGGAGGCAGCATTCCCCTTATTTGAGACCCACCTATTCATCCCAAAGCCTGACTGAGTTAAAAGTAGTTGGCGGTTCTACTATACTGCTAGTGTTTTAGGATCCACCCTGGCTAGGCACATGCAGAGAGTGAGAGCCCCTATTATACTCTCTGGTTCCTGGGATGTATGTGCCCAAGCTTTAGCCAGAAACTTAATGCTGTTTTAGAGCATTTTTGAGCATGGGTGAGGATCCATTTCCTAGGACGGCTGGTAGTGGAAACTCATCTCCATTTTATGGCTGAAAGCCAGCTGAAGATTCAAATACAAGGTTAATTCTGGAAAATACAATGCAGTTTTCTCTCTGGACCTCCGTCACTGGCCATCAGCTCTTTCATCTTTTACCTGGGAAAAAATTGAATATACTGTAACTAGGATGTTTCTCAAAAAGTAGGAACACTTCAAAACAAGTTTAAATATAAATGAAATCGGTTTCCAGATGTTTTATATTTATTATATCATTTTTGTTTTATCACCCTGCAAAATTTTACAGCATGGAATTTTATTTAATGCAGTGGCATTTTGAACAGCAATATTAGACAGCTGTATTTGCTTCATATTTGAGGATGTTTTTTCTCTTTGGCAGGATATTAAAACTGAAACTAATGTGACCTGGTTTTTTGGAAAATGTGAATAGGCATTTTGCTTATTGGTAATTGAAAACAACAAACTTCTCCCCTAAAAAATGTACCCCTCAAAAATAAACTTTATTGCTTAGGTAAATGATTGCGTATTTTCAGAATGCCAGGAAGTTCAAGTAAAGCCACTTTCAGGAGGACTTGGCCTCTCAAGTGTAGGGACCACATCTTTTGACTTTTGCTGTGTGGTACCAGGCAGGGCCTGATAAATTGCACTGCTGATCTGTTGCTCGTTGGGTTAGGATTTTGTAAGGCCGTATGGCAAGGATACATATCACAATACAGCTAAGAAACGGAATTATTTTCAGGCATGGAATAAATCAGTCAAGTCCCATTTCCTCCCTAATTTGTACCTCTTAGCTCTACCACTACCTCCCTTGCTTTGCTTTATCAAGATGTTCCACTCATGCCTTTAATGAGGGAATCGGCCTGATGGTCACAGCTGAAAAAATGCCAGGTTTCTTTTCTTTCTTTCTTTTTTTAATTTATAAACTCTTCTTTGACAGGCACTGGCAGGTTTCTCGCACTCTCCTAACCAAACGGCAGACTCTGTTGGTTCTCACACCCTCCGGGTCACAACGAAATCCCCTATTAATTAAACCGAAATTATATCTGAAATAAATCACTCAGTGAAAGAAACCCACTGTGGCATTTTTCTAAAGATGTTTGCAATAATTAATGAAACATTTGGTGACTGGTGACATTTTTGATAACTCTTAAAATGCCAGAGGATGTTGATATGTAAATAGTTTCCATGGACTCTGGAGCAAGAAATCAAATGATCTAGCAAGGGCTGAACATGAAATTTTGGTTCTTTCTTGGAGAGGGTTGGTAGGGCCACGGAAGCTATTCTTTGAAGAAAAATTCAAGGAGGCCATTGGTCATAAACTATGGCTCACCAAATCCAGCTTGCAATCTGTTTTTGTAAATAAAGTTTTATCGGAACATAGCTACACCTAGTCATCGAGGTATGGTCTATGACTGCTTTTGTGCTACTATGGCAGAATAGAGTAAGAGTAGTTGTGACAGAGACCATGGTAAAGTCCACAAAGCCTAAAATACTTACTATTGGCCCTTTACATAAAAAAAGACGTTGCCAACCCTAGATGTAGGTTAAGTAGTAATCACTTTGTATTAATTAGAAAACCAAGCCTACTCACAGTGGAGTGATTTGAGGATGGAGAACAGCACATGTCTAGCATGTGTGTCACCACTCCCCATGCTC
The DNA here is from genome assembly GCF_030445035.2 of Dasypus novemcinctus. NCBI lineage: Eukaryota > Metazoa > Chordata > Mammalia > Cingulata > Dasypodidae > Dasypus > Dasypus novemcinctus. The sequence goes on from NC_080689.1 coordinate 55,093,045, forward strand.
TGACCTATTACAGACATTACAAATCAATCATGGAACTTTCTTCTGCAGAACCCAGGTCTAGCTCAGAATCCTCAACATTTTCCAGGCAGCCATGGCTCATGGACCAGAGTTGTCATGGCAGATAAAAATCAGTTTTCCATCCCTGTATTATCTTTTCCTCTTACCAGTCCACTCAAAGTTACAAGCCTGGTGGAAGGTTAAGTGATGGTTATAGTTATTAAAAGCATTTGTGACTCTAAATGGCATCAAGCATTGTACAGATATGAAAACTAATAATAATGCTTTGCATGTGTTCCCTCATACAACAAATATCTCTTGAGGCTCAATCTGCTATGTGCCAAGCTCTGACCCAGGCACTGGAGATTCCTGAAGGAATAAAATATGTCAAGTGCCTGCACTTCATGGAACAAACAACCTAGAAATGAAATTATAGATAATAATGTCAGGTAGTGTTGAGAGCCATGAAAAAAAAATCACAGCAGAGTGAAGGGATAGAGAGTGCCAGGGGGGATAAGGAAGACCTCTCTGCAGAGGTGACATTTGAGCAGACCCAAGTGAAGGGAGGGGTCTCACTGCTTCTGCACGTGGTGAGGGAAGAGCATTTCCGGCAGAGGGAGCAGCAGCTACAAAGTCCTGAGATGGGAAAGGGCTGTGTGTCCATAGGAACACCAGGACTGTCTGTGCAGCTGCAGCAGGAGCCTGGGCAGATGGCAGATGTTTGAATTTTGGCCCCCACGGGGTGGAACGCAGCAGCTGAAGGTCCTTCCCCACATCTTATCCCTCTGATCCTTCCACAAACCCCTGGAGGAGGCAGGGCTTCCCTGTGTGTTTACAGAGGGAGGGCTGCAGCAAGCCATTCCTAGCAACCAAGTGAAGTGTTCTGGTCATACCGCTGAGACGTGAGCCCAAAGTCCTGTCTTACAGGCTGTACTTTAAAGTTATAATAATAGTAGTAATAATAATAATAATAGATTTCTATTTCTTATTGAGGAGTCTGTCCTCAGGCAGAAAGTGCTAAATAATACTTCACCGTTCTTGAGAACAAAGTGGACTTAGTGTCTTGCTTCAAAGGAATAGAGCATAGAAAGAGAAAAATAGTAGTTTTACAGTGGAGGAAGCTGGCAGACACCACCCAAACACATGCTCAAGGTGAACACCCCAGTGATGTCACGTGTGCATGTACCGTGTACCTTGCGAGAAGAGGTGTGATGGTTTGAAACTTTAAGGACCCCAGAAAAGTATCTTCTTAAATTTAATCCATCTCTGTGGGTGTGGACCCATTGTAAGAAGGATTTTTTTGGTGAGTAGGGTCTTAAGAGGTGACCCATCCCTTTCAGGGTGGATCTTAATCCTTTTACTGGAGTCCTTTACAGGAGAATGAAATTCAGATGAAGAGAAAAAGCCATGGAGCAAGAAACCGAAAGCAATGAAACCTGGTAGAGAGGGGAGAGACCAGCAGACTCCACCATGTGCCTTGCCTTGTGACAGGAGCCCAGGATTGCTGGCAGCTGGCCATGAGGATGAAAGCATTGCCTTGAGGATGCCTTCATTTGGACATTTTTTGCAGCCCCAAAATTGTCAGCTTGTAAGTAAATACATCCCCATTGTTAAAAGCTGACCCATTCTTTGGAATCTACTTGAGCAGCTTAGCAAACTACAATACTGGAACACTTCACCTCTGTGAACATGGAAACCCACCCAAAGCCATCGCCCCTCGTCTACCCATAAGAAAACATTGGATAAACATCCACAAGATACTTAACCAATACTCTTCAAAAGTATCAAAGTCATGAGGAAAGCCTGAGAAAACTGTCACAGACCAGAGGAGACTGAAAAGACCCGATGACTAAATGCATTCTTTTGGATTGGATCCTGGAACAGAAAAAATGTGTATGATAATGGAAAAATTGGTGAAGTGAAAATAAAGCCTGGAATTTAATAGTAAATAATAATTAATTATTAATAGTAAAAATAATTAATTACTTATTACTTGAAAATTTTTCTTCCTTCTGCTCAATAGTAAAAAAAAAAAGCTCTGCCCACCATGTGTGCTTTGGAGGAGACCCTAGGACCACAGACAACCTTGGGGTGTCCTTGAGGTACTAATGCCGGCTCAGCTCCATCTCTGTCTCCTGACTGATCCCCCAGGGAACCATCCTCACTGGGCGCTTGGAAAGTGCTTTCCCAACCCCTGATGGATGGGTTTCCACGTCGCTAGTGTGGCATACCATGGAACTTCTCCTTTTCTTCTGCTGCCCCAGCACTCTTCTGCTTCCACAAGAACCTGATAAGGCAGGTTAAAAAAAACAAAAAGACTTAACTAATGCATGGGGCCTGAGGGACTTACATGTCCTTAAGACTTTTTAGCAGAAATGGTTGGCAGGAGCAGCCCTTAATTACCTCATGCAGCTTGCCAGTCTCCTGCACTTCACACAGTGGTCCCTGCTTGCCGAGGGGCTGGTGGAGAGGTGAAGAGGCAGAAAGCAGAGGGCCATGTGGGGACAGAAGCGGCCCCAGCTCAGGCCCCAGCCACCATGTTTAGAAACAGACCCTCCCCATCCCACTTCACCATGAGGGGTGCTGCTTGTGACCCATCTTTGGAAAGCTCAGTCAGTAGAGCAAAGCAGGCTGTTATTGGGGGTGGGGTGGTGACGTTATTTTTTGAAATAACCACTGGTGTATATGATTCTGCTGAGCCCTGGCTTACTTTTCAAAGGGACTTACAGACCTTTCCCAATCACTGTCCTTCCACCCATCTCTGTTTTCTGAGAAAAGGGCCATTCCGCTGGGAGGGGCCACCTCTTCAGGCGGCTGCTCTCGGCCTGTGCTCTGAGCAGCTCTGCAGCCCCACTTCCCTGCTGCGCTGGGACTAGGGGCCCGTGGGCGCCTCACATGCCCCCTGAAGCTGGCAGCGCCACTTCTTTGCTAGGTGACTTTGGAGGGGTACTTAGCCTCTGAACTCTGCTTGTAAAATGAGGATAAGAAAAGTTATTTCCTAATTTCTGTGAAATTTTTAAGGGTGTGAAGCCGGTCTCTTAGCACGATTCTTCATTCTTGGTAGTGACGGCTGTCCTGTGTACGACAGCGTGCTTAGCAGCCTCACCCGCCTCCACCACTAGATGCCGGTAGCACCCCTGTCCTCAGTTTCCAGACCCTGCCAGACGCCCCTGGGGTGTGTGAGTACGTGTGTGTGTGTGCGCAAAATCATACCCAGTTGAGAATAAATGGTCTCAAGAATGGAAAGTGGTTTGCATGCTTCAGGACATTTAGAAGGAGGTTGGTTGAGGCCTAATTCCTCAAGTTCTCTAGATGCTGTAGGGTTTAGTCAGATGTGTGGCAGAGTTCCGATTTTTCAGAAATTTAGAATCTAATTGGAAAGAAAGGTCAAAGTCAGATGAAAAGATACTTAACGATGCCAATTATGGTAGGGATATTGGTTCCTTGAGAGCATGACATTGATCACCACGATTGCTGGGTGAAGGGTGGAGTGAGGTTAGAAACAGGCCAGTGGTGGGAGACACACTGCAAAGAATGTAGGGGTAAGGCCAGGGGGAACGAGAGGCCCGAAGAGCGGCTCTGGGGTGGTGAAGACCTGGCTGTTCATGACCACTGGACATAGCCACTGCTGACCACGCCTCGTTCAAGGGCAGACATGGACACAGCAGCTTTGAACCAGATACTCTGCATTTTGGGAAAGAAGCAAACGCTTTCATCAGAAAAAAATATCTCCTGATAAAGGAGTGAAACATTAAAAACTAACATGCACTCTTGGACTTAGATATTTTTGTGAGTTCTCTACCAGGTTTGACAATTAGAGGTGTTTTTTAAATCTGATGCCCCTTACCTCTTCCTCCTTTTTTTGGTAACCGTTATTTGTATAGAGTGACTTGTGTGGGTTGTCTATAAAAATATTTCCCTGAAACCAAGGTTGACTTGACAAATGAGGCAAAAGAAAGAAAATATAGGACTGTGGACTTTAGCGTTGGGATGGACTTATTGATCATCTTTAACTCCCTGGGTTTACTGAAAAAGAAACCAAAGCCCAGAGAGGTGAAATAACTTGCCCAAGGTCACACAGTGCATTAGGGTCAGAGAGGATTGCCCCCAGGACTCCTGCCACAGTCAGTTCACTTCTCATGAGTCCTCACATCCTCCCGTTTAGATCAGCTTCCAGGGTTTGAAGAAAGAACTTTGGTCTTGACTTTCGTCTTGTTGCTGTTTTTTTTTTCAGTTCCTGAAAGCAAAACCCCCTAAAATATTAAATAATTTTCTTACTACATCAAGATAAACGTTCTCTTGTGTTTGATTTTAAATTGCTTTATGTGTTGGTTCTTACTTTTAGAGGTTACATTCAAAACCTCATGGCAGTGAATGAGTCTTCTTGTATTTTCCACCTCCTGATGATTAGTTTTTCTTCTTTGCTGTGCTACTCTCCCTCCCGTGACTCTTGGATTGTGAAAAAGCAGTCAGAATTCAGGAAAGAAGGACCTCTGGTGTCACTGATTGGCAGGGGAATAGAATCTTCCTCTGCTTTTTGTGCATCGCTCCAAAGACAGGAAGAGAGTGCTTACCTGTACTTCATGGGATGAGCTGATTTCTTTCAGGTTTCCAATAACGGCCAAGGTCTAAGTAAAATCTCTTTCTGCGCAGGCACTTGACTCACTGCGCGGGCGCTGGCTCACCACGTGGGCACTCATGTGGGCCCTTGGCTTGCCGTGCGGGCTCTCAGCTCACCATGTGGGCACTTGGCTCACCACGCTGGCACTGGCTCACCCCGAAGTCACACTTTTTATGCTAATTGGGGACTATTGCACTTCCATATGAAGTTGGTGATTGGTTTTTCCATTTCTGTGAAGAAAGCTGTTGGAATTTTTACTGAGATGGTGTTGTATCTGTGAGTAGCTTTGGCCAGTCTTGATATCGGTACCATATTTAGTCTTCCAATCCATGATCACAAAATGTCTTTCCATTTATTTTGGTCTTTAACATTTTTCAGCAATGCTTTGTAGTTTTCTGTGTATGAGTTCTTCACATCCTTGGTTAAAGTTATTCAGAAGTATTTGATTCTTTTTCTTGCTGTTTTAAATGGCAGAATTTTCTTGATTTCCTGTTTGGATTGTTTATTGTTGGTGTATAGAAACCCTACTGATTTTGTGTGTTGATCTCACACTCTGCCACTTTGCTGAATTAGTTTCTTTTTTTTTTTTTAAGATTTATTTTTATTGTATTTATTTATTTCCCCCCGCCGCCCCTCCCGCCCCCCGCATGTTGTTCTTTTTGTCTGCTCCTGTTGTTGTCAGCGGCATGGGAAACTGTGTTTCTTTTTGTTGTGTCCTCTTGGTGCGTCAGCTCTCTGTGTGCGGTGCCATTCCTGGGCAGGCTGCACTTTCTTTCACACTGGGCGGCTCTCCTTACGGAGCACACTCCTTGCACGTGGGGTTCCCCTACACGGGGGACACCCCTGCTTGGCAGGGCACTCCTTGCGCACATCAGCACTGTGCATGGGCCAGCTCCACACAGGTCAAGGAGGCCCAGGGTTAGAACCACGGACCTCCCATGTGGTAGATGGACGCCCTAACCACTGGGCCAAGTCTGCTTCCCTGAATTAGTTTCTTAATCCTAGTAACTCTCTTGTAGATTCTTTGAGATTTTCTCTTTATAGGTTTAGTCGCCTCCAAATAGGAAAAGTTTTACCTCTTCCTTTTCAACCTAGATGCCTTTTATTTTCATTTCTTGCCTGATTGCTCTGGCTAGAGCGTCATAGTACAGTATTGAATAGCAGTAATAAAAGTGAACATCCTTGTCTTGTTTCTGATCTTAGGGAGAAAGTTTTCTGTTTTTCATCATTGAGTATGATATTAGCTGTGGTTTTTCATATATGTCCTTTATCATGTTGAGGAATTTCCTTTGTTTCCTAGTCTTCTGAGTGTTTTATCAAGAAGGGATGCTGGATTTCTGAAATGATTTTTCTGCATCAATTGAGATGATCATGTGTTTTTTTTTTCATTCATTCTATTAATGTAGTATATTATATTGGTTAATTTTCTTAAGTTGAAGCACCCTTGCATACCTGGGGTAAAACTCACTTGGTCATGGTATATAATCCTTTTAATGTGCCATTAGGTTTTGCCTGCTAATGTTTTGTTGAGGATTCTTTTGTATCTATATTTATAAGTGATATTGGTTTGTAATAATCTTTTCCTGTGATATCTTTATTTGGCTTTGGTATTAGAGTGAGGTTGGCTTCATAGAATGAGTTAGGAAGAATTCTCTCCTCTTCAATTTTTGGAAGAGTTTGAGCAGGATTAGTGTTAATTCTCATTTGAGTATCTTGTAAAATTTGCCGATGAAACCATCTGGTTGGTCTGGACTTTTTTTTGGGGAGGAGGCTTTTGATAACTGATTCAATCTCTTTGTTTCTTATCAGACCCTTGAGGTCTTCTATGTCTTCATGAGTCAGTTTAAGTCATTTGTGTGTTTATAGAACTTTGTCTGTTTCATTGAGGTTATCTAATTTGTTGGTGTACAATTGTTCATAGCATCTCTCTTAGAATCCTTTTTATTTCTGTAGGGCTGATAGGACTGTTCCCACTTTCATTTCTGATTTATTAATTTGTGACCTCTTTTCTTCCTTATCAGTCTGGATAAAGTTTGCAATTATATTGATCTTGTCAAAGAACCAACTTTAGTTTCATTAATTCTCTCTATTTTTCTTCCTACATTTCATTTTTCTCTGCTCTAATCTTTGTTATTTCCCTTCTTCTGTTCATTTTGGGTTCATTTTGCTCTTCTTTTTTTCTAGTTCCTCCAGGTGTGAGGTTAGGTTATTCATTTGAGATCTTTTTTATTTTTTAATGAAAATACATACAGCTATAAATTCTCTCTGAGCACTGCCTTTTCTGCTTCCTATAGGCTCTCCTATTTTGTTTTTTCATTTTCATGTGTCTTGAGATATTTCTTTATTAGCCTTGTGATTTCTTCTTTGACCCATTGGTTGTTTAAGTATGTAGTTTAATTTCCACATATTGGGAAGCAGATGTGGCTCAAGTGATAGGGCCTCCACCTACCATATGGGAGGACCCAAGTTCAATCCCTGGGACCTCCTGATGACAAGGAAGAAGAGAAAGCATGCCTGTGCCATGAGCCAGTGCCCACATGGTGAGTCGAGTGCTTGTGCAGTGAGCCAAGTGCCCACATGGGTGCCTGTGTGGTGAGACGAGTGCCTGCACAGCAAGCTGAGTACCCACACAGTGAACCAGTGCCTGCGCAAGTGAGTCACTCAACAAGATGATGATGCAATGAAAAAAGAGACAAAGGGGAGAGTCAAGGTGAAGTGCAGCAGAGACCAGAAACTTAGGTGGTGCAATTGACAGGGAACCTCTCTCCACATCAAAAGTCCCCAGGATTGAATCCCAGTGAATCCTAGAGGAGAAAGACAAGAAGAAAAGGAGAAGACAAAAAAAGAGAAGTAGATACAAAAGATCATACACAGGCAGCAAAAACAGCAGGGAAGGAGGGGGAGGGGGGGGAAGGGAAAAAATTTCCACATATTTATGAATTTCCCAGTTCTCCCTCTTGTTGATTCTGGCTTCATTACACTGTTGTCAGAGAAGATATATTGTATAATTTCAATCTTTTAAAATTTTCTGAAACTTTTTCTGTGACTGGAACATATGGTCTATCCTAGAGAATGGTCCATGTGCCCTAAAGAAGAGTGTGTATTTTGCTGTTCTTGGGTGAGGTGTTCTATATATGTCTGTTAGGGACTTACTGGTTTATTGTATTAGTAAAGGCCTCTGTTTCCTTATTGATCTTCAGTCTAACTGTTCTATTCATTATTGAAAATGTTGTATTGAATTCTCCTACTATTGATATAGAGCCACCTATTTTTCCCTTCATATCTCTCAATGTTTGCTTCATATATATTGAAATTCTGCTCTTAGATGCATGTAGAAATTTATAATTGTTACATCTTCTTGTGAATTGACACTTTTATCAGTATATAATGATCCTCATTGTCCCTTGTAAGAGTTTTTGACTGGAAGTCTATTTTACCTGATATTGGTGAAACAACCTCAGCTCTCTTTTAGTTACTCCTCGTATGGAATGTTTTTCTCATCCTTTCACTTTTAAACTACTTGTATCTTTGAATTAAGGGTGAGTCTCTGGTAAACAGCATATAATTGGGACATGTCTTTTACCCCCACTTTGCCAACCCTTGACTTTTGACTGGAGAGTTTAACACATTTACATTTAAAGTACTGACTGATAATACGGGACCTACTTCTGCCATTTTCCTACTTGGTTTTTCAGTCATACCTTTTTTTCCCCTTAATTCTTCCATTATTGCCTACTTTTATATTTAGTTGATCTGTTATAATGAATCATTTAGAGTCCCTCATTTCTTTCTGCAAATATTTTTCAGATATTTTATTAACATCCTACATCTATATCAATCTCATTTGATTTGACACCAACATCATTTCAATACTATGCACATACTGTGTGCTTAAACCCTCCATTCCCTGACACTTATGTTGTTCTTGTCATAAAATACATCTTTACACATTTTCCCCAACCACAGATTTATCATTACTTTTCATGATGTGCATTTTAGATCCTTAGTATGAAGTGAAATTACAAACCAAAAATATAATACTCTTGTTGTTATCTTTTCTGGAGATCTTTATTTCTTTATCTAGCTTTGATCTTCTCTCCAGCATCCTTCCTTTCATTCTGGAAATCTCCCTTCAGCATTGCTTATAGGTCAGCTCCACTGGTAATGAACTCCCTCAGCTTTAGTTTATCCAGGAATGTCTTAATCTATCCCTCACTTTTGAAAGACAGTTTCACTAGATAAAAAATTCTTGGTTGGCAATTATTTTATTTCAGCACCTTGAATACATTTTACCACTGTCTTCTTGCCTCCATGTTTTCTGATGAGAAATCAGCACTTAATCTTATTGAGGCTTCTTGTACATAACACACAGCTTCTCTTTTGCAGCTTTCAGGATTTTTCCCTGTGGCATTCAGCAGTTTGATTATAATGTGCCTGAGTGTGGCTCTCTTTGATATTATTCTGTTTAGAGATGAGGCTTTTGACACTTGCACGATGGAGGCCTTTTAGCTGGCATATCAGGTCAATGTTTTAAACTGCAGGCACAGATCTTAAGACTCAAAATCAGTGGGTCTTAATCTGGTTTTGACTCTAGAGTCATGGAGAGAGCTTTGAGAAAAAATGCCATATCAGAAATTCTGATTTAATTGGTCTCAGAGGGGGCATCAGGGCCAGGTGATTCTAATGTGCTGCAAGGTTTGAAAATGATTTGAAATCACTGCACCTATTTTCAGAACAAGCCATGTCTACCTCTGGTCTATGGTGGTGATTATGATGGTGACATTCATGATGTTGATCAGAGCTAATAAATTTACTGATATATGCTATGTGCCAGATTCTGTTAGGAGCACGTTTACATGCCTCAACTTAGATAACCTTTGCAGCAAGTGGATGCTATTACTGCCCTTATTTCAGGGATGTGGAAACTGAGGCACAGAGGAGGTAAGGTCACTCAGCTAGTATGTGGCAGAGCCAGGAGGCTCTTGTGCTGTAATTGTACACTGTGAAGGGTGATTGGGCTGTTAGGTTGAGTACCTCATTCTGAAGACCCTCCAAGGCAGAGAAGCCCCTAGTCTCTTCTGCTAATGTCCTCTTGTTTCTTTTCCTCTATGGAAATGAACATGGGCATTGCCAGGCATTCAGAGTGTGGACATCAGAATTCAGAACATAGTCCTAGCCAAAGGTCTAGAGCTCCATAGGCCTCTCCTATGTCTGTGTAGGCACCCCTGCCAGGTGGAAACATGTGTAGTGACTTCAGTACTTAAATGAAGTGCTGTTAGGAGGAAACATTAAAGAGTGATTGAAGGCAAGGGCAATAATGCTGAGATATTTTCCTGACATTGCATTAATTGGAGGACACGGAAACTCAGCCAGTTCCCTTTAACTATTGCTTGGCTCTCTTGAGGCTGCTTCTAAGGGTATCAGGATGGGTCTTGCAAACCATTTGGGTTTGGGGATCATTGCACATCTTAAGCTGTTTTGCAAACCATTAGGCTGTCCAAAATGCCAGCCATTTTTCTATGTGTGCTCTGTGGTCCTGATTAATGCCTCCTCTTCTCCCATTGTCCTCCTGGACTGCTTTTCATTTCCTGCTGCTTCCTATAGCTTTTCCCCTTGATTCAGGTCCACATTCTCTTTGTGCTTCTCGTGCCCTTCTTAAAGTGGTCCACATCTTCTGCTCTGCTAATGACTCTCCGGCCCGACTGATTCTTATCTTCCAAATTCTCTCCTCTGAGCTCACTTTTCCTATAAAGTCTAGGCAAAATATAGTCCTATTGTCACTACTCCCTCCAAACCTTAGCAATGCCAGAAGGAATAAAGAATTGCTAATGATATGGTTGGCTCTTTACTATCTTCCAAGCTAATTGATATCTGGTGTTTTGTTGCATGTGTATTTATTCAGCCATTCATTCATCTCTGTTGGTGTCTTAAGCTTGGGTTGTTTTTCTCTCCTTACACTGCCTCCACAACTGTACCACTGCTTGCTTAATACTAATCAGTGTGAAGCTAATGATTTTTATGTAGGGAATCTTTACATTCACAGTATAGAAATTGGATGCTAAGGTCTTAAAAAATAATTAACATTCTCTTACATTATAGCTGGCCCTTTATCTTCTGGTTTGTGGATTTTTCCAAGTCATTCTCTTCTTCTATCAGTTTCATTTATCAAACTGTTTGGTGCTCACAAGGCAGATGATTGGGGAAAGTGCAGCCCAGATTAATCAAATAAGCTGTTTGGCAGCTATTCCTATGAAAGGCGATGTCAGGCAGGAAGTTCAGCTCTAGGCACACTTGGGTTTTGAGGTCAAATGGGGATCTCATTTATCTATGCCAACCCCATTGCCCTTCGCCCTCTGCCAGGTGCTCTTTGCCCTCACCCGGTAACCTAATTTGTGTTTGAAAAAGAGCAGCAGTTGCAACAGCACCTCGAGTTCCAGCCTAAGTCAGCCTGGAGGGCAGATCAAGAAATCAGATAGGAATCTACTGAGATCCAACAGTGTGCAGAGTCCACAAGAGACCCAGGGACCAGGTGTCTTCTCTGGCCAAAGGTATTTCTCGGGAGGTCAGAAACAAGGATCTTGGTGAGAGAGGGAGGCAAGGAAAGGGTGAAAGGCGAAGGGGCAGAAGAAAGGATGCTTTCACAAAGGAAAGTTGCTGATTCTGTCTGTGATCAATCACGCTTAACAAAGAGGCCAGTGACACAAGGCCTTGTTCCCCCCAGAACATTGCCATTCTACCATCCAAAGTCCTATCAGAAGATGCCGACGCTAATGTAAATGAATGTCCCCTATTCTTGTTGGCAGCTTTTTCCAACATGGATGGAGTTGACAGGCTGACAGCAGTGATTTTTTTTTTATTCCCTTGGTGTGATCCTGGGTGGTAAGAACCACCTTCACAAGAGGCCACACATTTTCCTAGATGTGTCCCCAAAAATGTCAACCTCAACGATAAAGCTGAAAAAGACATTTCACATACATAAAATATGTAATTAAAATGATGAATTATTGTAAGATAGAATATTAGCCTTGTGACATTTTAATCTGAATGCACGAGAGAGGGAGAAAGAGCGCAATCTGAACCGCTCAATTAAATTTAGAATCCCCCCCTCCATTGTTATGAATAAATAGAAAAGATTCTGTAGCAGTCCGTGGAATTATTAATTGCAACTAGTGTAGAAGGTGCATGCACCATATCATGAAATGGAATATCATTGTTAGTGACTATATTTCTTGGTAATTAAGGCCCAGACTAATGATGCAAGTTTTCTCCAGCATGATTTTCATCTGATTATGAGGCTGCTTCATTAAGAGCACTCAGCCTAACGAGCTGTAGCTGTAATAAAGTAATTTTCTGTCTTGTGCTCTGATTGATAAAGAGTTTCTATAGCTAAAAGGAATTGAAAATATAATTATAATTAGAAACGGTTGAATAAAGTTATTACAGGATTGCTGAAGGGTAGTGCAATTGACACCATAATGTTTTTTTGGAAGTGAGCATCTTAAAATTAGACTTTATAAAGCAACAAAACTCCTTTGCTAATAACTGGGCCGAATGTTGCTGCTTCCATAAAATGAACATTTAGATTAAAGGAAAATGAGACTTTCCCACATTGTTCTCGACAAGAAAAACATATGCAAGAAGAATGCCATCGCCTTTCTTCCCAGCATTCTTCCCATGTGAAGTAAAGCGTATGAACATACTTTTTACTCCATTTATAATAAATTTCCTTCTGCCATATGTTGGAAAAAGATCTTTTTGATTAAACTGATGTCTTTTTAAGCATACAGTATAATTTTGGAGTTTCTCCTTGCCAATGTGCAAAGAGTTATGTTGTCCTTTTATATATTTTTATACATTTATATTTATGAGGCAATGGGCTTCATATAATTTTTCAAATTGTGTAGAGGGGTTTTTCCCCCTGTCTTTGTCATGCATTGGTTGATATCAAAATATAACTGGGGAGGATACTGGATTCTGCCCCCCACCCCATGGGAAATGCTAATCAACTTTTTATTCTAGAAACCTTATTTCTTTTTATGATGTTCACATTTATAAACCATGGAAACTCTGTTAGAGCAGTCCTTGGTGTGTATGTCATTGGATATGTCTGTAATATTGACATATAAATCTGTGGCAGTGGTTTTATTTAGAATTAGCTGATACACTTTGTCCTCCAAATTAGTTTCACATATTTAATGTAGTCTCTTTTGTCCCATTTGCGCTCTTTGAACTGCATGAAAAACATGCATATACTTTAAAGTGATGTGGTTATGTAAATCTATTTTATGCAAACTCACCCAGATATTATTAGGTCTGAACTGAGCTGAGGAGTGGATCTTTCTAGATCCACACTTTTGACCGATTGTTGCAAAGCTCCTATTTCATGTTTATTCTGACAATTGGAAAGATTTTTAGAATTTTTAAGAATCATTTTGAACATATTATTGGGTAATAAAACCATGCTATTGAAATACCATTAGTAAGATTAGAGAGAAAAAAAGAGCAGAATTTTATTGGTTGTTCATTGAAAATGTTAGCTGTGATTAGTTACATAATCCTACATTAACCTGTAAATTAAAATTCCTTGGTGCAATTTGATGGCTGATTTAATTTTGTCTTTCTTTGTTTGCCGCAGGCTAATTCCATTATGAATTCTTTATACAGCCTTTTCCCTCAATGATTAGCAGCTTCTACTCAAGTTCTGATTACTATTGTACACTTAGCACTACATAAAGCCGGGGATTAATATTCCCCTGAAGAATTGTTGCTATGGATCTGCTCTATTCCTTCTAAGAGATGTTTCTGCAGCTTCAATTGTCCATAAATTATGATCTCTAGTGAATTATCAGTGGGAGTGAGCTGAGCTTAACAAGCTGAAGAGTGCTCTCTAGTTCGGAGAGAAAAAAGGCGAGGAAGAGAGAGAAAAAGAGATTCTCAATTATTAATTTTGAGGTTTGATCATTCAGAAGAAGTGCTATTTTCCCCATCTCTATCCTTATAGACATGCACAAATAAGATTGAGGTTGTGGATTAGAAAGGAAGCTTTTTACATCTTTCAATATTTGGTGATCATAACATGCCGAGGATTCTTAATTACCTGTAAAGAGAGAGAGAAAATGCTGGCTCTGCTACCTGGCAATGTAGCGGGTTAGAGGGTGTGGTTTATTTTTAGAAGAGGCATTGTCTTATTTGCAGAGTGTGATTTCCCCGTCTATCAGTTTAGGAATACGTATTTGGGTGCACTGTTTAAAAACATCCCTGGGAATTATAGAAGACTGGGAAGGAATTAGTGTAAAGATTTTTTAAAATGAGGGAGGTTCTTTTCAAGAAACTATTCCTAGGTAAAGTTGATGTAGCTTGCAAAGGGTCTCGGTTTTGTTTTGCCAGGACTTTAAAAAAACTCAGGGATTGGATAACTATTGGGCATACGCCCCTCCCCTGTGATTATTATATAACCAGGGATTGTGTTCAGGGTTTGTTTTGGACGTTAGCTTGGGTAAACCCACATGCCCCTCCTTCCCACCATACAATTTTCTGAAGGGTCTTAAAAGAATGAGCCTAGACTTTTCCTGAAAACCTTCTGCTGGGTGGATTCTTCTACTTGGGAGGACGTCTGTGGCCCTGCAGCATGTGGCAGAAGCTCTCACTGGCTCGGATGCTGGGAGTGAGTTTAAACTGAGAAAGCAGTTGGAATCAGGCTTCAGACCACCAAGCTTGCTGAATTCCATCTACCAAGACATGATTCAGTCCAAGAGAAACGCACATTTAGACAATGTATGGCGTAAGATGATTCTCTTTCTTCTCTTTCCTTTCCCTTAATTTTCTTATTCCATTTTACCTCCTTTCTTTTTGAATGTTCTCTCTCCTCTCTAGTCCCCATCCTTTCCCTATTTCATTCTTCAATCTTCTTTTGCTGTTTCTCTTTTTTCTTTTCTCACTCTTCTCTTGGCCACTCATCCCCAAAGGGCTTAAATACTGAAAATATGCTGGCATTTTAAAGTTGAAGCAAAAAGGTGAATTTTATTGCTACTTGGAAGCCAGCTAAGGGCAGTCCTGAGGGAAGTGAGATAAAATAACGGAGCCTGAGAAATGCACTTAACAGAACAGACACAGTGGAAAGAATCTTTTCCAGGAATTATCCCTTCTCAGTTTTCCATCTATAAAGCAACAAATCATATAGCAGGTCAGGGCAATTCCTTTATTGGGGAAGTAGTTCCTGTGAATCATTCTTAAACCATCCTCAATCTGAACCGAACAGTTCCTGGAAGTGGAGGTCATGACTATTTTATTAGGAGCCTGGTCTCTGCAGCACAGTTCACAGCAATTTGGGGGCCTGCATGCACACACATTTGCACACATGCTTGCATGCACACATACACACATGTTCACGCAAGTAAATTCTTGTGCAACTCATGTGAGGCTCAGTGCAGAACATGAGTTTAGGAAGGATGGTGATATAATTAATTTATTGTCCAAACCACAGCACTTCTGAGAGTGAAAAGTCAGGACAACAGGCATAAATGAGATGGTCGCAGGCAACCAGGATGTCTGGTCCCCCTAGTCCTAGGGAAAGATGGCTATCAAGGTTCCAGAAGGTGAAATCTCTTCTGGGAGACCTGTGTTGGCACGTTCACCTTTCCTTTCCACCAACCTGCATCTGATCCTTCCTTTCACTATGAGGAATCCAACTCCTAGTGGGTCTTGCATGAGTCAGAGACATTGTTCTTTGTTTTCGCAGACCCTTTTGCCTATAGCCTACAGGCTCATGAACTTGACTGGCCCATCAGACACACCACCCAGACTTTGGTTTGGGGGTGAGTGATGCTAAGAAGTAGCGTCTCCAAGGAGCTGCCTATAGTTCCCAGGGCAACAGGGATGGCATCCTGCAGCAGGATCCAGAGCCCAGGGCTGGGCTTCCATGAGGACCAGGACTGTAATGAGATTTTGAAAGTTTCTTGACATGTAGCATCCCAGATTCGTTCTCTAGTTATCCTAGAGATTCTGTGAAGACTAATATCTTATCATCAAGGAGTTGTTGGGAGAACTGAATGTGATACCTACTTCCCCACCAAAGTCTGCTCACCCGTAGAGAACAGCACAATCCCAGGAAAGAACCATTAGATTAATGTAGTCTTCTAATCACATACAATATTGTCCTCTGGAGGAATTTTGATGAACACAATTTTAGCCATTTCATGACATTTCTAGTAACTGATCCCTGCAGAGCCTCCTACCTCCCTCTGTGCTTGAATCCAGTTTTGCTAGGAATGGAATTGGGTTATACATAGTTCACACATTTGACTTGGCTGAAGACCCATCCTGAAGCCAAATTTGAAGGAAAAATAAAGCATCCAATGGTTACTTTATTTTGGCTCACAGTATTTTTGCATATTGAAGGTGAGTGCTGTTTGAGGAGTGACACCTGCTTCGAGAACCTTCTTGCCCAGACCCTTAAGAACAGCCCAGAGGAAGGAATTGAGTGCAGTGTAGATACTGAAGGTGATGCTTGTTGTGTGAACATGTGCTGCCCACAGGTGGAGGCTTATTTTGTTTTAAGGAGCACTGAAGGTCCAGATTTATAGCAAGCTAGAAATCCAGGGCCTTCTCGCCCACAGACTTATGCAGCTGTTTTCCCACAGAATGTAGCAAATAATGCATATTTAATGGCTAGAATGATAGAATATTAGAGATGAAATTTAGTTTCCTTCCATTTTCTTTTTCTAAAGAAGGAGTGTTAAAGTGACTTTTACCAGATTATCATCATATGATAGTGGCTTACACATACTCTATGCCAGACACTGTTTGGACATTAACCATTCTAAACAGTAGCTCCCCTGTTCCTCATGATGGTTGTATTAGGTAGATTTCATCACCCATGTTTTATAAGTGAGGAAACTGAGGCACAAAAAGGCTAAGAGATGAACTTACATGAATCATTTAGACAGCAAATGGCAGAGTCAAGATTTGAACTGGGTGTGCATCTCACCCAGTAGCACATCTGCATCCATGTCTCAGGTATGAACTCTTTTCTTGTTTCTTAATAAACTCTTCTTGCTTGCCTAGCTACCCCCACCTTCCCCCCAAAAAAAATTTGAACTGGAGACAATTGGCTCCAGAGTCCTTGTCCTCAGCCATCACGTTATGTACCTCTGAAGGGCAAGACTTCACTGGAACTTTTTTGTTTGCTCTAAGGCGTAGTGTACTTTGGTATTTCTGGCTGCCGAGGGTCTATTCTCCCTCCCTAGCGGCTCCTCACAATCCTTTGGGGATATACCCCTCAATTGTGGCAAATGCCATGCCTGCCAGCCACCACGGAGGCCATCTGCAGTAGGTGCTGTGGAGCCCTCCGGAATCCTCTTTACTGGCTCATATATCTGTCGTCTAGCTGCTGCGCAGTTTTGTGGCTAACAGTTCATAGCTGGCCTCCTTCTCCAGAGAATTGTCCTTGGCTGACAGAAGTCAACCCTCTAGGAAATAATACCTCTTCAGAGGCAACCCATGGCTAATGACTGACTGGCACAAGGGTACAAAAGGCCCTTACCTAAAGGGGGGCAGCTCTGTAGTGCAGTTTATGCTCCAGAGCCTTCCATGGAGCAGATGGATGCTAAACTTTAGCTGAGGCTATTTTCTTGCTCAGGTTTGTCCCTTCCCTATTCTGCTTCCCTCCTTCCCTGATAGGTTTCTTCTAAACAGCATGTTCTCAGTGAGTCCTGTGCACTAGATCCCTGGTTCAGACTCTGCTTCAAGAGAATGTGATTTAAGTTTCCCTGGACCAGTCCAGGGAGGGTTCCTTATCACATTGCTAAGGTGACCAAGCTGATCCTTCCGGGAGACCCTTGCTGTCTTTCCTATCCTGGCTCTGGGGTGCCTCTTGGAGTCTGCCCATTTCCAGGATGTAGTCTCCTTGATTCCTGTCAGTTCTCTGAGCAGCCTGAGAAAGGGCACTTCAAACGCCTTCCCAGGTGATGCTGATGCAGCTCGGGGACTGGCCTAGATCATTCTATGGGGTCAGTTTCCCTCACTCAATTCTAGGAGTCTGATTTTGTGACTGGTAAGCTGTCCAGGCAGAGGGGGACAGGCTTCCTACTCAGGTTGGGGAATGTGGAGCCCCCTCTGTGGTTGAGAGAATGACGTCCATGGCCAGATGGAGCCGAGCAGAGCCAGGTAAGCCATTCAGTGAGCAAGAAAGCTGGGGAAATGGTGTCTGAGCTTACCTGCTTTCAAAGCTCTGGGGAACTGCAAAAACCCTTTGCTTCAACCCTATGCTGAACTCAAGAGATGGGGCTGGGGTAGGGAATGTTCATATCTTAGAAATAATACATGATTTCCCTAAATTCTTCCCTCCCTCCCTTCCTTCTCCCATCTCTTCCTTCCTCCCTCCCTCTCTCCCCCTCTCACCCCCCTCTCTTCCTCTGTTTCTCTTCCTCCCCCCTAATCTTGTCTCTCTCTTTTCCTTCCTCCCTCCTTCCCTCCCTCCCTATCTCTCTATAATCGAGGGCCCGAGGACCCTCCCCACCGAGGCTGCTCCTGCTTGCTTCCTGTTCCTGTCTCTTTCAGGTCCTCAAACAGATATTCACATGCAGGCGGCCTCTCAGTTTTTACTGCCGCCTTTCTTGCCAAACACAAATACTGACTGTTCTTTCGCGGCTCCTTGTTTCTGGTGCAGCAGGACAATGAGGGGAGCATAGATAAATGTTTCACAGAGCATGGCTGTGGCGCCCTTGAAAAGAGGGAACCCTGGTAACAGACCCCGAGGTAGAGACAATTTCCTTGCTTTATTGATGTCTCTTCCAGGGAAGAGATTCTCAGTAGAGGAGCCAGCCCTTGATTCAGAGGAAGCAGCGGTGGTTTCAATGGTGTGTGTGTGTGTATAGAACACCCTTGAAGGTATAAGTTAAACATTTTCCTGTTCTCATATTGGCCAGTGCGAGAGTGAATGAAGATACCAAAGAAAAGGACCCACATTCTATGGATGCCTTCCCTTTCCTTTTATTTCCCCTTCATTCTAGCCACAGCTCAAGTTTGCCTTTGAGCCAAGGAAGCTGAATGATATTGCTCCTTTGTGAAAAGATTTGCTGTCAAATTCTGTGCAAGTTGATTCTGCTGATTTGCATGAGAGGAAATATAATCTGATGAAGATGTAAATGTACACAATTGTTTTCTTATCTATAGGCTTTTTGTTAGTGGTTTAGAAAGAGTCATTTAAATATTCCCATTCGAAGTAATTTAGAGGATTATGTAATGTTAAGTGATTACATTTTTAAAGACTTCTTATTGGCTAATTCTGTCTTTTATATTAACTCATTTAGTCATACTTATAATCAGGACTTTTGAGCATTTATATTAAAATATTATGAGAGATAGGATACAAAGGTAAATAAGAAATTGGTCCTGCCTTCCGGGTGCTTACACGAAGATACATTTTAAAATTTAATTTGAAGTTGTTTGGAATTTGGAATGGATTTTCCAAGAAGCAAGTTTCTAACACATTACAAGTCTCTAACACTTTATAGTTTACACAATACTATCATAATCCTAGGCAAGACAACAAAAACCTCTTAATGCCTTATGCACTTGAACCAATAAAATGGGAAGCTGCTTTAAACGTTATTTCTCAGTTCTGTCAAGACCCAGAACTACTGTGATCGGGATCTGAGCTTCTCCTTCACCCACTTATGGCTGAAGAGGGATTATGAAGAGTCTGATATTGGGACATAATCCTGAGAGCTGGGTGAGGGCTATCACTGGGTCTCAATTTCTGTACACCCAACACTTTTGCACATTCTATTAGGTTCATGCGAAAGTAATTGTGGTTTTGTTTTGTTGAAATTTGTTGTTTGATATTGGCATACATTCTTAAATAAATGTGGTTATGTTATCCATCATTTTAATGTGCATTTCTTGCTTTATATTTTTTTGGCTAATGACTTATTACTTGCTGTTTATTTTATATTTATTTTAGACTATGGAAATGATGTTAGACAAAAAGCAAATTCGATCAATTTTCTTATTTGAGTTCAAAATGAGTCATGAAGCAGTGAAGACAACTCACAACATCAACAACACATTTGGCCAGGAATTGCTAACGAATGTACTGTGCAGTGGTGGTTCAAGAAGTTTTACAAAGGAATCGGGAGCCTTGAAAACGAGGAGCGTAGTGGCGGGCCATTGGAAGTTGACAATGATCAGTTGAGAACAATCATTGATCCTGATCCTCTTACAACTACATGAGAAGATGCTGAAGGATTCAACATTGACCATTCTATGGTTGTTTGACATTTGAAGCAAATTAGAAAGGTGAAAAAGCTCGATAAGTGGGTGCCTTATAAACTGACTGACAACAAAAAAATTGTCTTTTTGAAGTGTCGTCTTCTTTTATTCTATGCAACAACAATGAACCATTTCTTGATTGGATTGTGACGTACAATGAAAAGCAGATTTTATATGACAACTGGCGACGGCCATCTCAGTGGTTGGACCAAGAAGAAGCTCCAAAGCACTTCCTAAAGCCAAAGTAGCACCAAAAAAAGCCATGGTCTTTGATTGGTGGTCTGCTGCCAGTCTGATCAACTACAGCTTTCTGAATCCCAGTGAAGCCATTACACCTGAGAAGTATGCTCAGCAAATCGTTGAGATGCACTGAAAACTGCAACGCCTGCAGCTGGCATTGGTCAACAGAAAGGGCCCAATTCCTCTCCATGACAATGCCTGACTGCATGTTGCACAACTTCAGAAGTTGAATGAATTGGGCTACAAAGTTTTGTCCCACTCACCATATTCACCTGACCTCTCACCAACTGACTATCACTTCTTCAAGCATCTCAACAACTTTTTGAGGGGAAAACACTTCCCAAACCAGCAGGATACAGAAAATGCTTTCCAAGAGCTTGTTGAATCCCAAAATATGGATTTTTATGCTACAGGAATAACTTTATTTCTCATTGGTAAAAATGCATTGATTGTAATGGTTCCTATGTTGATTAATAAAGATGTGTTTGAGCCTAGTTATAATGATTTAAAATCAACAGTTCTAAACCTCAATTCTTTTTGCACCAACCTATGCTTGTGAGCCCTACACTATCTTTTGTGGATCAAATGGAGACTTTCATACCTCAGTCAATAGGAAATTTCTAAACTTGGATGTTACCTGCCAGTCTCTAATAATTTTTACCACATTTCTATCTTTATCTGTTTATCTATGCAATTATTTAAATACTTAATGCAGTTTTTCCTTAGTAAAATGAGTCAAACAGGAGAATGAAAATGCCAACGTGGTGACTCAAAGTGTAAGTTTCTTCAAGTGAATGTAAACAAGATGGACTGGATCCTTCTTGGTTTGTCCTAAGTGGGCACTCTAGCTTCTTGCAGCAGATTAAGTCCAGCAAATGTGTGTGCCTAACTGTGAAGGAAAAGAAAAAGAGGAAAAGACATATAAAATATGATTGAAATAGATTAATAAAAATTGTGTATAAGAGACAGAGTATAATTAGGAATTTCATATGATTTTTTTAAAGCTCTCTGAAAACAGAATTGCCCTGCAAATTTACAGTTTAACTTGCATCTCTGACATATTTCAAGGTCGTTATGGATGGAATTAGGGATAGTCAGAGTGCTCAGGGGGGAAGGGCATGGGTGTTGACAGTGGCGCCTGGAAGCTTTGGCTGCAGAGCAGTGGTGGAGGAAGGAAGGGGAAAAAGAGGAGAGTGGGGAGCATGGTCCCAGTCAGCAGTAGTAGCATAGAGGGGACCTTCCTGGAGCATGAGGGAACTTGGTGGGAAGGGGAAGGTGAGTCTCCAGCTGAGTAGGCACTTCTAGAAGCAGGAAGTTGGGCAGAATGTTTTAAGTCCTATGGAAGATGGTAGCGCAAACTGTTCTGGGAGAGAAGTGATCATGTTTGATGGTGGATCTGGGAGGCTTCTGGGTCCGTGTGACATTTGGGCTGAGCCTAGAAGCATGTATAAGGCTTTTTTCCAGCCAGAAATTTGGGGAGATGATATGAGGAGAACAAACAGGATTAGGATGAATGAGAGGAAAAGTGTGGTGGTAGGAAATCCAGGCACATGTTTGGGAAACAGCGAACAGTGGGACAACTATAGATTCGTTAAAGTTCATTGAGATGAGTAGAGAATGATTAAATTGGAAGGCTAGGTTGTGGCCAGCTCAAGGAGATTTTAGAATTCAAACTAAACTGTGATTTAAAGTTAACTTAGCAGTGGCTTAATTTGGAGGCAGGGATCTGGGGCTTAGGAGGAAAGAAAAGCACTAATAAAGCTCTTGTAATATTTCAGGCAAGGATTCTGAGAGCCAGAATCATGGTAGTGTCAATAGAAACAGCAGGAAGTGATGGATTCAGGAGTTAGAATAGAAGTTTGGCATGATTGAATTGTCAAGGATGAGAGAAGGAAAGAAGTTGAAAATGATTGTGTGAATGGGAGAGTAATAGTGTTAGCAATAAAAACAGTTAGGAGAAAGAGAGTGAAAGGAGCAAGGTAAATTTGAAAAATGTAGCATTTGAGGTGCCTGTGGAATACTCTGATGGAATCCTCTGGAGGGTTGGTAGACTTGGAGGCATGGAATTTGGAAGCAGGTTCTTGGAGGTGATAGTAGAAGTGATGGATGAGATTTTCGATAAGATAGAGAGCAGAGAGGGTCAAGGGCTCTGGTTCAGAATTGTGTAAATGTCTGCTTTTAGGATTAGGAGGAGGAAGAAGAACCAATGAGGAGAGAGACAGGAGAGTTAAGTAAAGTGTAAAGGATGACAAGAGAAGATTGAGCTACAAGAAGGAAGTGGTGGGCAATAGGATAAAATGCTTGGACGTGGCTGAGGATGTCGCTATTAGAGATTACCAGAGACTATTAAGTGAGTAGGTCCAGTTAGAAAGATAATGCACTAGCTCCTGTCACATTAACTCAAATGACTCAACAGTGAAGGAGGCATGTCTCCTGCTGGGACTTGGAGGGTTGGGGATCAGAATGCGGCTCTAAATGGAAGTTTGGAAAAGCTAAGGTGAGAGATTCATCAGCAGCGAAGACTCAATTAAAGTGAAACAGCACTGGAAGTGAATCCAGTCAGCGTGGCTGGGAACTTTTCTTCTAAGAATGATTGGCAAGTAAAGCAGATGGTGAGGGTTCCCAGGGCTGGAGAATGGCAAGATAATTTCAGCAGGATGTCAAGGATTCTAGGACTCTAGGGTGATTGCAAGGGTGAGGGCTGAAATTCCTGGCATGGGATTGAGCCTAGAAGGTAGGAGAGCAAATGAAGCTGGAAAGAATGTAAGGCCCTGGTCTAGGAGAACAGAGAGGGGCTGAATGGTTGGCTGTCATGATAAGGGCAAGGGATAGGTTTAGCAGAAATGAGCATGTGGAGAGGCATGGTATAAACAGAGAAGGAAATTCCAGGATTTTTGATATTGAGCTGAGGTAGTTTGCAGTATTGAGAAACCCCAGGATATGGCTGAGATGGTGTTAAAGTATGATGGAGATAAGGTTTGTGGAGTTCCACAGGTCTGGAAGATGTGTAGTGCTGAAAGGATCATCAATATGAATTCTGATCTCACCAGAAGGGACAGAAAACGAAGGAAGGATATCGCTATTTATTGAAAGTCCTATGTGTCAAACACTGTGCTGATTTTTTCACATCTGTTATAGCATTTAATCCTTACAACAATCCTGTAATGATAGGTAATACTGTACCCATTTTATAGATGAAGAAGCTCAAGCAAGAGAGGTTGACTCAAGGTCTCCCGGGTCGACCTGATGGAGATAAGCTGCGAGCATGTCTTACTCCACAACATGAACTCTTTTCTGAGGACAGTCACAGTCAAAAGTTGACTCCATTAATGCAGGGTATCCCAGGGGTCAGAAGACAATGGTGGCCAGAATGGGGAGCATTTAGTATAAATAGATGGTACAGACTTCAAGAGAAAGTGTGTTGCTAAGTGTGTTGGGAAAGAGGTCTAGACATGGAAATCCAGTCAGACTAGTGTTGATGTCTCCCATGGAGATACTTGAGTGTGTGAGAAGGGGAGGGCTTTGAGGGACTATTTGGGGAAACTAAGATTCCAATGAAAGGATAATGTTCATTTTACAATGGGTTAGCCTTATTCTGAGGCTTCCTTATTGCCTGTGTTCAAACTGATACAAATATGATACCTGCTTTCATCCTTTCCATTTCTGTTCTTGTTGTCTGCAAGATCAGTGCTTTAGGAGCCACACTTCTCTACAAATTGTGAACAAATTTGTTATATATTTCAGGAGCAATTCAAATGGATTATTTTGAATCCTGACACATTTATTTAAAATAGGAAATATGAAGAGTACATTACTCCTCTCAATGTACACAATGGGTTTGGAGCTTTCTAAAGACTGACTAAGTTCTTTATCTTACTTTTCACTTATGGGAAGACAGTTAGAAGGTAACTATTGGCATAGTGTTTTCTTTTTTTTTTAAAGATTTATTTATTTCTTTAATTCCCCCCCTCCCCCGGTTGTCTGTTCTCTGTGTCTATTTGCTGCGTCTTGTTTCTTTGTCCGCTTCTGTTGTCGTCAGCAGCACGGGAAGTGTGGGCGGCGCCATTCCTGGGCAGGCTGCACTTTCTTTTCACGCTGGGTGGCTCTCCTCACGGGTGCACTCCTTGCGCGTGGGGCTCCCCTACGCGGGGGACACCCTTGCATGGCAGGGCACTCCTTGCGCGCATCAGCACTGCACATGGGCCAGCTCCACACGGGTCAAGGAGGCCCGGGGTTTGAACCGCGGACCTCCCATGGGGTAGATGGACGCCCTAACCACTGGGCCGAGTCTGTTTCCCTGGCATAGTGTTTTCTGAAGCTAAGTATCCTTCAATATTATTTGTACTCTTTTTGCCTGCCTGGTCCTCTAAAATCATTTGCTCTCTATGCTGGGCATATTTAATTACAACCTCTTAAAATGGGTGCTGTGGCATTATGAAGACTCTTTATGGATGTTGGCACTATGGATAAAGTTATTTTTTGGGCATGAATAAGGCATAGTTGGCATCAGTGAGTTATTAGCAGGCTCCTTGATGTCATGTTTTCTCGTCTCTGAAGAACCATTACTATGAGGCTGTTATTTATAGGGATGAGTTGAGGCCTGCTTGAGTCAAATGTTATAAAAAAAAGTGTTAGTCTATTATTCAAACTGAATCTAAGTTAGGACTCTTTTGTTCTTAGTTTTTCCTCAATGCAATAACCTTATAAACCAAGTGGGTCTAGTTTAAAATGTTTTCCCCCTTTACCTCCTTGGGAGAAATTTTTTTGATTTTTGTAATTGTTGAACTTAGAATTTCTGAATACACTAACCTCCATTTATTTTAGGATTTTTTTTTGGTAGAATTTAAAAAATCAGATCTTTGGTATATGAAAATTTCCGAGGTACATTAGAATTAAATGGAAACATCATTCCTGACTTTGAGTAGGTATCTACTTTTTCTCTGGTGGTTGGCTGAACAATGGTCCACTAAGAAGAGTTGATTTTCCCCGTCCTCCTCAGCCAGGGGGTAGTGTAAAGGTCCATTTGTATATTCAAAAATATGTATGGAATGTCTGCTATTGTCAGGTGTGGTTCTTGGGCCCATTACAATGGGTGAAAGGACAGACAGAAGCCTCTGCCCATGGATTTTCTGGTGGGGAGACAAACAATAAACAAATAAAAAACTAAGCATGTCATTTGTAATACCAGAGGGTGCTAAGTTGTACAAAGAAAAGCAGGGGGAGTGGATGTAGATCAGTGGTTGAGCATATACCTCCCACATTCAATCCCCGGTACCTCCTAAAAAAGAGAAAGAAAAAGAAAAGAAAAGTAGGATAAGGAGATAGAAAGTGAAAGGAGTGATTATTTTCATTGTGTGGTCCGAGGAGGTCTTTCTGAGAAGAGGACTTTGGAGCTGAGAGCACACTTGATAGAAATTGGGGAAATTGGGTATTGGATGCTTTGAATTTGCACACAACTACCTTGTGAGGAAGATGTTACTATCTTGACATTCAGATGAATAACCTGAGGTGGGGCATTTAAATGATTAGGTAGCATGCACAGAGTTGGGTCTTAAGCCTGACTACCTTGGTCCAAGTGGAATATCTCACCCCACACCATGGGTCAGATCTGCCAGAGAAGTGGCTGAATGTTGAGGGATGATGGTGGGAAGGATGGGCCCTTACAGGAGCCCCCCTTGGAAAAAGGTGGGTGCAGTTGGACGTCCATTGTCCCTTCTGGGATCAGCCAACTTGGATGATGAGCTTAGACCTCTGAGGACCAGGGTCTGACCTTGAGGTGTCCTCAGTAACCTTTATTTGAAAGTGTTTTTGAAAAATCTGAAAACTTCCTTCATTTAAAATGATATCCATCAACCCCTCCCCACCGAGTCACGCCTCAGGTGTTTAAAAAATGCTGTGAAGTAACTGACAGTAAGCACAACATGCCTTTTTGTTCACTCTTTTCCATTTTAGTTGGAGAATCCAGGCTTTCTGTAGCTCCCTCTGGTAACAAAACAGCTGAACATGTTCAAAACAGTATTATTATCATTCACTTTACCCTTGAGCAATGCAAAGAAAATACTGTGAACTGGCAGACATCGTTTTGCTAACACACTCTTGTATATCCTGGCTGTGTTTCTCCTAGGAAACCTCCCTTTCTGTTTCTGGAAAGATATTTTCTACTTTGTATTTTGGGATCTGTTTCCAGGAAGCATGTGGCTTGTCTTCCTTTTTAAATTTCATCCCAGTCTTATCCCCTTATCTAGCGCTCTTTAAATGAGTATTATGCAGGAGATGCAAAACCAGAACTTGTTTTTATTTGCAATGCAAAGAGTCTAGCTACCTGAGTTTGTTTCAGAATTTGTAGAGCTTCTAGGTTGGTGTGGTGGTGTGAAGCTGTATGTACCTTCAGAAAAACATGATCTTAAATCTGAGCCATTCTTGTGGGTGTGAACCCATTGTAAGTCTAACCTTTCGATGAGGTTACCTCAGTTAAAGTGTGCCCCGCCTCCATCCGAATGGGCCTTAATCCTAATTACTGGAGTCTTTTATAAGTGAATGAAATTCAGACAAAGGGAGAAAATGCCACAGGAAGCAGGAAGCTGAAACAGAACCCAGAAGAGGAGGAGGAGACCAGGGGGTACCGCTTGTATCTTACCACGCGACAAGCTAAGGACTAAGGGTCACCAGCAGCCAGTCCCAGAATGCAACAGTCTTGAGGAGAAAGCCTTGCTTAGAAGATGCCTTGATTTGGACATTTTCCCTGCTGCAAAACTGTAAGCTAATCCATTCCCATTGCTTAAGCTGACCCATTCCATGGTCTTTGCTTTCAGCTGTCTGCAAAACTAAAAGAGTTGGGGAGGCGAATACGTGGCACACATGCTACCCTGTCCCTTCCTTGGCCCGTGGTGGGCAGCAATAATCAGTCCTGGCATTTTTTCTTGTTAGGTCTAGACATGGCCCCAGCGTCCTTCTCAATACTGTATACATGGCACCCACTACCAACCCACCAGACCTACTCATGAGACACAACCTACTTGTCAGTTCTAAATAGCAAAGTAATTCCCCAGTGACAGTTGCCTTTTTTGTGTCCACTGTAAGCTTTAAAATGATTGAAAATGCTCTTAGTGTAGTCTTTGTATTAGCATGACAAATACAACGGAATATCTGTGGTTTTCAGCATGAGAAGATGGTGTATTGGAATCTTTTGGTGCAAGTGATCTAGACATGTAAATTTTGTTAAAGATCCCTAGATTTTACTAATACTTCTACCTCTGAATTGGGATCCACTTTCTGGACCTGACTTTCATGTGCCTTTACCATGGAATAGTCATCCTGGACAAGTCTGGGGAAGAAAAAACTGGAAAGAACCATTGATGAAAGGCTCTAGGAAGACCAGCCCAATTCTGGGGCAAGAGCACTCATCTTCACATCTTCATCCTGGGGAACTGTAAGTGGTTTCCTGAGAACAATGACCAAGCCTCATCCTTTCCAAGCAAAGGGGTTGTGTGCTGGTTTTATCCTTCCAAGGCCTCATTTCACACCTAAAAAGAAGATGGTCTCCCATGGTGGAAAAGACCCAGTTCCCACCTGACCATTCTTTCTTAATTCAGTGCTGAATCCACCCAGAGAGGCCAGTGTTTCTATCAACATTGAGCAATGGGCACATCTGGTCAGGGCAGAGGGTGACTTCCTCATAAAGACCCCATTGGTAGCATCCTGAAGAAAGAGCTTCTCAGAATGCTTTTCAGAAGCACTTCACTAGTTCTAACAATAAATGCTCATAATTGGAAGAAATGATTTGGTAATTAGAAATCAAACTTCAAATAAGAATAAGAACCTATTTCTAGAGAAACAAACAGGGTTCCTTCCCACCAAGGTAAACCGTACCTTGAACTTTCATAGAAAATTTATTTTCTTCAAAGACCTTCAGGAACTGGATAAAATATTAATTCATCAGTACTTCCAGTGTTTATAGATGGTCTATGCCAAAGACAAGAGAACCACAATTGTTATCCATGTTTGGATGAGGGAACTGAGTCAGAGGAATTTGACCAGAGCCAGTCTGAGGGACCTCCCACTCTGAAACACTCTGAGTGGGACACAGAGCGGGTGCTATGGGACTGGGGTGCAGAAGAGGGTGTTGTGGCTCCTGGTACCTACAGATGATATAATTCCCTGGGAGTCTCTTCTATATGGGTTATTATAGCAGTTAATGCCAATCTATTGTTACCTTGCAGAATTCATGGATTCGCTTGTTCACACAGTAATTCAACAAAAGTTCATGATTGTCTACTAAGCCAACCTCTAGGCTACATACTTGGAAAACAAATAAATAAAGTACTGTCCTGCCCTCACATAACTCAGTCTAGTGGGGTCAACAGACCCAAGCATAGATTTTTTGAAGCAGGGTGGCAATAGAGAAATGTACTGAGCTTTCTGATGCATAAAGAAAATTCTGTAGTTCTGCTGGGAGATTAGAGAGATGTGGAGGGAAGCTTCCTCCCGAAGGTGACAAATACCAGTATCATAATAGATACATAACACAATGTGGGTTTTCTTTTCTTCCTATTACCTCCCTCTCTAAGTAGGGCCAGGAATGTTTCAACGTTAGACAAAGAGAAGGGCCTTCGGTGATGCAACCCATGACAGACAAGAGACAAAGATTCTTTGGGCATAAAAATTCACAGGATGGTAAACAGGTGTAATACAGGGGCATTTTCGGGACTTGGGAATTGTCCTGAATGACATTGCAATGACAGGTACCGGCCATTATATATCTTGCCATAACCTACAGAATTGAGTGGGAGAGAGTGTAAACTACAACGTAAACTGTAATCCATGCTTAGTGGCAGTTCTCAAAAATGTGTTCATCAATTGCAATGAACATACCGCTCTAATGAAGGATGTTATTAATGTGGGTAAATGTGGGTGGTGTGGGGCATGTGGGAATCCCCTGTAGTTTTTATGTAACATTTATGTAATCTAGATAACTTAAATTATTTTTTAATTCACAGGAGATGTATCGAGAGTGGTCTGTGGTGGCCAGATGGAAGTCCTGACTGGCTTGTGGATAATCCACTCTCAGGCTGGAAAATGGTCTGGGTTTCTTGCTTGTTTGCTTCTTCTGAACCCAATAACTGCAACTCCTCTCAAAGGTGAATTTCAAACCTGCTGTTCAAGCCTACCTCATCCATTTTAATCCACTTGTTCTTAACACTTTTTCACTTTCCACTCCCTCCCCTTGTCCTGTTGTATCCTTTTTCCAGCATGGATTCCATGGGCCAACATTTAAAGCACTCCCTTGGAAGGAGTCTTGATTCCTGGGCCCTCTCTCCTTCCATGATACTCACACATCTGACAAAACCCCAACCAGGCTCAAACCATCTATCTAGCTACTCAATATCTGCACCCAAGCAGCTGGAAAAGCGGGAGGACAACATGCAGCCATGATTCAGATTCATGAAGACAAATCACAAATTGGTACTCAAGCATCACCCTGCATCAACTGCACTTGCCTGCTAGTGCATGCATGTTCAAATTCCCCAAATAGTTATTTCATTAATCCATTCAAAATCCACTTGGTGAACATTTGCTTTATGTCTGGCACAGACATGAACAATGAACACAAATGAAAGGAAACTTTCTGTCCAGAGTTTTCATTTAAGGTGGCAAACAGATGACACACAAGTAAATTTCAGATGCTACTTATTAAGAGCAATGCAGGGAATTCTGCGTGAATTGACAGAGGGCATCGCTGGTTGCTTTATATTGAGTGCTTTGGGAAAAGCTCTTTGAGGAGACATTTAAGCAAACATCTGGCTACCAAGGAGGAACCATGCATGTGAGGATGAGAGAGAGGAGTGTTCTAGGCAGAGGGAATAGCTGGAGCAAAACCCTGAGTGGAGCTTGTCTCATTCAAGGAGCAGAAAGGCCAGTGTGGCTGTCGTGGTGGGCAAGGAAGAGAGCAGTGTGAGACTAGAGTAGGCACGTACGAGCGTAGAGGAGCAGAAGGAGGGAGGGCGGAGGTTCAGGAAGTTCCATACTTAAGAAGGGAGCCCATCTCTCTTAAGATGCAGGGTGAGTGGCAGGTGTCCTACAGGTGGTTAGGGAGAGTGGGATGTTTTGTAAGCGTGGCTTTGTGGAGTGGGGGAGGGCGCTGGTGGAGGGTGTGGGTAAGGATGGAGGGTGGAGCTGTGGGACCCTCTGCTGCTGGAGTCAGAGTTTGTCATGGCCTATTCATCCTGGTTGTGTTGTCTAAGCAGCAGAGGAGGTAGATTTTCTCATTTCACCATCTGGGGATGGTGGATTTTTAGAGTGGATTTGGAAAAAATACCTAAAGTTGCAAAAGAAATTGGGCTGCAGGTGGGTAAATCATTTGAAAATCAAGCATAGAATTCACACTTATTAGAGAAGGAGAATGTCTAAGAGGGGAGGTGAGAGCGTGAGACAAAACAGAGGGTATGAGAATCCTCTACGGGATTGAGGAGAAGTTGTAGGATTCATTTTGCTTAGAATATTTGCTAAACCCAGCAGCCGTCACCTGCATTCTAGCTCAGAGCTTGCTCTTGACAGCAGAGTGAGATGTCAGCTTGGCACCTGGAAGGCCAGTGAGTGGGCTTACTTCCCCACACCAAGCCGCTTCTTAGGAAGACCAGAAGCAAGGGTGTTGATGGGAAGAGAGAAGCGAGGAAAGGGCGAAAAGAAATAGGCCAGGAGAAAGAAGACTTTCACAAAGGAAAGCTGTGGAATCTGTCTGTGATCAATCATGTTAACAAAGAGGTCAGACGCAGCGTTGTCCTCTAGGACATCACCATCCCACTAACCGAAGCCCATCAGGAGGTGCTGATGGTGATTTATAGGAATGCCTCCTGCTGGCTTCGGCAGCTTATTCCACGGTGCATGGGGTTCTTTGCTGGTGGTACACTTTCTTTCTAAAGTTTCTTTTGTGCGCAAGCAATGGCCAAGTTTTCATACAGAGCACCTACTGGAAGACAAAGAATTTTTCATCTTTCATTTAAAATTTTTAAAAGTTTCCTAGGAAGTTTCCCTTACCTGAGTTTTGGTAAGTATGAAAACATTCAACAACCAGCCTACAACAACCAATTTAACCAAATCTGAATTTTCAAGATCTTGTAAAAAATGTCTTTCACTGGGATCTTTTTTTGATTCTCTTGAAACAGTGCAAAATTTCCATTGATTTTATGTATATGTTTTTATTGTAAAATTTATGTAACATGCAGTTTCCCATTTGAACTATATTTAAGTGTGCAATTCAGTGGCACTAATTATATTTGCAGTATTGTGCCATCATCACTCCTATCTATTTCCAAATTTTGTTTATCACCCTCAATTATGAATTTTTTTATTTTGCTTTATTGGGTTAAACATACAATGTAACATATGTTCTCATTGTTTTAGAGCCTTATTTCTAATGAAGCATTCAATGCGATTGATTGATTAGTTTCCTGGCCTTTCACTGTTCTTTTCAGGGACAGCCCTGACAGTGATCTTTAAGGTGAGTGCCTTAATCAGTGATAAACTAAAAAAGGTTAAGTGGTCAAAAAGGCTGGAGATGCTCTGGATAAAAAAACGTTAAACAGATTTTTTTTTTTTTTTACTGCCAACTTTCTGAAAGATTTTCATATGCTAAAGAGCATTGAGAATTTCTGAGAGAGTTAAAGTGTAGTGTAGTATATCTACGTCCTTTTGAATACAAGGTTCCTATTTTGTTGGAGCATGTTATGGAACTGATAGTCCACAGAACACATTTTGGAACATATAACATTAAGATTTCCGATAGAGAATAGTGGATTCAAAAAAAGGAATGACACTCAGAATAATGAATGTCTTATGCAAGAAGCCAAGAGGCCAAAATCTCCTTTTCTTCTACTTTGGTAATTGTTTCATCTATGCTCCATCTACATGCTCTCTTCCTAAAACATAACCATAACTTTTCACATATTGTTCTTCTACTTAAATGACTTTTTTAAAATCTAGAGGTGAGGCAGATGGTGTTTTCCAAAGATATATATAAGTATTCTTCTTACAATCTCCCCTTAAATGGGAGGGGGCTTGTAACAGCTCCAACCAAGAGAGGATGGTGAAAGCAATCCAGGTCACTTCCAAGGTTATGTCATAAAAAAGCTATACTTCCTCTCTCTCTCTATCTATCTATCTATCTATCTATCTATCTATCTATCTATCTATCTATCTATCTATCTACCTGGAGATACCTATGTGGAGAGGAACTGAAACTCCTGAATAACCAGCATCTACCTCCAGACACGTGAATGGATGAGACTTAAATGATTTGAGATCTCAGCTTAGCTTTCAGGTCTTCCAGGTGAGGCCCCAGACCCCCTGAAACAGAGAGCAGCTTCCCCTGCTATGCCCATGTGAATTTCTGACCCACAGTCACTATGAGAATTTAAAAATGTTTTATGGCAATAAATTCTCGAGTAATTTGTAACAAAGCCATAGTTATTGGAACAAAAGGATAACACTCCAGATTAAAATCTGATGTTAAAATCCCCTCTTCACTGTGGCTTCAAACTACCCTTCCAATTTCTTCCTTTATGAAATCACTGTTGAATCCCAGATACCTCATTCTTTTGTGCCTATGACAAAAGTCATACTTACTTTTCCTCCTGCATACCTTTGCCTGTTATATTGTAAGATCCTTGAATAATTCTTTCAACCCATGTTTTCCCAAGACCTAATACAGTGCTTGGAATAGAGTGGGTGCTTGATAAATACTTGAAAATGAAATCACTGCATCAATGAATGAGGTCATTCTCTTAGATAGACAAACCATTCCTACTTTCCCCACATATTCAAAGCATATTCATCCTAAAAGTCCAAGTTCAAGTATCACTGCTTGCTAAAGCTTTCTCCAATTTTCCCCAATTAAGTAATCTATTCTGACCTTCACTGCCAATATAATGTATTGCTTATACCTCTTCCAAAGCCCTTAACAGTTACCAACTGCAATGACTGTTCATCCTTCCATGGGTGTAAATATAATTTCTCCAACTAGGTCTTAACATCTTTTGGAACAGGACCATGCTCTGTTAGCCTTATCTTTCTCCTCTTCCTCCTTTTCCTTCTTTAATTCTCCTTAGAACCTGGGGTATAGAGTGTATATTCAAAACCTATTTTTTTAAATTATGATCCAAACACAGAACAACCACAGCAGCAGCAGCAACTCCCAAAACAAAATGAAAAAAAAAAAAAAGAACAGAAAATCGGATTCGACCTTAGGCAGCATCGTATTTATAGTGTGTTTGGCTCCAGGCAAGCCCTCTGCACTCTTGACACCTTTCAGATCACCTTATGAGCATTGTGTACTCTTCTGGGAGGATGGCATAGCTATTAGGGCAGAGCAGGGAAAAGAGGGAACACAGACTCCCACCCCTTCTACCTGATCACTTCTACCTAATTAGGGACTACCTCATACTGTTTTAATTGTGTAAACTTCTATGGCTAAAACAAAACTAAAAGGGACATGGGCATGGAAGTGAGGAAGTTAGGAACCATTAGGATATGCTAGAGGTGCTGGGAGGGTGTGCAGGTATATCTGAGAAGACATAACATGTGACAAGACTTATCCTCAATCAATGGAAGGGTGTCAGCAACATAAAGGACTCATTCTGAATAACTCTCACTGATTGACCTACAGAGAATGAATGGGCAGATTGGGATCATTCTCAGGAAGACTTTATAGTAGATAGTGCCTACCAAGAAGTATGCTCTCTGTAGTGAAACTTTCCAATAGACTGCCTTCTTTTAGGAATAGTGTCTTAATGCCAGGAGGTCAAATTTAGTGAGTTTGTTTCAACTTTCAATTAATAAGGTGAATTTTGTCAAGGGAATGGAAAGGATTCTAAGTATTTCAAATAGAGGGAATTATACAGGGAGTTGACTATCAATTTGTAGGGAGGGCTGGAAGACCAAAAGGACAGTGGAGCAGTCTTAGAAGAGGCAAAAGGAAGAAGGAACGATACCCAAATATCAGAAGTTACCCATGTCTCTGGGTGAAACCCATGAGGCTGCATCCTCTACTGCACTGTTGGTGACACTTTGCAGTACAATCTGGGTGTGTTGAAAAGGAGCTGTATTAACCAGGTCTGAAAATTCTGAAAGAGTGCTGCTTCTGCCCTGGCTGCCATAGCTGAGAAGCACCCCCTCCCTATTGCTACAACAGCAGGCACTTGCCACGGATGGCAATTTCCATACTGTCAGAGCCAGAAGTGGGAATCTCCTCTCTTCCTCCCACTCTCTGATCTCCTGCCAGTGCGTCCTATTGGAAGAACCTACCGAAGCTAGTGGACAATGGAACCTGAGAAACGTAGTTCACAGACTCTCAGCCCAGCAGAATAGAGCAGAGTATATATAAGTGGGTGTGAGGCTGAGAGGCTAGAGGTCAATAATTTGTCATATGGACCCATAGAACCATGCTGTGGCAACAGCCCATCTCTCACATGAACAATTGAAGTGGCTTCTAATTAGTCTCCTTAAATCCCTTTTGCCTTTCCTCTTATCTTCTCTCTGCTATAGCCAAAAGGGTCTCCTTAAAACAAAAATTCTAATTGTGTTTCTCTGTCTAAATCTCTCCAGTAGCTTTACATTTCCATGAGGATATGAGCCCTCCTCTTTGCATACTTTGTCTAGAAGGCCATGAGTGGTCTGTCCCTTGCCAACCCTTAGAGTTTTCTCTTATACTAGGCTTCTCTTCCAGTTTTGCAGTAGAGCTAAATTGGTTTCCTTTCAGATTCTTGAATGTTCTGTTCTCCTTTATGCCATGACTTCTTTGCACGTGCTTCTCCTTCTCTCTGGTATATTCTCCTCTGGATACCCTACACATCCTTTTTCAAAATTCAATTCAATCAAACTTCCTTCATAAGAAGCCCTCTTTGGCTTCCCCGATTGGGTCAATTAAACCATTTTAATATATACCTCTCCATCTATTGCTAATTTGCCTCTCTCTCTTCCTCTCTACATACATATATATTGACATTTAATTTCTACCTGTCCCTCTAGACTATAAACTTCATGAATGCAGGAATCATGTCTATTTCTTTTTTTCAACAATGCTCACTCAACACCTAGCATGGTAAATGGAATGTAAAAGAAGCTTAATAAGTGAATAAATGCACCAACACATTAAGTATATGAGTTGATCATTCATTCTTATTAAGTAGAAGTTAAAAACATCTTGGGAACCAAGGTCAACTATCTTTTTTATTGTGTTCTTGAAATACTGAATTCACTGCTGGGCTTATCATAAGCATCATTTAAGATTTGGAAAAATGACAATCATTTTTCTCTGACTCTTCTATTTGAGAGGACTCTAAGGAAAGTCTTTCTCTGTATAAAAATGTAATGTGGAGAAGTGGATGTGGCTCAAGTGATAAGGCCTCTGCCTACCACATGGGAGGACCTGGGTTCAATCCCTGGAGCCTCCTGGTGAAAAAGAAGAAGAGAAAGCGTGCCTACGCAGCAAGCCAGTGACCGCGTGGTGAGCCAAGTGCCCATGCGGTGAGCTGGGTGCCTGCACCGTGAGTTGAGTGCCCATGTTGGTGCCTGCATGGTGAGCCAAGTGCCCATGTGGTGAGCCAAGTGCCCACATGGTGAGCCAAGTACCCACGTGGTGAAACGAGTGACCATGTGGGTGCCCGTGTGGCAAGCCAAGTGCCCACAGGGTGAGCCGAATTCCTGTGCTAGTGCCAGCATGGCAAGCCAGGTACCTGCGTGGTGAGTTGAGCGCCTGCGTGAGTGCCCGCATGGTGAGCCAGTGCATGCATGGCTAGCCAGTGCCTGCGTGGTGAGCCCAGTGCCCATGCAGCAAGCTGAGTGCTCATACGGTTAACCAGTGCCTGCATAAATTAGTCATACAGCAAGACAGTGATGCAACAAAAGAAAGATGGATGGGAGAGTCAAGGTGAAACGCAGCAGAGACCAGGAACTGAGGTGGTACAATTGGGAGGTAACCTCTCTCTACATCAGAGGTCCCCAGGATCGAATCCTGGTGAATCCTAGAGGAGGAAGATGAGAAAAGAAGACAAAAAGAGAACAGATACAGAAGCTCACACAGCAAATGGACACAGACAACAAAAACAGCAGGGCATTGGAGGGGGAAGAGAAGAAAAAATAAAAAAATAAAAAACGTTTTTAAAAAAACCATAATGTGCCTCTGGAGATATTTTGCCTTTTCCTTGTATTCCCAGAGATCCCCAGCTCTCCCCAGTGGCTCCACTCTTCAATCAGGGACTCTCCCATGGGAAAAGACCTTTAAGAAGGCTGCTTTTGTTTAGTGGGTGATTTTGAAGTCTCATTCTATTCTGGGAATAAAAGCCCAAACTGAAATGGATTCAACTTGCCAGTTGGGAATTTAAGTCACTTGACTCTAAGACTGCAGTGACAGGAACATAGGGAAAAATAGATGAAGATCTATTCCCAGAACTCACTAGAAAGCTACCTAAGGAAGGCAGAAAAACAATTCCAAACACTTCCCTACAAAGGGCCATGTTGGGGTCATTTCCCTGTTCACTAATTTATTTCTTTGGCTATAGTTTTTCCAACCTTAGTAGTTGTCCCTGCTTCTGGCAGAGAATTGTGGCACCATTGATCCCCAAGTCAGTTTGTGAGGAGGTTATGCTTGGTAGTACAGGTGCCAAATGTATTTTGAATTTGCTATAGAACGCTTTTGTCTGGGCTTGGGGTTTTTAGAGGATGGTGAGATAGTCAATAAAGGATAAATATGACATTACTCTTGAGTGATTTTTTTTGTTGTTGTTTATTCCCTATCATTTAATCTATGGGTGAAGTGTCCTAGTCAAGGACTTTAGTTGACTGGGGGACTCCCAGTCTCTGCCAGATGGAAGAAATATGAACCCAAAGGGATATATTTTTGCAGTGTTTACAGTGCATGGAAGTTTCCTTAAATATATAATCAGAGGTAATTAGACTATGTGGTATAAGAAGGAGTATAAACACTATTGACATGCTAGTCTCGGAATAGGCACCATCTGAGTTGATTTGCCTTTGACAGTTCCTGATTTTTGATATTTTTGATATTTTGGGAAGCAGATGTGATGAGGGTAAAGAAGTTTAAGCTTGAGAATAACATCTTCTGGTTCCAAAATAATATTGCTTGTTTGCATCCTCCTAACATCTTAACTTAAGGGTAGACACTGGCACATGGAGGGATTTTAGTGAACTGGATGAATCAAGACAGCAGGGCTCTATTTGCCACCAAACTCATAGGTTTGAATTAAAGGTACTGCAATACTCTGCCAAGGGTTGACCTCTTATACTTTGGATTAAATTTCTTACATTCAGCCCTCTCAGTCTTTGAGGCAGATCCATTATCAAAGGTCTGTTGTGCCTGTCAGCAAGCTACTAAATCATTCTCTTAGTATTGTGTGAAAACATGAAACACCATAACAATGTAAGAATAGCATGGTTATTAACAACTCCATAGAAGTGAAAGTGGTGTTTCCTATAGTTGAGGCACATTTGATAACTTCAGATATATTCCTCATGTATTCATGCACAATAGATGTGTCCCGGGGCTATGCTGGCCTGGAGATAGCGCCTGGTACTAAACACTGGCACAGTATTTATTCCAAGGCTAGGTGCCTTCTTGCAGAACTCCATATAAATGCTTCCAGATCTCACTTTCTTTTTTGCTATATAACAAATTATTATAGAGCTTAGGGGCTAAAACAGCAAATATTATCTCAGAAAGCATGGTTTCTATGTGTTACACATGGCTTAGTGGCTGGCTCAGGGTGTCTCATGAGATTACAGTGTAGATGGAGGCTGCAGCTGCAGTCATCTGAAAGCTTGACTGGGGCTGGAGGATTGGTTTTCAAAATGGCATCCTCATCTGACTCAGTTCCTCAATGGTTATTGGTAGGAGGCCTCAGTTTCTTGTCATGTAGCCTCTCCATAGAGCTACTTGAGTATCCAATGACAGGGTGGTTGGCTTTCTTCAGAGTGAGTGATCTAAGGAGAGCAAGGAGGAAGCCGCATTGCCTTTTATGTCCTCAACTCGGCAGTCATACTCCTTTACTTCCACTGCATTCTATTTGTCAAGTCACTAAGTACAGTTCACCCTTAAAGGGACAGGAATTAAGCTCCACCCTTGAAAGAGAAGAGTATCAGAGAATTTGTGGACATATTTTAAAACCACCCCATTGCTGAGTGTGACCTACTGTGCTTTGAAATGTGTATTCCTTGTGTGTATTGTGGGATCTTATTTATAGTGGTAGTGATGAGAGCACCACGATACCTTCTTCCAGGAGCTGTTGCTAATTTTATAACCTACTCCCTTCCCTGCTTCAGGAGAACCATAACTGGGCTCATCTTTTAGGGACTCTACTTTGGCTAAACCTAAACCTAATTTCCAGACAGGGGACAGCAATTTGGAGTTTTGCAAGCTATCAGTTTCTTGTGATGGGGAATGCCAATTAACTTTGGGATCAGCTTCCTTTGTTTTGGAAAAAGGTTTTCTGAATAAAATTAGTTATGCAAAAGTAAGGAAAGCGATCCCCTTCTCTACTGGAAGGAGTTGGGGCATCTCCTTCCCAAGGGCCCTATGATCCTGGCCATTGACAAGGCTACAAAGTCCATTAAAATTTGTATTCTAAGAGGAATAAATCAGAGACTCTTGGGAGAGATGTCTGCAAGAATCTGGACTCCTGATGCAGATTTACCATACCAGGGACCAGGTCTTTTAGGAAGGGCTGGTTCTGGACATAGCTGGTGGCCAAGGTTTGAATCCCACCTGGCCCTGACATCCTTGCAGGATCAGAGAAGTCCAACCAGACTTTGCTGGTTCTTCAGCCTGGGATGCTTGTGCCCCACATTGTGGCTTGGCTGATTCCTTTTTTGTTATCTAGGTTATCAGTTCAAATTCCACCTCCTCAGTGAGGCCTTCTCAGACCTCTCAATCTAAAGTAATGTCTTTTCCACCAGCAGGCCCTTTTTAAGTCTCTACCTTACTTTATTTCTTGAAAACTCTGTTATTCTCTGAACATACCTTGTTCATTTTTGGCTTATGTGTTTGTCTACTGCACCCCACCAGAACGTAAGGGTCATGGGAGCAAGGGACCTTGTTCTCCTTTTTTTCTTGGCTATATCATCAGTGCTTACAGATGCTGAACAGTAAATACTTATTGGGCGAATGAATGAGGGAGTGATGGGATGAATAAATATCTTATGGTGAGATAAGCAAAACCAAGACTGACATTATAGACTGGGGTGCTGTGGATTCTTTGGGATAACTGGGAAGGAGAAGCACTGCAAACCTGGGCAAGTAGAGTCATTACAGTTGAACATCAAAGAAATGTGACTTTCTTGGTGCCTACATTATTGAAGGATGACATATCTGTTATAAATGTTTTCTGTGAATGTATTGGGAACACCAGCCCAACGCTTTGACCAACTCGTTGGAGAGACATCTTCCCATGCTTCACAGTCCCAAAGGCAAGAATGTGATCACTCTACATCCAGTGTGAAGTTGCATCCCTTTTCCTTTCTTCTTTCCCTTGTCCCTACCCTTTTTTTCCTTCCTTGGCCATCTTTCCCTTAGCTCAATGGCCAAATTTGACTCATGAACCCCATTCCTCTCTCTTCCAGCCACCTTATGTATTTTTTCCATTTTGGAGTGGTTATGCATAATTGCAAATTCAAAGGTGATAAAGAAAAAACAAATAATACAAGCCCCAGTGACTCCCCAGGTGTCAAGAATTGGCAGTTATTGGCATTTATTTCTTTTTGTGTTCCGATGGTATTTTCCTTGTCCTTTGCCCCAACTCTTTCTTTGTCTCTAGGGAGAAGTCTTTGCTGCTGGTCTCTTGAAAGGGTGTCACAGACAAAGGGAAAATATAAAACAGACTTAAAAGAGAAGGAGCAGAGCCAGTGTAGCTCAGTGGTTGAGCTCCTGCTTTGCATGTACGAATCCTAAAAAAAGACAGAGAGAAAGAGAGAAGGAGGCTATTATTTGAAGCCAGGTGAGGTCACTTAAGGAATGTGGGTATAGACTTTTCCAGGTACACCCCTGTTGCTGAAAACATCCAGCAGCTTCTGCACTTTGCTAGCCAAGCTGTTTGACAAATGATGCTCTTTATTTCACAGGTGATTCATTTTGTCAGAGTGTTACTTGACCTCTTTCATAGAGTTTACAAAATACAAAATTGTTTGATCATTTGGATTCAGAAAGATCCTGTAATGGAGCAATGAAAAGATTAGCATTACTAATAAACAGGTACAATATCAATGAAAATTCCAGCCGAGGCAGGCAAAAGAGTGAATTACCTTTGCCATCCAGATCTATTTCCTGTTCTCTTGCCATCCTGTTCTGAGCCCCCAGAAGGCTGCCCTGTGTAGAACCATAGCAGTGGGCCGTGGGCCTTCTGGTTTCTAGTTGGATGGGGCCAATGGAGGCACCAGCAGGGAATCAGAGGGCAGAGAACAGTGAGATCAGGGTATTTACTCTCCTGGCTTGTTCCTAGTGGACGCTTTACATATGCCCTTACATATGCCCATCTCCCCAGTTTCCAGAAACTTAACCTCCCCCTCCCCTTGTCCTTTCAGTATAGGGGTAATGACAGCTCTTCATGACTGCTGGCCCTTAGGTGCTGCTCTCTTCCTTGCTGGGTTTTCTATATCTTGTCCATACCTTGGAAAGAAGTCCCACCATTAAATTCTCCTGAAACATGACGGCACCATCTGTTTCCTGCCAGGACCTGACTGCCTTTGTGATTCAAGCTTAATTTTCCCTTAAAGCCTTGGAGGCAGAACACATGCTTTTCTCTCTGAAAACCTAGACATTTCTCTTAGTAGATTGCTCTTCAGCATTCTAAGAAAGGAAGGTGAGCACATAAACATGTAGTGCAAATTGTTAATCTGGAAAAACTATATACACACATACACAAATGATTTAGGACATAGTTTGGTCTCATTTCTGAGTGAGGGCCTAATGACTGTGGTTTGAATTGATCAGCAAAAGCAGAAAGTCCACCAGGAGCCGTGGGTTAGCCAAATCCTTCTGGGGGCCTCAGGGCTGAGGCCATCACTCAGAATGGAATAGTGGCAGATTCTACTTTCAGCTTTGAGGGCCCCTTCATGAATCTAATGCCTGCCTTACTCCATGCTCCATGTTGTCTAATGGAGCTACCTCTTTGTTCTTAGAAAGTTGGAAACAAGAAAGGAATAATCAATTTTTCCTCACCCAAATGATGAAAACACTAGGGTAGCCAATAGCTTTTGTATATCACTTTTTAAAAAATAAACTTTTTTATTTTAAAATAATTTTGAATTTACAGAAAAGTTGCACAGAGCACAATGAGTGCCCATGTACCCTTCACCCAGCTTCCCCTAATGCTAACAACAACGGCACACTTGTCAAATCCAAGAACTTAACATTGAGTTTTACTATTAACTAAACTCCAGACTTCATTTGGATTTCCCCAGTTCTTCCATTCATATCCTTTTTCTGTTCCAGGATACCACATTGCATTTTGCCATGTCTTTTAGTCTCTTCCAATCTGTGACAGTTTCTCAGATTTTTCTTGTTTGTCATCATCTTGACAGTTTTCTCAGCACTTTTTAAATTAGCTGAAAATTCATGAATGCCACCAGCACAACCAAGTTTAATCTTCGATCTCCATCCAGGATAGACAAGAATTATTTTCAAGTAGCTGTTGCCTTCCTCTGTGTCCCATCCTGATAGGATAAGTCAGGGCCTTTTCTTCCCTCCCGCCTTTATCTTGCACATCTCTATCAGTGATAATGTTGAACATGTTGTGATTTATGGTGAAAATAGAATGATTTGAGGACATGCTTCTTATCTTGTGATCAGCGCCTGCGATTGCAGTAGCCAGTGGCTTTCCATTACCTCCCTGTCTGGAAAAAATAAAAAGATCTCTTTTAGGAAACAGGGTCCATTTATTTTCCCAATGGCTTCCCCTCTGAAGCCAATCTATAAACTCCCTTTGATGGCAGTCACTTGTAATAATTTTGAATAATGCCACTGAATCTAAGCTCCCATAAAAGCTTGGCCTGTTGAGGTCTTTCTTGTTGCATGTTCTCATGCAAAGCCTTTAAGCACGACTTTGTGCAGGGTGTTGGAAAGGTGAAAACGATAATTAAATCTTATCTCAAGTGTAATTTTATAATTACATAGGACTGTTCCCCAGAACTATGGTTTCAAAATTGTTGTGAGCCAACAAATGCCTCTTGTGTATCACTGTAGAGAAAGTGCTAAAACAGGGCTTGTTGTTCAATTATTTTTATATCAGCTTCTGAATAGATTCTTCTTTATTTTATTAATTTATTTCTCTCCACCCCCTTGTTGTTTTTCACTTGCTGTGTCGGTTCATTTTCCTGGTTTCTTTAGGAGGCACTGGGAGCCAAACCCAGGACCTTTGATGTGGGAGGGAGCTGCCTGATCACTTGAGCCACCTCTGCTGCTTGTTTGTTGTGTCTCTCATTCTGTTTTTTTCTCCCCTGTCTCTTGTTGCACCATCTTTTTGCATCAGCTTGCCATGCCTGCCACATGAGCTGTGGCGTCAGCTTGCTGTCTTCTTTAGGAGGTACCAGGAACCTCTGCTCCCTGCTTTGTTGTGCTCTCATTATGCTTTTTCTACTTGTGTCTTTTGTTGTGTCAGCTAGCCATGACTACCCCTCATGCCTGCTCACTGTCTTCTTTAGGAGTCATTGGGATCTGAAACAGCAACCTCCCATGTTGTAGGTAGGAGCCCAGTTGCCTAAGCCACAGCTTCTTCCCTGAACAGATTCTTTTTTTTTTTTTAAAGATTTATTTATTTATTTAATTCCCCCCCCCTCCCCTGGTTGTCTGTTCTCTGTGTCTATTTGCTGCGTCTTGTTTCTTTGTCCGCTTCTGTTGTCACCAGCGGCACGGGAAGTGTGGGAGGCGCCATTCCTGGGCAGGCTGCACTTTCTTTCGCGCTGGGCGGCTTCTCCTTATGGGGCACACTCCTTGTGCGTGGGGCTCCCCTATGCGGGGGACACCCCTATGTGGCATGGCACTCCTTGCGCGCATCAGCGCTGTGCATGGGCCGGCTCCACATGGGTCAAGGAGGCCCGGGGTTTGAACCGCGGACCACCCATGTGGTAGACAGATACCCTAACCACTGGGCCAAGTCCATTTCCCCTGAACAGATTCTTTTTTTTTTTTTATTTTTTTATTTTTTTATTTTTTATTGACTTTGTAATAATATTACATTAAAAATATATATGTGAGGTCCCATTCAACCCCATCCCCCCACCCCCCCTCTCCCCCCCCCCAACAACACTCGTTCCCATCATCATGACACATCC